>NC_064623.1:207999261-208302291 GCF_023898315.1 Schistocerca nitens
CGGTAGAGGTCTCGCTGTGCAGCTAGCTAGTTCGTTCGTGCTCTCTCTCGTTGATTGCACACTGTGCATTCAGACGGCGGTAACAGACAGCAATAAAAGCCGTTTTGCGTTCTCGTTTCAACAGGTGTAACTCAGTTACAACCGCGTGGCTTGATTTACGTCGCGACCACGCCAATGCACTGCACGCCTCCACTGGCTGCAATGAGCGTTAAGCCCTCCGCCTCGTACCTTTGGACTTTACGGCCGCACGGTCTCACGGTACGTGGTATTTTTTGTGGGGATTGAGAAAGGCTCCGCCTGTGTGCCTCCCCTCCCAACAACGTCGGAGTAACTACCACTTCCCACAGCAACAGCTGTGAATGCAGCAACTCAAGAGACGCTCGCAAAAGTATGCGACAACTTGGACTATCGCCTGGATGTTTCACTTGCATCCAGTGGAGGTGACATTCGACACGTGTGAAAACTACATGAAAACTATCGTCCTAGGCGCAAGTACGCCGAGAGCGTATGTAAAAGGCATGTCAAAGCTATAAGCTTGGGCAACGGATGGTTCTTCGAAAATGAAAGCTTTGTACTCCTATGCGGAAGTAAATTTGGCTCTACGTGACTGTCTTCATTGATACAGAATACGCACCCATTTCGCGTTGGTGCCCCTGCACTTGCTGTTTATTTCGTTCCTAAATGACTGCTTTCCTGATTTTCCTAAAAAAATTTATGCTCTCTTCTTTCGACGATCACCTGAACATCGTAAAACCGAAAATGCAGGATGCATGGCACCTGTTACCGAAATATAATTTTTTTTAATTGTATGTGAATATTTGTAATTTATATGCTTTTTTTTAATAAATAAGGACATTGCTTCACTGTATGTGTACATTTAGGTAGAAGTCTGTTGACGTTTCATTGTATTTATCTGTGTTTTACTAAGAAACTTATGAGCTCTGGGGAAAAGGGTGTTTTGCATAACTGGCGGACCTCACATCCAAAAAATTTTAACTGCAAACAAGGCCAATACAAGGACCTGCATATCAAAAGATGGACAGTTGGTTCCGTTTTACGCCAGATATTTCTACGAACGACCTAGCCGTCTTTTGAAGGTGCCGCGAGTTCTACGGTTGTCTGCTATCGCTGCCTGGACTCCAGACTGTGAACTATTGTCGGTATCTTGTCGCCATTTATAGCACAGTACGCCCTTTGCTGCTCTTTGTTTTTCAGAGCTCGCACTGATATTCCGTGAAACGAAAATGTTCCCAGCGTTTTGCACTTGGGTGGATGTGATGGCCGGCGAGATTTTCATAAATTGAACGCCGCTCCCCAAGCTTTATCTACATTGGGAAACTGCCGTCCTTGTTTATTAGCTTTTCTGACGTCTTTATTTCGGTACACTCTTAAGTCTGCTGTCCAAGAAACTCTGTGTCAGCACAACGATATTGGTATTTGGTATTCCAGCACACGAGTTTATTCGAGGCAGTGCTCGGCGACAATTGATCTGCTCGTTGTTTCAGTCGAGTGACCACTGCTTTTCCTTGCATCTCTCCTGGAATGTTCTGACAACTTGCCCAACGTAAGACATTCCACATCAGCATGCAGTGCAAGAAACACCCTGCTTTCGGAGACCTAGGTCATCTTTAGCATTAGAAGCAATACCTTTTTATCCTGGTTGAAGGCAGCGAAGTACATGGATGCCATGTTTGCGTAAGAGTCTACCGATCATTGAGAATTTTGGGCCTGGGTAACTTAGACAAGCGATTTTTGACTTGTCTTCCTCAGTATGAATCTCGTTCTCGGCTTTCTCAATTTTGACTGTACTGCCCGTTCAATATGATGATCTGTGTACTCATTCGTTCGGCAACACCAGTCCTACTGTAGTCCTTCGGTGAGGCTATCCTTGTCAAAAAGCGTTGAGTTCTATAGACCAGAGTCATTAGCATCTAATTCAAAAATGGTCCAAGTGGCTCAGAGCACTATGGGACTTAACTTCTAAGGTCATCAGTCCCCGCCGGCCGGAGTGGCCGTGCGGTTCTAGACGCTACAGTCTGGAGCCGAGCCACCGCTACGGTCGCAGGTTCGAATCCTGCCTCGGGCATGGGTGTGTGTGATGTCCTTAGGTTAGTTAGGTTTAATTAGTTCTAATTTCTAGGCGACTGATCTCCGAAGTTAAGTCGCATAGTGCTCAGAGCCATTTGAACCATCATTAGTCCCCTAGAACTTAGAACTACTTCAACCTAACTAACCTAAGGGCATCACACACATCCATGCCCGAGGCAGAATTCGAACCTGCGACCTTAGCGCAGTTCCGGACTGTAGCGCCTAGAACAGCTCGGCCACCTCGGCCGGCAGCATCTAATTTCTTTGTGAGGTATGGTGATGGCTCGATGCGTGAAGAGAGAGGTCAGAGAGTGTGTGTGTGTGTGTGTGTGTGTGTGTGTGTATGTGTGTTTGTTTCTCCTGTATCCACTGTTACCCAGGTATCCATCCGGTCTTGTGGTAACTAACACGCCCAGGGAAGGTACTTGGCCCTCATTTTCAAGTTTCATCGTGAATTATATATTGCGATGGGTGAAGTTTAAATGTTCCAGGAGCTCTTTAAGCTTTTTCGCTCTATGTGACCCCACTAAAAACGTGTCTTCCTCATCTTAACTAGGCTTAACTCTCTGTAGATACTCGAGTATGTGTTCACAATACAACATGTTCGCGAGCAGGATCATTGCAGTTGAAAACATCTGCACGTCAGAATGCAAAATCGATTCATGTGGTGGCAGGCTTCACCACGTGTCTTAATCGACGCGGTACACGTTCAAACACCGCGAGCGTGTTGCGAATGCACAGAGTACCACCGACATCTCGTTCCGCGAGTTCATCGAAACTATCAACGGAGCTGGAATTCACAAAAGATTTATGATTCATCCATACAAAAGTAAGAGAGAGCACTTCATCTATTTCTAAATTACCCCTCATTTACTTCTTGAAAGCTGCTTAAAAATTCATGGAAGTATTTTCCGTCTATGCAACTAAATGAAAAGTAGTCTTATTTTTTGCAATACGTGTTTCGCTTATTTTATTAATGAAGCATCTTCCGTGACCTGTAGTACATGTTTTATTTCACATGTATGTTATGTAGTAGTTACAATATGTTACTGTGGTACATTTGTCATGGTTTTCTCTTGTTTCTCACAATAGAAAACACTTTTGTAGCACGAATATCGTGAGGTTAAATTATCATTTGGTTTAAGGATTTCCAATGTTGTTAGCCCATGCATGTGGTCCTAGACATGTGGACTAACAATACTGGAAATCGTGACACCAAACGAGAATGTAACCTCACGATATTTGTGCTACAAAAGTTGTTTCTCAAGTAAAAAAACAAGAGAAAAACATGACAATTGTAACATAGTAACATACTGTAACTACTACATAATACATTCATTATATCCATAGAAAGAAACATGTGTTAGTGGCCTCTGAAGGTGCTTCATAAAAAAAAGAAGCGAAACGCATATGGCAAAAAACAACTGCCTTTCATTTAGTTGCGTACGTCCATGAAGCTCGCTGAATATTATAAAATAAACACCGGTGTGGCCGAAATATTTAGAGGTGTGTGTGTGTGTGTGTGTGTGTGTGTGTGTGTGTGTGTGTGTGTGTGTTTTTGCGCGCGCGTAGGGTCATTTCAGTTCTTCACACGTTCAGAAAAAATAAGCATCTCAGAGAAATGCGTATGTCTTAGATAGCATCAAATTGTTCGTAGTTTAACAAATAAAAATAAAATAACATATAATAATTTGTAATAATAATAATTATTGTTGTTTGGATAAGTAATTGAGAGATCAAAGTTTGTTTAGCCTTTAAGGTTGGAATTGGATTTCTTAATGTTTCATAAAATCTTACGCAGCATTGTTCATTGAGGTCACACAATAAAGTAAATGCAATTTACGCCGTGAATTTATCGAGCTTCGCACGTCCGAAGATGTACGGAACGTAGCCAGGGCTCAGTATATATTTTTTGTAGACAAAGTCTGATATCTGACCTCAGCTTCAGTCATGACAACGGGGTGAATAAAACTACTAAAACAAAGGAAAGCATACGATTAAATGAAACATGTATTCATTTCAACATATACATTACGATATGAATGACACTTACGTAAAATTCTAGGTAAATAATTGCAGATAATTCACAAATGAGAGCGACTTATTAATTCTGCGCCCCTTTTCTGCAAGTAAGTATCAATATGGCTAACTGTGGAGCCACACAAAATATTACGTCCTTCTAGGACAACGAATGACGTAAGAGTGGACTGATGCCTACTGGCTGCGACAAGAGAGCGGTGTCAATTCCTTTGTTTCGCTTTCTCTCGTCTTAAAAAAATCGATATATATAATCTAAGTTCAGTAAATTGAATATTGTCTGTGCTCGAGTGCAAATGGTTCCTTAAAGTAGTTACATGTCCAAGCAACCGGAGATTGGTACATAAGTTCTCAACCGATACCGACGAAAACAGCCTGTCTTCCGAGAATGCCGCACCAGCTCTGCTGTTACAGCCGAACCACCTCCACCTCGGCCGCCATCCAAAATAGGGGCGATCCGAAGATCTCCGAAGTGCATCGTCTGCATTTTCGTTTAGCAATAGTTGACGGATCTGCTGGAAATCAACACTTTTGAAATAATGGTATGAGAGCCTGCTATTGAGAGATGCTTTTACATGGAATGGAAGTAAATACAGAAGCTATCATTTTGGCGCGCAACTTCAGAACGCAGCAGCCGATCGCGGAGAAGGACCACAATTTAGCCGGTCTCTCTCACAATACGCGTACCGAACAAACCGTCTATCGTCGGTACCTCACACCACATTACCTCATCTCGCCACTGCTGCCTTCTCAAGTGCTCTAAGAAGAGCTCCGTGTGGATGTGTAGATGAAGGCTATGAAGCCAGAAATATTAAAAGCTGCAGCGAGTCGTTGCAGACGAGCAGCAAGTGGTCGGGTGGAGGAAGTAACTGAGCGGCGCGTAACACGGGCCACCGCGCCGGTGTCGACACACTTCTGAGAAAAGCCGCGGCGCTGCGTTGTAAGGGCAGGGTGGGAGAGGAGCAGCGCTAGCTGCATGTGCTGGGCTGCAGGAAACTGGCGTTGTGGCGCGTGCGTGTAGACCTGTCCAGGCACGGCGGTAACAACAGAAACCACCCACTGCAATCTGTAACATTATATCATTGCCTTATCGCCTTAAATCATTCACTAATCGAGCAGTCGCTCGGCAACAGCTACAGTTAGCAAATAATGTTGCGAGAATGTAAAAGGTGAACGACCTGTGACGTAACTTGTCTATTGTCGAAGCGCCGTCAGAGATGCAGTGAGTTACTGACTTTGAAAACCGCGGCGCGAAAAACGGACAGAAGAAGAACACTTTCACACATTCTTTTGATGTACGAGATGTTCTCGATGTACAGTTACTCAGTTACTCATTTTCTCTTGTCTCTTGTAACTTGTGTCGGGCGCGCATGTCTTGCCGCCGTATTATTATTGTTAAAAATATTATTGTAGTGTAAAGTAAAAGTGCAATACTAAAAGTGCGATACTGCATAGCAGTAGATTTATTGTGCGACGTGTATGTGAAAACGTGGCGGTGGTGGTCAGTGTTTAACGTCCCGTCGACAACGAGGTCATTAGAGACGGAGCGCAAGCTCGGGTTAGGGAAGGATTGGGAAGGAAATCGGCCGTGCCCTTTCAAAGGAACGATCCCGGCATTTGCCTGAAACGATTTAGGTTGGTTGGTTGTTTGGGGAAGGAGACCAGACAGCGTGGTCATCGGTCTCAGCGGATAAGGGAAGGATGGGGAAGGAAGTCGGCCGTGCCCTTTTAGATGAACCATCCCAGCATTTGCCTGGAGTGATTTAGGGAAATCACGGAAAACCTAAATCAGGATGGCCGGACCCGGGATTGAACCGTCGTCCTCCCGAATGCGAGTCCAGTGTCTACCCACTGCGCCACCTCGCTCGGTGAAACGATTTAGGGAAATCACGGAAAACCTAAATCAGGATGGCTGGAAACGGGATTGATCCGTCGACCTCCCGAATGCGAGTCCAGTGTGTGAAAACGTCAAAGGAATTATTTTCATTACGAGAAGAGAAGTGCCAGTCAAAACGGCATCCATGTTAAATCCTTCATTGCAATGTAAGTTCATCTATTAATTGCCATAAATTCAGAGTTAAATGGAACTCGTGTATGGACTATTTATTTATTATAGAATCTATGTCTCACTCTTTCATGAAGTTATTTAATTTTCTTTATGTTTCTGCCAAATAGAGAGTTCACAGCCACGAATTCTTTCGTCGAGATCGGACGTAAGTCGCATGCGGCGAAATATTTACTCCTCGCTATATTCTACTGGTAAATGCATGATAACCTACGGTCCCTTAGGAAATTCATGTTGAGCTATCCAAAAATAATTATATTTTGAATAGGCATTTACTCTCCTCTGCAATGCAACTTCCAACTGATCAGACGATCCAACAAGAGAGAGCCGCACACGGCCGGCGTTCGCAAATATATTTCCGTCGCTGATTATAGCTATATGTTACAGCACAAAGGTAAACATATTGTTATAACTAGCGACTAGGAACGGGGACATTTATAACTGTATATTTATGTATACACATTACGTAAACATATCGTTATAAATCTTAACTTGAGCTTTATAAGAAAATGGGCACTTATGTGAGTGTTTGTTCTCCAACACGTTCATATACACGGTCTGACAAAAACAGCAGACCACCGAGAAGGGGTGGCAAAAATATGTGAAACCTAACGGTTTGACGGTGTGTCCTGGCAGCACTAGTTAAAAAGTCGAGTCAAATTTAGAAAGAATTCGGCAGTATGAGCCACTTGTCAGCGCGAAGTTGCACTCCGTCTGGTTTGGATGTAGGCATTCATTCGATTGGGAATGGTGTCAATAAATTCGTTATATCCTCTGCTGAGTGACCCGTGGCGACATTGAGCTAGTGGACTGTTCCGTCTGGCGCCACTGGCGTCATTGCCAATATCTGTGAGGAAGAGTTGGTATCAGTGGATTGTGTCCATCGAATGTCCTTGCTTGCCCATATATATACGGGCTTCGTTGGCCCGTGAAGGAGACACGGAGTTTGGGGACTGGCGGTAGCGTCGCGACATGAGGTGGTCACGAGGTCCGAGCAGCCGAAGCCACGAGCTGCGCAAGGAGGGCCTGCGCAGAGCGAAGACACCGGACTACTTCACCGGGGTCAGCGTCGACTACGAGCAGCAGGCCGACACCCCGTCGGCTGGTTGGCAGCATTCGTGTCGGACGACCGCTCGTGGCCGGGCTGCCCCCTTCCACCTGGCTTTCATCGGCACCACTCACAAGGGAACCTCCCCATCGCACCCCTCTCAGATTTAGTTGTAAGTTGGCGCAGTGGATAGGCCTTGAAAAACTGAACACAGATCAATCGAAAAAACTGGAAGAAGTTGTGTGGAACTATGAAAAAAATAAGCAAAATATACAAACAGAGTAGTCCATGCGCAACACAGGCAACATCAAGGAGAGCGTGGGCTCAGGAGCGCCGTGGTCCCGTGGTTAGCGTGAGCAGCTGCGGAATGAGAGATCCTTGGTTCAAGTCTTCCCTCGTGTGAAAAGTTTACTTTTTTATTTTCGCAAAGTTATGATCTGTCCGTTCGTTCATTGACGTCTCTGTTCACTGTAATAAGTGTAGTGTCTCTGTTTTGTGACCGCACCGCAAAACCGTGCGATTAGTAGACGAAAGGACGTGCCTTTCCAATGGGAACCGAAAACATTTGATCGCAAGGTCACAGGTCAACCGATTCCTTCACAGGAAAACACGTCTGATATATTCTATACGACACTGGTGACGGCATGTGCGTCACATGACAGGAATATGTTGTCGACCTACCTAACTTGTACACTTGGCGAATGGGTAAAAAGATTCTTCTACCTTGCCCGATTTAGGTTTTCTTGGCGATGTGATAATCACTCCCAAAAAAGCGATGAAAACATAAGAGTTTGTCAGATAATAATCGTCTGAAAATAAAAAATTAAAATTTTCACTCGAGGGAAGACTTTAACCAAGGACCTCCAGTTCCACAGTTGCTCACGCAAACCACGAGACCACGGCGCTCCTAAGCTTACACTATCATTGATGTTGCCTATCTTCCGCATGGACTACTCAGTTTGTATATTTTCTTTTTTTTTCATAGTTCCACACAACTTCTTCCTGTTTCCTCAATTGATCTGTGTTCAGTTGTTCAAGGCCTATCCACTGTGCCAACTTATAACTAAATCTGAGGGGGGTGCGATGGGGATGTTCCCTTGTCAGTAACCGCTGCGACGCACCGTGGATCCATCGAACTGCTTGCTGATAAAGGGGAGTAAAATTCTGTAATCCTCGTGGTGGTTTGTTTCATTGCCTACTTGCCCTCGTCATTATTTTCTGGTTCGTACCTGACCCTCAGAGTTCTACGCGGTCGGCTCTTTGGTCGTACATATAGGTAGTAGTATTGTACTAGGACACTAGTTGTCGTTTGAAAATTTGTCCCGCTATTATATTGCCTTTCCTTTCTCGTTTGTACTCGATCATTAATGTTCTAATTAATCAGCTCTGGGTTGTCAATACAGCCGGAACAATTGTACTAAGGCACAGGTTGCCGTTAAAAAAGAGAGGGACCTTGTGGTTAGATTTAGCTGTTAACCGGTTCAGTTCTTCGATTCCAATTGCATTTCTCAGTCATTAGTTACAATCTTAACAACCTATTGTACTGAGCTCTTCGTTTCCGTGTTTGAAAGACCGGGACATTATTGGTGTATTTTAGCTGGATCGAGTGCTTCCGTCGAGTGCTCTTGTAATAAGTCTTCACAAGTGATGTTTTAAGACGTTCCTTCAGAGAGGTCTTAATAACCTCGAAAATATTAATAGCCAACTGTCACCAGGGCTTTGCTCAATTGTGAGGACCGAGCGAGGTGGCGCAGTGGTTAGCACACTGGACTCTCATTCGGGAGGACGGCGGTTCAATCCCGTCTCCGGCCATCCTGATTTAGGTTTTCGTGATTTCCCTAAATCGTTTCAGGCAAATGCCGGGATGGTTCCTTTGAAAGGGCACGGCCGATTTCCTTCCCAGTCCTTCCCTAACCCGAGCTTGCGCTCCGTCTCTAATGACCTCGTTGTCGACGGGACGTTAAACACTAACTACCAACACCACATCAATTGTGAGGAGGGACGGGTTGGGCTCCCGTCGCACCTTTGTTGGCGATTGAAATTCAGAGTTTGGTTGCTTTGAAGTAACCCTTATCATTGTCATATTGTTTCCTAATCTGTTTAACCTTTAAGCGCGGGTGCGCATCTTAGCCCCGAACCTTTCGACGTACAGCTTTCAAATTAAAAGTTACGTAATCTCTTCTGGGTAAATGAATCACTCTTGTCATCAGTGGCGCTTCTATACCGGGTGATCAAAAAGTCAGTATACATTTGAAAACTTAATAAACCAAGGAATAATGTAAATAGAGGGGTAAAAATTGACACACATGCTTGGAATGACATGGGGTTTTATTAGAACCTAAAAAAAACAAAGTTCATAAAATGTCCGACAGATGGCGCTGGACAGC
Source organism: Schistocerca nitens (assembly GCF_023898315.1). Lineage (NCBI taxonomy): Eukaryota > Metazoa > Arthropoda > Insecta > Orthoptera > Acrididae > Schistocerca > Schistocerca nitens. Next base: position 208,008,887 of record NC_064623.1, read on the forward strand.
AAAACGTCAGTGACTCAGCATGACAATCGTGTATAAAAGGGGCTGTAATGAGAGAGAGAATCAGATGCGCCAGCAGTCGCAGCATGATAACGTCGCCTGAAAAGGCGCTTTTAGTGAAGCGGTACTATCAGAATGCGGCATGTGGTAGTTCAGCGTTACGACCCTATCGCCATAGGAAGGGGATTCGAACGGGTAAGGGTCCGTTGACAAATGCAGCTGTGGCGAGAATGATTTCGAAGTTCGAAGCCACGGGTTGTTTAGAAGAGAGACCCCGTAGTGGCCGACCGAGCACAAGGCGTAATGCTGCTGAGACAGTTCAGGAAGAAATGGAGACTGTAGCGGGTTCGTCTACACATGGGGAAGTCAGCGCTCATGCAGTCGCACGTCGCACCGGCATTCCATACACTACTATTTGGTTGGCACTTAGGCGTACCCTCCGATGCTATGCGTAGAAAATCCATCGGCATTATGAACTGTTACCTGGCGATTTAGTGAAGCGGAGGGCATTTGCGGTGTGGGCGTTTCAAAAGATGGCGGAAGATGACGATTGGTTGAGTAACGTGTTGTGGACCGATGAAGCTCATTTCACGCTCCGAGGGTCTGTCAACGCCCACGACTGCAGAATTTGGGCTACCGAAAATCCTAGAACTGTCGCAGAAACTCCATTGCGCGACGAGAAAGTCACGTTATGGGTTGGATTTACCAGATCTACCGTTATCGGGTCTTTTTTCTTCGAGGAAATGCGTGATTCTGGTTTTGTAACTGCTACCGTGACGGGTGAGAGGTACGCCGATATGTTACAGAATCGCATCATCCTCAGACTGGCTGATAAACACCTGCTGGAACGTACGACGTTTATGCAGGATGGCGCTCCACCCTATATTGCTAGACGCGTTAAAGATCCCTTGCGCGCGTCGTTTGGTGATGATCGTGTGCTCAGCCGCCACTTTCGTCATGCTCGGCCTCCCAGGTCCCCAGTCCTCAGTCCGTGCGATTATTGGCTTTGGCGTTACCTGAAGTCGCAAGTGTATCGTGATCGACCGACATCTCTAGGGATGCTGAAAGACAACATCCGACAACAATGCCTCATCGTAATAACTCCGTACATGCTTTACAGTGCTGTTCACAACATTATTCCTCGACTACAGCTGTTCTTGAGGAATGATGGTGGACATATGGAGCATTTCCTGTAAATAACATCATCTTTGCTTTGTCTTACTTTGTTATGCTAATTATTGCTATTCTGATCAGATGAAGCGCCATCTGTCGGACATTTTTGAACGTTTCTTTTTTGGTTCTAATAAAACGCCATTTCATTCCAAGCATGTGTGTCAATTTGTGCCTCTCTATCTACATTATTCCGTGATTTATTCAGATTTAAAATTTCTCCTGACTTTTTGATCACCCGTTAGATTTCACGTGGTGCAGAAGGGCATTTAATATGAGAGACTGTGTCCAGCGCGGCAGTAAACACGGCTGTTTCACCCGATAGCGGGCGGGCTGCAGGTGCGGCCGTCTTGTGATCACTGTCATATCGTTCGATGTTTTGCAATACAGCACTTCAGATTTCTTTCACAAACATTAAAAGCTTATTCAATTTAAGGTTTAAGGTCAAAAGAATTTTGCAAATTTGTTCGTTTTTGTTAAATATAATTTTATGGTTAAATGGTTCCATCATCTGTAACACAAAGGTTATATTTTGGTAAATAAATAGGTTGTGTGAAAGGGGAGTTACGTTGGTGTGTCCTCCATTCCACGTTTTCCTTAATTCCAGTAAGTACGAAGCGTCACTGAGGCGAGAGGGGCCTCTAGCTGTTGTAACTGATCCTTGATATCCTGCGTACTGTCTCTATCCTGCGTACTGTCTCTGAGACGCAGCCGACGTCCGACCTATCTAGAGCCTGTTGCATGTCGTGCACGAAGAGGGCCAGCTGTGTCTCGCATCACCGCTGTTTCCTAAAACCGTGCTGGTTTCTACAGGTGACCGTGCTGGTTTCTACAGGTGAGCTTCTCAGCGTCTAGAAAGGTCATTATGTCCGAGCACAAAATATGTTCCATGATTCTACAAGAAATCGATGTCAGTTGAACTGTCCGGTAATTATGTGCATCCGATTTTCTGCCCTTTTTATAGATTACTATGACCTGGTCCTTCTTCCAGCTTCAAATGGCTCTGAGCACTATGGGACTCAACTGCTGTGGTCATTAGTCCCCTAGAACTTAGAACTACTTAAACCTAACTAACCTAAGGACATCACACACATCCATGCCCGAGGCAGGATTCGAACCTGCGACCGTAGCAGGCGCACGGTTCCGGACTGCGCGCCTAGAACCGCGAGACCACCGCGGCCGGCCCTTCTTCCAGTCCCGTGGAACTTTCCGCTGTTCCAATAATCTCTGATAGATGATGGATAAGAATGGTGCTATATTTGTAACATAGTCAACATTTTATCTGACGGGGATACCGTCTGGGCCAGATGCCTTCCTGGCGTCTAAGGATCTTAACTGTTTTACAATCCCAGATACACTAACCACTATGTCATCCATCCTTGCGTTTGTTCGCTAATTGAAAGGGGGAACGGTGCTGCAGTCCTCTAGCGTAAACGAGTTTGAAAGCTAGGTTTATAATTTCGGTCTTCTGTTTATCATCAACCGTTACTGTCAGGAAGAGAAGGTATTGAATTATTTGTAGCGTTCATAGATTTTACGTACAACCAAATTTTTTTGGGGTTACTTTTAGAATCTGCAGATAAAATATTGCTCTCAAATTCGTTAAAAGAATCTCTCATAGAGCTTTTGACAGCTGCTTTCATTTCGCATAATTTCTGCTTGACAGTGGGGCAGTGACTACGTCTGAAACGACTGTGCAAAATTCTCTGCTTTCTCAGCAGTGTGACGTCACGAGTTCGTTGGCAGTGTGACGTCACGAGTTCGTTGCACGGCCCGTGTATCTCGTAGGCCCGCGATGACGACTCACGCACCCTGACGCCACGAGTAACACCGCTGTGGCTCTCCAAAACACACTGGAAGCATGGGACGCCTTCCCTGGTCGCCTTCGTTCGGGGTAGTGCGAAAACGCTATTCGCCACCGAAGACAATGTGACGCAGTGCTCCCGTTTGTGTCGTGTTGTGTTAACGGCAGCCTACGCATGGGACGCAAATTCCTTAGCCAGGCTGCTGCTGCTTTCTGACCAATTGTGCGTAACGACACAGAATTTAACAGTGAGTCCATTACCTGTTCTCGGGTGGCAGGTGCAGAGGGTGTGCTTGCTGAAAAACATGGCGACGCTCGCTCGTGGTGGTCAGATGCGGCGGCCGGAACCTCGGCGACTACTGTGCCTACCTCCACGTTCCCATGCAGTTCAGCACCTGGCCACCGTACATCGAATGCCCCACATATCTCAACATTGCACGATTCGACCAGCCGGCCAAATGGAGACTCATCATGAGGCCCCTATCTAATTAACAGATGTTGATAAACCTGTCTCACCCATGCCAAGTGGGGAGCATCTCCGTGTACCACGCAGGGATCGCTCAACATCTTACGCTCTTCACATCTCTTATACAGGGTCTTTCTGTAAAAAAAAAGCACTCCGTCATCAGGCCACAAGTGGCCCATCGGGACCATCCGACCGCCGTGTCATCCTCACTGAGGATGCGCATAGGAGGGGCGTGTTGTCCGCACAACACTCTCCCGGTCGTTATGATGGTTTCCTTTGACCGGAGTCGCTACTATTCGGTCGAGTAGCTCCTCATTTGGCATCACGAGGCTGAGTGCACCCCGAAAAATGGCAACAGCGCATGGCGGCCCGGATGGTCACCCATCCAGTGCCGGCCACGCCCGACAGCGCTTAACTTCGGTGATCTGACGGGAACCGGTGTATCCACTGCGGCAAGGCCGCTGCCGTGTTTCTGTAAGAGTGTGCAAAAATTTAACAGGACACAGGGTATGCTCCACTGAACAATTTGAGGAACCTGCGTCGGAGAAGTCAGGTTAAGTAGATAATGGGAATAGAATCACGTTACTGTGTACTGTTTTTATTTGCATTAGCTGAATTTGACAGCGGGCAACGGCCTTGCGGCAGTGGCTACACCGGTTCCCGGCAGATCACCGAAGTTAAGCGCTGTCGGGCGTGGCCGACACTTGGATGGGTGACCATCCGGGCTGCCATGCGCTGTCGCCAATTTTCGGGGTGCACTCAGCCTCGTGATGCCAGTTGCGGAGCTACTCGACCGATTAGTAGCGGATCCGGTAAAACAAAACCATCATAACGACCGGGAGAAACGGTGTGCTGACCACACGCGCCTCCTATCAGCATCCTCAGTGAGGTTGACACGGCGGTCGGATGGTCCCGATGGGCGACTTGTGGTCTGAAGACGGAGTGCTGTATAGAGTTAACTGCAATAAACGTAGCATTTGTACTGTATCTCATAAAATGTGCTGAAACTGACGCCCGTCAACCTCAATGCCAGCATGACATCGGCGAACAAGATTCTGTCGCACCCCTGGTGAGTTTCGAATCACATCTTAGGCAGCTACAATTCTGGCAACTAATTCCACATCCATATCCACTGGGGTCTCATACAGAAGTGAGCTTAGATATCCCCGCAGGAACTAATCAAGGGGATTAAGTTCAGGTTTTCTCGCAGAATGTCTCTTCAAAATCGGTTGTGCGAGTGGTTCTCATGCAGCCACGTCCCTCGTTTCTTCTTTCAAATGAAACACTCTCCCGCATCGTCGATTGAGATAAATGAACATTGGTCCTGACGCATGATGCCTGTTAGGAAATCGTTCCCTGTACAGCCTTTCACCAGCGACAGCATTGCAATGGACTTCCCCATGCACAAGGTGCATGTTAGTGAGTTCTGAGAACCTGTACCGGTGCTGCTCCATCGTATCGTACTGTACGTCTCTGAACAGCACTGACTAATGACTGTGTCTGTCGTTGATTCATAGGACGTTCCGTCGTGGGAGAATGTAAATACGATACAACAGAGCCACCGCACGGCCGAGTAACGTAAACAAAACCTGTATCATGACTTCCAGGTAATCAAGCTCGTCCTCCTTGTTTACTTTCAGGTAATAAAGAATGTTCACGTAGATAAATAACACAGTACGTGTAAGCTTGTAAGCATGTTAGTTGTAAACAGGCTGCAAAACAGTAATGCTAGACAAAGCAGTGGACAAGTTCCCTTCCACATCTCATTAATGTGGCTTTCCCGACCCGTTTCCCTACTTTAAGCGGAGGTTTACTATCTTTTGGTTAAAAAATCCATTTGTTTAAAATTGCATTTGCGGATCCATAAAAGTGTTTAGAATCCATCCCTGAAACGGTTTTTCCGAATACGGAACGGAACTGTTTGTTATTCGCGGTTGAACAAAAAAATAAAAAAAAAAAAAAAAGTATGCACCTGCCTGAAATCGGCCTTTTTCACGCACCAGTTTTTTTGTTTCGGAGGAAGAGTTATTGTACCGGTGCTTGGTAGGAAACACACAAAATTCAAATGAAAGTTTGAACGCGTGTGATTGGAAGTTAAGCCCCCCCAAGTATTTGCATTCTGGTCGAAGACTGGAGGTTTCGACTTTTCTGGCAGTGAGCAGATTCAACGAATGGTATTCAGCGATTCTGAAGACCATGACAACGATGGTCGTCACCCTGGGACTCTATTCGACGCAGTTCGCCAAGCATTCGGACGACCACCGCATTCAAGCAGCCGAAAACCGCTTGTCACCGGCCGTACGAGCGGCTCTGGAGCAGCGCAGGATGGACCAGATCGAGCAGAACGCCCTCCGTTAGGAAGAGGAAGGACTAGTTTATGGACCCGGAATAGCATATTGAACGTAAATTGCATAATATTGCATTTATAAGTAGTCAAAACTTCAAACGCGTTTTTCTCGAAATCCGCGTTTTTCTCGAAATGACTTTTTTATGACGCGATATGGTAACTTCAGATCTACTGAACCGACTGGCATGATTGTTTCCGACGAAGCTAACTAAATTGTCTAGGAGTTGAACCACTTTTATTCCAATCAATCAACTATAAATATTTTTACTTGACCAACGAGTCGAAAAATCGATTAAAAAGGCACTATTTGCTTCCAAATGGCCGCCATTTTGTTTCCTATGGTGCAAATAACTTAAGCGAGGTTCAACTTCTACAGAACCTTATATAATTCGCTAACGTCAGCTCAATTTCGATTTCAGACGAGCCGGCTGACCTGTGACATACCGCTCATTTGTTTCGTTCCGACGGCACTTCCGCCTTTGCTCTTCGACATTTCCGTTCCAGTTTGTAGAGGAAATATCAATAAACATTTTGACCACATTTGACACTGATATCTACAACACACCCCGAGAAAAAAATTCTCGAAGAACATGCTTTTTTCGGGCCAAAGATAGTAAACCTCCCCTTAAATTATTCAGTGGAGCATTCTCTACGTCCCGTCACATTTGTGCACGCTCTTACAGAGACGCCCTGTATACCCTACCGAGCTTTGTAATGACACTAAGCATGAACGGTGCTGAGCTGTCTGGTGGCTGTTCTGTCTGACGCAAAGAACAGCAACTCCAATCATTTTCGTATCCACCGATGGTAAGTGCATGTACGAAGAAGGGGAGGAGATGACTAATAAAGTCATCAGAAAACCACAACAAAGTGCAAAACGATTTAGAAAAGATATCAGAATGGGCCGAAAATTGTCAGTTGACCCTAAATAACAAGAAGTGTGAGGTCATCCACATGAGTGCTAAAATGAACTCATGAAACATCGGTTACAAGGTAAATCAGTCTAATCTAAAAGCCGTAAATTCAACTAAATACCTAGGTATTACAATTACGAACAACTTAAATTGGAAGGAACACACAGAAAATGTTGTGGGGAAGGCTAACCAAAGACTGTTTTACTGGCAGGACAGTTAGAAAAAGTAATAGATCTACTAAGAAGACTGCCTACACTATACTTGTCCGTGCTCTTTTAGAATACTGCTGCGCGGTGTGGGATCCTTACCAGACAGGACTGACGGAGTACATCGAAAAAGTTCAAAGAAAGGCAGCACGTTTTGTATTATCGCGAAATATGGGAGAGATTGTCACAGAAATGATACAGGATTTGGGCTGGGTATCATTAAGAGAAAGGCGTTTTTCGTTGCGACGGAATCTCCTCACGAAATTCCAATCACCAGCTTTCTCCTCCGAATGCGAAAATATTTTGCTGTCATCGACCTACATAGAGCGGAACGGTCACCACGATAAAATAAGGGAAATCAGAGATCGTACGGTAATATATAGGTGTTCACTATTTCCGCGCGCTATACGAGATTGGAATAATAGAGAATTGTGAAGGTGGTTCGATGAACCCTCTGCCAGGCACTTAAACGTAATTTGCAGAGTGTCGATGTAGATGTAGAGGCAGGAGCGACAGTGGTGGCGTGCAGAGTATAGATCTAGTTGTCAATAAGGAGAACTGTAATTGGCATTAGGGTGCACGCGTTACGCACACAGGATCTCGAGCAGTCGTTTACGTCCACCGTTTTGATGTCGGCCTGTGTGGAGGGGTCCAGTTAACCCAGACATGAGGCTAAGTGAGGTGTCCCCCCGCTACTCAGAGTGCACGTGTGTGCTGACCTGGCGCACAGTATCGTCGCCCGCGCGTCTGCAGGTCTCTGTGCTGGCAGCGGGCCAGAGGCCGGCCCTGCCCTGCACATCTGTCAAACCGGTTTGCGGCCACAACAGCCGCTGGAAATGTGTTGCCGCCTGGGAGGCCAGACTCGTCTCTTTCTCGGCGAGATTTCTGCCACCACACAGCAGGAGAAGCTGACTGGCAACATGCCTGCCGACACCGTGGAAATCAGGCACAGGTCTGAAGCATGTTTCAGTACATGACGTCCCGTGTCCTGCTGCGCGGTACATAGCTAGTTGGTTTTCCAACACTAACTACCACTGCTAGGCGGGACTGCCGAAATTACCATTCGTCACCACTCAGAGTCCAGTCACGACGTCATCCAACAGCTGTAAAAGGTCCGCCCGTAGCTGAGCGGTCAGCGCGACGGAATGTCGATCCTAAGGGCCAGGGTTCGATTCCCGGCTGGGTCGGAGATTTTCTCCGCTCAGGGACTGGGTGTTGTTATCGTCATCCTTTCATCTCTGTCGACGCGCAAGTCGCCGAAGTTGCGTCAAATCGAAAGACTTGCACCCGGCGAACGGTCTACCCGACGGGAGGCCCTAGTCACACGACCTACTAGCTGTAGAAGGACGGGATTTGCACAGACAGACCTTAGGGATAGACGTATATGGAGACAAGATAAATTCTGTCTGCATCTTCATCCGCCGGATAATCATATTTTAATGGAGCTGTAGACAGTAAAAATTTCAAGCGAACAGAGAGACCAAAATACATCTAAAAAGTAACTGAGGACGTTGGCAGCGAGTGCTAATCGGAAATACAGGGTGTGCATAAAGTCCGGGAACACTTTCAATTATTTATTGCACAGGGACTAAACATTGTACAGATGTCATACATATTGCATTTTGTAGAGGAACTCTGAAAGTGTTGTTTTTTTACAAACATTCCATGTACGAACCATGACTGACTCGTCAGACGTCAATAGGGCAATCTAATTCTTGCCGTCATGGACTGTGCGGTTGGTCCCGGGGGAGGTTCGAGTCCACCCTCGGGCATGGATGTGTGTGTGTGTGTGTGTGTGTGTTTTTTTTTTTTTTTTGTCCTTAGGATAATTTAGGTTAAGTAGTGTGTAAGCTTAGGGACTGATGACCTTAGCAGTTAAGTCCCATTAGATTTCTCACACATTTGAATTCTTGCCATACACGTCCCAGCATGGCATCGTCGACTGTGGCAGCCGTTTCCCGTGTTCTCTCCCGGAGCTCTGCTACATAACGTGGTAGAGGCGGTACATACACCAGATCCTTAATGTGTCCCAAAGGAAAAAAGTCACACGGAGTGAGGTCTGGTGATCGGGGAGGCCATTTCATGAATCATCTGTCCCCTTCTGTTGCATGGCAGATCCATCGATGCGGCAGCTCCGTGTTCAGGTACCCATGAACTTCACGATGAAAATGGGGTGGAACCCCATCCTGCTGAAGCATGAACGTAGAGTCCGACTGCATTTGAGGCATTAGCCATTGCGGTAATATGTCAATTGCTGAACTCCTTATGAATGTTTCTCGTACGCGCTCCACTTTCAGTTCACCCACACTGGGACGTCCGCTTCTCTTTGCCGGGCACAAGTAACGAATTTGTTGTGCCAGTGGTAAATGGCCTTCCTTGTTGGTGGCTTCTTACCCTACTTGGTTCTAAACATCCGTTGAACAGCTGTAGCACACTTGTTTCTGTTGAACTCCAACACACAGAAAGCTCGCTCCGCACCTGAACGCGCCATGTTTGCGACTAGCGCTGACAATCGGCAAATTGCCAAACTACGCTGTGACGGTGTACATAGAAGAAAACCTTTCGGGGTTTGTCTTCAAAATGACATATGTATCATACCTGTACAATGTTTGGTTCTTGTGCAACAAATAACTGAAAGTGTTCCCGGACTTCATGTACATCCTGTAAATAGGTTGGCACACGAGAGCAATTTGTGGCGAGCCGCACTGAACGAGTCAAAAGAATGATGACCCAAAAAATGGCACAAGGATCAAACAGTTTCTCGTCTAGAAATTAAATACTGCTCTGCTTTCGTGTGATATTGGAAAATCGCGTTTCTGGTTCTGTCATGTTGTTCATAATTCCACTAAATTCGTTCTCGAACATTTTTTGTTACTGTCAGAGTTCTTACTATTACACATGGTTCGTAACTTTTTTATTTTTAGTTAGTTCATTCAGAAGATGACTCAGTGATGTTTCGGGCTTTGTTTTCCCACGACTTGCTCCTACGAATTCAGGTAACAGTCATCACGGACCATGTTTACTTCAACATCAAATATGCGTGGATCTGTTGGTTGGTTTAAAAGAGGGGGGGGGGGGGGGGGAAGGGACCAAACTGCGTGGTCATCGGTCCCTTGTTCCAAATAAAACAATGCTTCAAGCGTGAGAATCAAAGGTAGAATACGTATAACACAGATCGGAAAGAAAGGAAAAACAACAAGAAACAAGGAAAGGCAACGAACACTAGAAGGAGCAAAAGAGGACGAGAAAACAGAGAGGCAAGAAACAGTTGGAAGAGATTGACGTGGGTCTGTAGTTAAGCTGGCTAGGTTGCATGGGAAGTCATATAGCAGGTGACGAATGACTTTATTGATCACAAAGTATCAATGACGCGTTTCGGAATTACTTCTATCTTCAGAAACCGAAGTGCAAAGGAAACACAAGGACAATAGCCTGACCAGTCGTGTTCCTAACATGAGATTACAGACTACCTGTCTATGTGCTACATTTGCACTCGGTTTTCTGAAGATGGAAACATTCCGAAAAGTTTTATACGACCCAGCCAGTGCTACGTGTCAAAATTAATTTTGAACAGTTTCGTATCGTTATGTAAGTAATATCGTCGTTTCAACCTATTATGACAGTAGCAAAATGTCGTAAAGGACATAAAGGGTGTACAAACGCTTTATTTCTTGGAATTAAAGTCAGTGTATCTGTATTTGTTCTAGAAAAAGTACCGTAAGCAGCTGTACCAGTGTTCACCCAGAAGCGGCAAAGACCGTCTATGCGGCGGTGGCTGACAGCAACAATGCGTGGCACGTATCATCCTGGGCGAGTTCGCCGCAATACAATGAAACGGCAGCCACAAGAAATTATATATTGATTGTTGAAGGATAATGGTAGCGTCCTACGTTTGTCTAGATTCGTGGTTCAGCTACTGTTTAGTGGAAAGAAGCAGTTAGTCGCTATCGAGGAGCCGAAGAGCACGTGAACTTGAGTCTGTAAGACGAGTGTTGGTGGGTCGAGACACGTTTACGTGTGTCACTATCGATACTTTGCTAGGAGAATTCGGTATCAAGACAGTTGGAGATTTTCCGTGAAATGTTTCGGAAGCTTGTAACGTGTGGATTTGAATTTTTAAATGCAAGATTAGATAATGCACTGCAAAAATTATACTAGGGCACAATTAGTGGAACTGTTTGAGGAATTGTATTTGAAAGTAGCTCCTCGTAATTTTGTTTGGTGCTTGACCTGTGCTCAAGCCATCTTTGAGTGACGGGCTTAGTGTAGCGTTGTTGGTGCGCTGTGTTAGTTTGTACATTGGTATTTGTGTCGAAGGTACGACCACAAACGAAAGTTGTACTGTCAGAAATTGTGTATGACGAGGTCCGGTTTTGTTGCCTGAGATACGAGGGCAGTTCAATAAGTAATGCAACACATTTTTTTTTTCTGAAACAGGGGTTGTTTTATTCAGCATTGAAATACACCAGGTTATTCCCCAATCTTTTAGCTACACAACACTATTTTTCAACGTAATCTCCATTCAATGCTACGGCCTTATGCCACCTTGAAATGAGGGCCTGTATGCCTGCACGGTACCATTCCACTGGTCGATGTCGGAGCCAACGTCGTACTGCATCAATAACTTCTTCATCATCCGCGTAGTGCCTCCCACGGATTGCGTCCTTCATTGGGCCAAACATATGGAAATCCGACGGTGCGAGATCGGGGCTGTAGGGTGCATGAGGAAGAACAGTCCACTGAAGTTTTGTGAGCTCCTCTCGGGTGCGAAGACTTGTGTGAGGTCTTGCGTTGTCATGAAGAAGGAGAAGTTCGTTCAGATTTTTGTGCCTACGAACACGCTGAAGTCGTTTCTTCAATTTCTGAAGAGTAGCACAATACACTTCAGAGTTGATCGTTTGACCATGGGGAAGGACATCGAACAGAATAACCCCTTCAGCGTCCCAGAAGACTGTAACCGTGACTTTACCGGCTGAGGGTATGGCTTTAAACTTTTTCTTGGTAGGGGAGTGGGTGTGGCGCCACTCCATTGATTGCCGTTTTGTTTCAGGTTCGAAGTGATGAACCCATGTTTCATCGCCTGTAACAATCTTTGACAAGAAATTGTCACCCTCAGCCACATGACGAGCAAGCAATTCCGCACAGATGGTTCTCCTTTGCTCTTTATGGTGTTCAGTTAGACAACGAGGGACCCAGCGGGAACAAACCTTTGAATATCCCAACTGGTGAACAATTGTGACAGCACTACCAACAGAGATGTCAAGTTGAGCACTGAGTTGTTTGATGGTGATCCGTCGATCATCTCGACCGAGTGTGTTCGCACGCTCCGCCATTGCAGGAGTCACAGCTGTGCACGGCCGGCCCGCACGCGGGAGATCAGACAGTCTTGCTTCACCTTGCGGCGATGATGACACACACTTTGCCCAACGACTCACCGTGCTTTTGTCCACTGCCAGATCACCGTAGACATTCTGCAAGCGCCTATGAATATCTGAGATGCCCTGGTTTTCCGCCAAAAGAAACTCGATCACTGCCCGTTGTTTGCAACGCACATCCGTTACAGACGCCATTTTAACAGCTCCGTACAGCGCTGCCACCTGTCGGAAGTCAATGAAACTATACAAGACGAAGCGGGAATGTTTGAAAATATTCCACAAGAAATTTCCGGTTTTTTCAACCAAAATTGGCCGAGAAAAAAAATGTGTTGCATTACTTATTGAACTGCCCTCGTAGTTTGTTGAGCACGCTAAAGAATTTGGGTGTTGCGTAGAGTCGGGAGTCAGTGTCAGCTATTTGAGCCGATTTGTGGAGGACAGGCTTACTACGAGGTAGTAACTTCTTGTAAACGGTGGAGTATTTAATGAGGGAGCGTCATTCCCGAGTTTTTCTGGATCGTAGGATCAAGTATAGGAACAAACTAACTGGAAGTGAATCTTGGCTACCTGTGTACTTAGTCCATAATCATTGTTACTGGCGCTATCACAGTTTCCCTTGCCCTAGCTGAACCATTTGAAGACGGAAAATCGACTATTATTCTGGTAGTACGTGACGAGTGACATTCAATTAGACTGGTAGTGGGTACGCGAGAAGCCAACACCTGGAGTGGTCGAGATTCTGAAAATCTGGTATTAAGCTGAGCTTGAAACTGGTGGTGGCGCGTAGCTTTATGTTTTTAATTTCTATCTTGTTCAGTGTGGGGATTAGGTTTTTGGTCCCTCACATCACCGTTTGCCTATTTAAAGATTTGATTCATTTTAACTCTAACTTCGCCCGAAGAGGCCTTGAAGGCCCAACGGTACCGACCGGCCGCCGTGTCATCATCAGCCCACAGGCGGCACTGGACGCGTATATGGACGGGCATGTGGTCAGCACACCGCTCTCCCGGCCATATGTCAGTTTACGAGACTGGAGCCGCTACATCAAGAAGCTCCTCGTTTGCCTCATATGGGCTGAGCACACCCCGATTGGCAACAGCGCCCGGCCGGCTGGATGGTCACCCATCCAAGCGCTAGCGCAGCCCTACAGCGCTTAACTTTAATGATCTGACGGGAACCGGTGTTACCAATGCGGCAAAGTCGTTGGCGATTCATTTAAAGAGCTAAAGTATACTCTGAATCGTTGAAATTAAAACCAAGTCCCTGTATTATCATTTTACCCACTATTCTAAATAAACTGAGACAGAATAATCCAATTCGTAAAGGAAAAAAAAAAAAAAAGAGTTGAAAGTTCAGTGATCTGTTTTATAACAAGTACAGCAAGCACGCTTAAGTCAGCGATATACTATAAATAACTGAATGAAGAGTGTGTGAACAGACAGGAGAGAAGATTTTACCGAACTTAAACGACGCAAAGTTTACAATTTACGTAATTTCTTGAGAGGTCACATTGGAGTTACAGTTGAAAAATATTTTTGTTGACAATAATAAACCATTACGCAAAGATTTACTAACGAAACAATTCCGATTTATTACAAAAGACTACATTTAAACTTCAATAGCAGAGGTATCACTTGTCAGACGATGTAAATAACTGTTGGTTATTGCCACGGTAACAAATACATCTTTGGCCTGAAACGTCAAATATTTCGTAAAAATAATTAAATCCAGAAACTTTTTATTCATTTTGGAATGCGCGAGTGCTGTAATTAAGAATTAGCATTAATGAATTGAAATAATTTAATGCCAAGGGCAACGTTGTTATTATCTGAATAACAAGATAAGAGGTGTCAATTTACGTGTCTTGCTGATCTGTATAATTATTTATGAGCTTAATTCGAAAAGATTCGTGGGAGCGTTATAATATTATAATATTGGAAAGCTTATTTACCAATTCGATCAGGCACACGGGTGCTGACTGTTTTCAGAATTGCTCTTACAGTGTTTGAAAAATACTGTTATCATCTGACAGGTTACATTGAAATCTACTGCGCCTTTCCACGAATTATTAGCAATTTATTGAATCTATATTTATTTTTTCGTAAATTTCCTCTTGTACTGGGTTGGGGTGGCGCCTGAACGTTTTGTTACACCCGCAGCCGGCAATACCTGCACAATGCACCAGCTTAACTACAGGTCTACGCATATTTACTATAATGATTGCCAGTCTCCTGCATGACTTTACGCCACACCTTTACAACTTCAACATTGTCGTTGGTCAAGTGTTGCTCTTTTTTCTACATGTTTTTAGCGAATATACTATGGACAATGTCATTAATGATGACAACATCAGTTTCTGCAAGCCTAAGTTTTTCGTTTCACATCACGCACTGAAGCAACTTATTACACTTCGGCTCGACCGCTTAATCATCTTTTTTTCTTATTTAATTTTCAGTCAGTCTTGTAAGCGGTTCGGTACGCTCAGCAACCAACTCCCCTCTTGTTCAAACCTCTTCATGTCAAAGTAACACTTGCACGATACGTTTAAAAAAAAAATGGTTCAAATGGCTCTGAGCACTATGGGACTTAACTTCTGAGGTCATCAGTCCCCTAGAACTTAGAACTTCTTAAACCTAATTAACCTAAGGACACCACACACATCCACGCCCGAGGCAGGATTCGAACCTGCGACCGTAGCAGGGGCGCGGTTCCGGACTGAAGTACCTACAACTGCTCGGCCACCGCGGCCGGTACGTTGCAACGCATCCCAGATATGCGCAATAATGTTTATGTATGCGGAGCTTGGTGGCCATCAGAAGTGTTTTAAGCCAGAAGAGTGTTCTTGGAGCCATTCCGTAACAATCCTGGACGTGTCGGGTGTCGCATTGCCCTGCTGGAATTGCCCTAGTCCGTCGGAATGCACAATGGACATGTATGGATCCAGGTGATCAGACAGGATGCTTACGTACATGTCACCTGTCATAGTAGTATTTAGACGTTATCAGGGATCCCATACCACTCCAACTGCACGCGCCCCAAACCATTACAGAGCCTCCACCAGCTTGAACAGTCCCCTGCTGACATGCAGGGTCCATGGATTCAAAAGGTTGTCTTCATAGCCGTACACGTCCATCAACTTGATACAATGTGAAAGGAGACTCGTCCGACCAGGCAACATGTTTCCAGTTATCAACAGTAAAATGTCGGTGTTGACGGGGCCCAAGAAAGGGATAAAGCTTTGTCGTGCAGTACACGAGTGGGCCTTCGCTTCCTAATGCCCATATCGATGGTGTTTCGTTGAATGGCTCGAACGATGCCGCTTGTTGATGGCCCAGCACTGAAACCAGCGGCAGTTTGTGGCAGGGCTGCACTTCTGTCACGCTGAACGATTCTCTTCAGCCGTCCTTTGTCCTGTTCATGCAGGATCTTTTTGCGGCAGCAGCGATGCCGAGATTTGATGTTTTACCACATTCCTGATATTCATGGTACGCTCGTGAAATGGTCGTACGGGAAAATCCCCACTTCATTGCTACCTCCGAGATGCTGTGTCCCACCGCTCATGCGCCGACTATAACACTACGTTCAAACTCACTTAAATCTCGATAACCTGACACTGCAGCAGAAGTAACCAATCTAACAACTGCGCGAGACACTTGTTCTCTTGTATAGGAGTTCCCGGCCGCTGCGCCGTATTCTGCCTATTTACATACCTCTGTATCTGAATACGCATGCCTATATCAACAAGCTGCGACATTGTCGCGAATAAAACAGTGACCCGAATATAGAATAAATTTCCTGTACTTTACGTCTATGGTCACAAATCTTTTGTCAACAGATTACCCGTTTCGGTCTATAATGACCATCTTGCATCTGTTTTATGAATCAGATCTGAAGATGGTCATTATACACCGAAACCGGTAATCTGTTAACAAAACGTTTGTGACCATAGACGTAAAGTACACGACATTTATCCTATACCAGTTTCTTTGAGGGTACAGTGTAATCGGATTTTAACGGTATTTTTGTTGTTCGCTACATGCATTTGTCTTGAATTTATCTATATTTGAAGACAGCTACGACTCGTTACAGCAAGTGGAAAACTAATCATCAACGAATGGCTTCAGATGAATATGTAATACTGTAAGAGATTTTTGGATTCCTTTACCTGCTGAACTGAAGCCGTTCTTAAGGCTACAGACGGTGGATTCCTGCATCAGGATAATGTTTTTCCCCGGGGGTGCCTTTTTTTATCTGGCCGGCGTGCTTAGTTAGAATGCTTAGTAAGCCAATGTTAAGTTAGCTCTGAACAGAACCAGGAGGTGGCACAAGATTTGCGACCGTGCCAACTAAGGTGTTGCAGCTGCTCTGTGCGTCCGTGGACAGACACTCCTCACCCTCCCCCCCCCCCCCCTCAACTCTCTCTCTCTCTCTCTCTCTCTCTCTCTCTCTCTCTCTCTCTCTAAGTAAGTGCTAAATCTTGGGGATTCCGTTAACTGGGAGACGGTAAATCAGCCTCTGCCCAGACACTCGCCTGCAAGTGTTGCAACGTGTAGACTCACTAAATGTCACTCGTATTCCTCCGGCCTCACCAACGCACGGTAGAGAGACCAAAGGGTGTGTGTTTTGTATACAGGGCGTATAAAGACATACGTCTGAAACTTTAGGGATTTATTCTACACATTATAGAGAGTGCATACGAGCACGGGTCCGAAATCCCTTCGCTGCTGAGACATGATCGGAATTCCCAGTTGGTCATGGTAGTCGTTTTATTTTACTGTCGTTGGTTCCGTTTTAGAGTAACTTCGATCACAACCCATCACAACATATTTAGTGTCTGAAATTTGAATATGTTGTACACGTACGACCTAGCAGATGGGAATGTGGACGCAGAGCATAAGCTTTATGCTGGACGTTACCACGAGAGTGAGTTAATTACCTCGATCAATATTATTAATATGACTCCATCAACGCTTGCGAGAGACAGCCTCGTCTGATGAACAGGATTGAAGATGGTGGGAGACCATGTGCTGTACGAACGTCTGAGCCTCATGTGCGGGTTCTTTGTATGTGTCGCTATTACAAAGAGGAGTGCGAGAAGGGAAGAAGTTAACTACGTGACAGTCTGGAACATTTCGCATGAAAATCGTCTCTACCAGTATCGCCTTCAACGAGTGCAAGGTAGACTTTCAGCCAAAATTAGTTTTCTGTCAATTTATGTTTGTGCAGTTCTTAGCAAGTACTTTATTCACTGGCGACACTGGCTTTTCGCGTGATGGAATCTTCAGTTGTCGTAACAATCACTTTTGGGCTTATGAAAACCTTCATGAACTACGACGAGACAGACATCAACAGAGGTTCAGCCTCAAACTGTGGGGTTGAATCACTGATGACCAACCTATTGGCCCCTATTTCTAGAGAGACATATCTACCGTTTCTCAGTCATGAGCTGCTTTGGTGATGTACCTCTAGACGTCATCCTATGAATGTGGTTTATGTAAGTCGCTGGTCAACCTAACTTTACAGGTGTAGTCCGACAGTGGCTCTTTAAACAGTTTCAGAAGACGCAGGTTGTTCGAGATGGATCGCTTGCTTCGCTGCCAGATCGCAACCTTGAATGCAATGGATTTCTCCTATACGGGAAGTTTATAATCCTTGGTGTAATCAACTCCCGTACCCAATGTCACTGTTATAACGGAGCGCATCCAAAATTTATTTGAACAAATACGGAAGACATCAGGAGTTTCCGACAATGTAGGATATAGCAGAGTATGGAAAGCAGGCTCAAGGAATGCATGGAAGTAGGAGCCGCTCACTTCGAGACACTTATGTCAATATAAATGATTCTAGAATGAAATTTTCACTCTACAGCGGAGTGTGCGCCGATATGAAACTTCCTGGCAGATTAAAACTGTGTGCCGGACCGAGACTCGAACTCGGGACCTTTGCCTTCCGCGGGCAAGTGCTCTACCGATTCCTCGGTCCGGTGTGTGGTAAATTTAGCGTTCTTGTGCCGTTAATAATAAAAACCTTGATGCATCTTTATCGAAGAACTTTCAGACCATTCATATGAACTTTTCAAATTATTTGATGTCAACTTTAGGTCTCTCTAGAAATAAGGGCCAATAGGTTGGTCACTAACGATTCCACCCACAGTTTGAGGCTGAACCTCTGTTGATGTCTGTCTTGTCGTAGTTCATGAAATTTTCATAAGCCCAAAAGTGATTGTTATAACTGGAGATCCTATCACGTGAAAAGCCAGAGTCGCCAGTGAATGAAGTGTACTTGCTAAGAACTGCAAAAGGCACTACACTGCACTAACATACACTGACAGGAAGCTACTCTTGGCTGAAAGTGTACCTTGCACTCGATGAAGTCGATACTGGTAGAGATGATTTCCACGCGAAATGTTCCAGACTGTCGTGTAGTTTTTCTCCAGCTAGGCCGTTTATTTCCAGCAATGCCTTTTCCCCCTTATATACCGCGGGTCCCACGGTTACTCTAAAGGTAGTATTACTGCCACGGATTATGTGACCATTTTGGATGATCATATTCATCCTATAGTACAATGTTTGTTGCCCAATGGCGACGCTGTGTTCCAAGACCGTAGGGTCACTCTCCACACAACTCGTACCGTCGATGGCTTGTTTTTTGACCACGAGGATGATTCGCCGCATCTCCCCTGGATACCACAGTCACCAGATATCAGTATCATTGAGCCTTTGTGGTCTACTTTGGACAGTAGGGTACTTGTTATCTTTCCACCTCCTCCATGGTTACATGAACGTGCCACTATTTTGCAGGAATAATGGTACAGGATTCCGTTGAAAACGATACAGCATTACTATTTATCCATTGCGAGACGACTGGAAGCCTTTTTGAATGCCACCTGGTTCCATACACCGTACAGACTTCCGACCTGGTGACCGACGTTTGATCAAAGAGGATGAAAGCCCAGGACATGTCTAGAAGAAAGGGAAAACAGAAAAGGGTATTGGGAGAAGATACAACAATATAAGGATTATAATACAGCACACTTTAGAAGGACAACAAGTAGCACGTCCAGTTTATCTGGTCACCTCCCTGCATGGTCATCCAGGTAGCGAGGACGTTTCGAATTGATATCGAGACAGATATTTATAGCTTTGTTTGAAATCACTGCCTACTACTATCCTAACGACAGTAAAAGCATGAAGTGTGTAAGGTAGCAGATTTTGCACCTTACGTGATGCTAAATCAGTACTGATACACCGAATAATAATTGATAATTGGCCCACCGGTAGGAGAGAATGGACACAGAAAAGGAAGTTGTGTGTGTCATGTCAGACTAACGAGATGGGCTCAGAGGCTGGAACACGGCCGGAACCCCTAATGGAGGTGTTAACGTCATGTCAAACTAACTGGATGGCCGCGGCCGGACCCCTTTGTCGGCTGGCACTTCAGACCACCAAAGACGTTTCGCTCCACAGTGTAAAATTTGCGGAAGACTGTGACGGGATTGGCGCAGAGCGGGTAGAGATACATTTTAAAAGCTTGGCAGCAACAGTAACTGCGGGAGAATTCTGTGTCGTGATTGGGTACAAACGCGCACGGATACATGGAAGTCTGTGTGGTGATTGGCTACCAACACGCACGGAACCATCCGGCGAAGAACGGCCAGGTTTGCAAAAACTCTGAAGGAGGACTGTGGGGTCGGCTGTGGAGGAGAGCAGTCGCGGTGTCTGGCTGCCCTGCTTGGAGAGCGTGGAGAGAAGTAGGTTGGAGAAGTTACCGGCACCGAGTCCAGTGGTTACTCTCCAAGTCTGAATAGTTTAGAGCATACGACTGCACGCACGTAGCATTATCTGTTCCTCTGAGGAGAGAAACAGATTGTGGTGTTCATATGCAATCTGAAGTGTACCTTCGCTGCCGCGCACTCGAGTCGACCAACTACTCTTGGCATATGTGCAAGTAGCTTGAGTATTGACTAGTGACGGACTCCGCAATTGAACACTTACGTGCAGGAGTTTACGGACGCAAACCACGTCCACGTTGGAGATTAAAGCCAAGCTCGCTCACAGGAGAGACGGCATCACGACGTTGGCTGGGCCGACCGTCGTAATCATCACGGAGAATTACGGTGATATTTGCAATCATCAGCCAAAGTAGGGCACTGTAATTCTAAAGGAGTTCGTATTCCGCTAGCTCTTTGACTGGCGCTCTCTGAGTCTGTGTCGGTTCAGGCAGAACTTCAATAGAGTCACTTGCGGGTTCAGTGTTGACTTAAGTAGTTAGGAAAAGAGGGTGCATAGTGCCAATGATAAGCTAGTTAGGTTAGCGAGTGTATTGGATTGTCATGTTAGGCTAGAAATATTGCTCATCCTGTTCTGAATAAATCTTAATTTGGTATCATATGCTAATTACCGCATTATTGATTTCGTAGCTAGCAATCACCATATTTTTGTTTGATAATCGGAGTGCAATGATAATTTCGATGCAAATGATACTGGGGGCATAACCGCGCGTTTAAACAGAGCCAACTTAAGTCAGATAGCAACTCAAGGTCCTCTAAGACTACCAATAGATATTTATCAATATATCGATGATTTTACAATAAACTCCCCGTACGTTGCAAGTGAAACCGATGTTCATGTCGTTTTTTTAAATGTCGTGGAGACGTTAATTTTTACTTAAGATACTTTCTTCAATATCAAAAAGAAAGAGACATAAATTTCAAGAAACCCTTGTGTGATCTGGACGGCACCGCACGGTTTCACGGAACAGAGGTTTTTGGCTCATCGGTCTTTTGATGCGGCTCGGCACGAGTTCCTCTCTTGTGCCAACCTCATAACCTCCGAGTAACACTTGCACCCTACGTCCTCAGTTACTGCTCCACTTTTGTCCTCTACGGCTCCCTCTAGTACCATGAAGTCATTCCCTGATGTCTTAACAGATGTCCTACCATCCTGTCCCCTCTTCTCGTCAGTGTTTTCCACACATTCCGTTCCTCTCCGATTCTGCGCAGAACCTCCTCATTCCTTACCGTTCACCCAATTTTCAACATTCTTCTGTAGGTCCAGTTTTCTCACAGTCCATGTTTCACTACCATACAATGCTGTGCTCCAAACGTACATTCTCAGAAATTTCTTCCTCAAATGAAGGCCTCTATTTGATACTAGTGGACTACTCCTAACCAGGAATTCCCTTTTTGCCAGTAGTAGTACGCTTCTGATGTCCTCCTTGCTCCGTCCGTCATGCATCCCAGGCAGCAGAATTGGTTAAAATGGCCCTGGGCACTATGGGACTTAACTTCTGAGCTCATCAGTCCCCTAGAACTTAGAACTACTTAAACCTAACTAACCTAAGGACATCGCACACATCCACGCCCGAGGCAGGATTCGAAACTCCGACCGTAGCGGTCGCGCGGTTCCAGACTGTAGCGCCTAGAACCGCTCGGCCACCAAGGCCGGCGCAGCAGAATTCCTCGACTACTTCTACTTCGTGATAGCCAACCCCGATGTCATATTTCTCGCTGTTCTCATTTCTGCTAGTTCTCATTACTTTCGCCTTTCTCCTATTTACTCTCAATCCATATTCTGTACTCATCAAACTGTTCATTCCATTCAGCTGGTCATGTAGAAAAAACGTTGTTGTTGTTGTGGTCTTCAGTCCTGAGACTGGTTTGATGCGGCTCTCCATGCTACTCTATCCTGTGCAAGCTTCTTCATCTCCCAGTACCTACTGCAACCTACATCCTTCTGAATCTGCTTAGTGTATTCATCTCTTGGTGTCCCTCTACGATTTTTACCCTCCACGCTGCCCTCCAGTACTAAATTGGTGATCCCTCGATGTCTCAGAACAGGTCCTGCCAACCGATCCCTTCTTCTAGTCAAGTTGTGCCACAAACTTCTCTTCTCCCCAATCCTATTGAATACCTCCCCATTAGTTATGTGATCTACCCATCTAATTTTCAGCACTCTTCTGCAGACCACATTCTAAAGCTTCTATTCTCTTCTTGTCTAAACTGTTTATCTTCCATGTTTCACTTCCATACATGGCTGCACTCCATACAAATGCTTTCAGAAATGACTTCCCGACACTTAAATCTATACTCCATGTTAACAAATTACTCTTCTTCAGAAACGCTTTCTTACCATTGCCATATCCTCTCTACTTCGACCATGATCAGTTATTTTGCTCCCCAAATAGCAAAACTCATTTACTACTTTAAGTGTCTCATTTCCTAATCTAATTCCCTCAGCATCACCCGATTTAATTTGACTACATTCCATTATCCTCGTTTTACTTTTGTTGATGTTCTTCTTATATCCTCCTTTGAAGACACTGTCCATTCCGTTCAACTGCTCTTCCAAGTCCTTTGCTGTCTCTGACAGAATTACAATGTCATCGGCGAACCTCAAAGTTTTTATTTCTTCTCCATGGATTTTAATACCTACTCCGAATTTTTCTTTTGTTTCCTTTACTGCTTCCTCAATATACAGATTGAATAGCATCGGGGAGAGGCTACAACCCTGTCTCACTCCCTTCCCAACCACTGCTTCCCTCTCAGGCCCCTCGACTCTTATATCTGCCATCTGGTTAATGTACAAATTGTAAGTAGCCTTTCGCTCCCTGTATTTGACCCCTGCCACCTTCAGAATTTCAGTATTCCAGTCAACATTGTCAAAAGCTTTCTCTAAGTCTGCAAATGCTAGAAACGTAGGTTTGCCTTTCCTTAATCTATTTTCCAAGATAAGTCGTAGGGTCAGTACTGCCTCACGTGTTCCAACATTTTTGCGGAATGCAAACTCATCTTCCCCGAGGTCGGCTTCTACTAATTTTTCCATTCGCCTGTAAAGAATTCGCGTTAGTATTTTGCATCCGTGACTTATTAAACTGATAGTTCGGTATTTTTCACACCTGTCAACACCTGCTTTCTTTGGGATTGGAATTAGTTAGTGTAGATAAACTAGAGTGCCAGCGACTCGCTGCAGTAAGAGGGAGTCGCAGACGCCCCTGCGGGCGCAGCAGGTGCGGACGCCGTTGTGGGCGGAAACGCGTGCGCCGCGCCGCGCCGCTGATGGCGACGTGAAGAGGCGGCCGTCATTACTTAGTGGACACAGCTCGTTTGCCCGCGACGACAGCGGCCACGGGCGGCCCGCTGGAGGCCGGCCAACAGCCTTGCAGATGTAGAGCGGCGCGGCGCGGCGCGCCCTCCCAGGCGCTGGTGTGGGGGCGGAGGTGGGGGAGGGGGAGGGTGCGGCCGCTTCGATCGGCACCCGCCCGCAGTCGGCCCGCAGCGTCGGGACGTCCTGCCTGACGCCGGCGTCCCGCCTGCTCCATCTGCCTGCCTAACTCCTCTCCCACCCTGCCCAACAACTCTCTCTCTCTCTGTCTCTCTCTCTGCTCTCTCTGTGAGTGTGTGTGTGTGTGTGTGTGTCGCACTACCAGTGCAGTTCAGCAACAACAACAACAACAAAAAATCGTTCATAATCATCCTCTGTCTTTCAGCAAGATCATACCATTGGGAGGCAACTGAATAACAGATGACTCATTGGCTCAACAAAACCACCCTAGAGAAGAACATACCAAACGACTGGTCCCAAATTGGAAACAGACGGGGAGTACAGCTGAATGACCCAATTGCGAGGTGCCGGGGCTAGCAGTGTATTTAACACTAAATTCTTCTAGAATTTTCATATGGAAATGATGCTCTAAGCCCCCCCCCCCCCTTCTCCTGTTGCACATCGATTAAGAAGAAACGCGAACTGACTGTAATCGACCCTGCAAGTGGAGTAGAGAAGAGTTTGGCACCTCCAATAATTTAATTTGATAGAGGAAAGTTTCATTAACGTAGTGAGAAATTAAAGGGTTGCATTATCGATTCACAGAATGAAAGTTCTGTCCAAAATAACAATTTGATTTATTATGACTAAACTCAAAATAATAAAACACATGAAATATTTACAATACGTCAAATTGGATACTCAAATAAATGCTGTGAAGGTGAAGTTGTCGATAAACGAGCTTGTGACGTTTATGACCAAGTGGTATGTGGAGCCAATTCCTTGCAACTCAAATCTTAAGAGAAACACCCAGCCAACCAAACATTAATTGCTGATACAGTAGTGAGAACTCAGGCAATGAACATCCAAGACAGAAGCACGTAAGAAAAGACGGGAACAGGCGCGCTCTGCTGAGCTCTGATTATCATAGTGCAAATTCCCTAATGTGCCGATGCTGCGGACATACTTTACCAAGCTGTCTTCTTAACTGCAAGGACACGATTTGGCGTACCGGAGACGATGGCTGGATGCTCCGACGGCCCGTCGTGGTGATGATAATGTCGCGAGTATAGCCCGAAAAAAATTATCCTGGTCTGGTTGTTCCAGACTAAAGACTTCCTATCAATACAAATGAGCCTCTGAGGGAGACGAAGAAGGCTCGCCACACAATCACTGACGGTACAGTGATTGATTTTACCAAGCGAAGTCACACAGTAACTCTGATACAGTCAACTTTAGCCAAAACTACTCAAGACAGACAACACAGGCCGCTTGTACGCAAAACGCTCATTTGCTAACTGTACTCGGAGATTATGTTGAAGTCGAAACCTCAGCAGCTTCGTCAAACAGTTACAATTAAATGAAAGTATATTAGACAGCCAACGGAAGGCAGGCTGTCAAGAGCAGCGAGAGCTCAGTCTTGTAACCTACTCCAACCGAAAGGCGAGAGCCGACTCTCTCAAGAGCATCCGTACAAATCGAACACAGAACATTCCAGCCCCCACGACAGTGGTCGTGGTTAAACGTTCCAATCAGCAACTCGAAAACTGGCGGAAAATTCCACTCTATTGCTGAAGCACTACCGTTCCACCAATGGAGATTCTTGGCGCCAATTTCTGCGCAGATTTTGCTACGTCACGGAGCTATCCCCTGAGCAAGCCAATCAGTTATGGTTTTGCAGAAAACGCGGGAATTTGCTCGCCAAGACTGCCTGGGAACACAAGTCATTCCCACGCCTCGCTGGTAGCCCGCCAGAAAGTTTCTGCGAAGTAACGCAATCTGTAGCCCAGCCGCTCCGTCAGGCCCCTGTGGGGCGTGTCGCCCCCGCTCTTATGACAATGTCGGCTTCTGGAAAGCATCCACTCGACTCCCTCACACCCGTCGGCTTAACCCTTTGAAGATCAGCAGATCCCGCCTGTCACCGGGCCACCCAGGTGATGAGAGACGCTGTGTGGGAAGTACGCGTGTGAAGGAATAGCAACTTTTCACCGCATGCAATTTGAGAGGAAAATCGAATTACTCAGAGTATGAGAGGGGGCTCATGTCACCTCTCACAATTACCGACCTATACGCCTCTGATCTTACATTCGTGAAGATTCCCAGCTGACCCCTCAAATTTCACAAGCTCATCCCATGAAATTATTTTGACATGCACACCTTTTGACTAAACTGCCTATGGAACAGAATGTACACTACCTGCCGAAAAGTATCCAGACACCTCTCGGTGAACATTAATACAGGGTACGTCCACCCTTCGCCTTTACAGCGACTACAATTCTGCAGGGGACGCTTTCAGCGGTGTGTCTGAATGTCTGTGGAGGAATGGCAGCGCGTTTTTCTTCCAGAGCCGAAACCAGAAAAGGCAGTGGTGTTGGATCGCTGGGACCTGGAGTGACATCAAAGTTTAACTCATTCCAAAGGTGTTCCATCGGATTCAGATCATGAGCAGCTCAGTCCATTTCAGATGTTTGGTTTGGGGGGGCGCTCAACTGCCTGGTCATCAGCGCCCATACAAAGTCCCAATTTTTACAAAGTCCAATCTAGCCACTGTCAAGAAATATGATGATGAAATGATGAGGACAACACAAACACCCAGTCCCCGGTCAGAGAAAATTCCCAGGAATCGAATCCGGGACCCCGTGATCCAGAGGCAGCAACGCTAGCCACTAAACCATGAGCTGCAGTCTGTTTCAGGAATGTTATTCTCTACAAGCCATTGCATCACAGAAGCAGCTGTACGGCAGGGTGCACTGTCATGCCAATGAAAACAATCACTGCCTCCCACCTGTTCCTCCAATGTACACAATGCTGTAAAATGATCTCACATCCTTCCTCTTTTACCGTCATCTTAAGCGCTACAACGGAACCACACCGTCCCTACGACAGACACCTCCATGTGGAACACTACCTTCTCTATACTTCACTGCTGACACTACACATGTTCGTAGGCAACGTACTCCGGGCACCTGCCGAACCAAAACCCTTCCATTGGCACAGCGTATGGTGTGATTCATCACCCCCAATCACTCGTTCCCCGCCATCCACTGTCCAGTGGTGCAGCTCTGTACATTATCTCAAGCGTTGCTTAGCAGTGACTACAGGGGGATACCTCCCGCACATTTCATGCCTTTTTTTACAACCACCGTCTGCAATGTGCGACAGTGCCAGTCCGTCAGTACATCGTGTCTTTCCGACTTTGCTTCAGCTACCGTTGTTCCTTATCGTTTCCACTTCACACTAGGGCCGCCGAGAGCCGACTTGGGCAGCTTTTCGAAGACTGAAATGTCCCTGATGCGTCTGTTACTTAAGTGACATCCAATGACTAGTCAACGCTATAAATCACTGTGCTCTCCTGGTCGATGTATTCTGTTACTGTTTCTCTAATGGCAGCACAATACTCCCCGCCTTCTTCTATACTGGCGGGTCCACCCCTCGTGACATCTAGTTGTCGATTCCGGGCACTATGAATCAGGTGGTGTACGATGAAGGCATTACAGCACACCATCGACGGAAGAACAGGCAGCTTTGCCAATATTCTCAGCTTCGTGAGAGGCTGTCACGCCATCGATGCTATCCATGCAAATCGCTTGCTTATTCAGAAACACTGTGAGTAGTTTAAATGTCTTCACTTCGATTTGCTGGACTTGGGAAAGAGTTCTGAGCAAGTGCGGCGGCGCGGTTGTCTCCATCCCATTATGACATACCTGCACCTACCTGTGAACATTCTCTCAGTATATCATCAATAGGGAAGCCGAGCGAAACCTACTGTACTTCGACGTGAACCAGGCTGCAATTAAAGTCACTAATCTACGTTTCGGGAGAAAGTTTTCACACGAAATGAAAGGTTGGAAATTTTGTCCTCAATTAATATATTCTGAAACTTAGGTGAATAAGTATCACTGCCAAGCCCGTGCTAGTCTTAACACAGTCGCTCACAATCCCTTTCACTCACCTTAGCAAGTTTATGGTGTTGCATTTCCCGAAAACGTAATAGCTACAAAAATACTGATTGTTTTTGATTGAGAATGCTCGCCAAATATTAAGTCTATCGGTACCAAATGCAGTCACAGTTTTTAGCCACCGACCTGCTCAATACGCCACGCGGAATATATGTCTTTTCTCGTCACAAAATTCACTTAAAAATTCCGAAATTTCTACACGCCCATCGGAATAATTATACCGTCACTTTACCACACTTTTGATGTATGAAACACTGCTAGATCCGGCAACTTATCGTTTCCCTCGGAACTACTACTACACACGTCCGAACTCTTTCATGGCTAAGCTCCGACTCATCTCTAGAATACTCTAAGTCTTCTCTAGCAGCAGAGAAAGGCGCGCGAAAAATATTGCTTTACCAGTGGTCAGTTTCCTCAACAGCCAATAGCAAAACAACATTCTCCCGCGTCAATTCGCGCTTTTCACCAACAACGAATTGCAAAATAGTAAACCTAACGACTGCACTTTTTACCGACGTAATTATCTAATATGCTGAAGTTTTGCTTATGCATAAAGTTATTTACTACTGTTATTTATACCTGAATTAACTTTCCCTTTACGATAAACTTACTTTACAAATCTATTCTACAAAAATCCCCTTTGTCCATATCCATACTTCTTCGATATGTTCCCACACTAAATCCTACTACACAACTCGTTAAACAATTATCTTCATATTAACCTTAAACCACACTTACGCATCATTCATACTGCTAAAACACATTTATAACATAAAGACATAATAACACTTTATGAAAATACTAGAACAGTTTATGAAAAACATTCTATTACTTTAGTGCACTCTAGTGGGCACAATCTAAACTAAAATCACAGTCCCCCCTATCCAATATTGTCCTCTATCGGCTGATACATAAACTACGTGCGTGTCCATCTGTCACTATCCAGCTCTGAGACACATCTCCCACTTAACCGCCTCCAAGGCAGGATCGTTATACGGCGCTACGCGTCTCAAGTACCACATAATCTCATATGGTTTGCCCTCTGAAAGTACACTACGTGATCAAAAGAATCCGGACACCTGGCTGAAAATGACTGTCAAGTACGTGGCGGCCTCTGTCTTGATGATAGCTTCGACTCTCGCAGGCGTACGTTCAATCAGGTACTGAAAGATCTCTTGGGGAATGGTAGCACATTCTTCTCGGAGTGCTGCACTGAGGAGAGGCCTGGCACGAAGTCGGCGTTCCAGAACATCCCAAAGCTGTTCTCTATGATTTGTCTCGCGATGCTGATGTGTTCCAGGACCCAGGGCCACTGTTCACACGGCTCGCATTGCCCAGGACTGGTTTCGTGAAGACGAGGAGCAATTCTCGCATATCAATCGGCCACGACAGGCACCACATCTCAACGTTACTGAGCCTCTATGGTCTACTTTGGAGACACGGGTTCTTGAAAGACCCCCCATCATCGTCACCTCGACTTGGCACTGTTTTGCACACACAGTGGTATAAGGTTCCTTAGAGAATCACGAAGGATCTATATTTATGCATTCCGAAAAGACCGGAAGTTGTTTTGAATGCTAACGTTTTTCCTACAGCGTAATTACGCGTAATAATATGTGTTTTTGATGTTTCCAAATTTTTCACCACCGTCTGCGTGCCGAACCATGTTGAACTCTTCGTATCAATTTGACGATCGTTGCACGCTGTCTTCGTTACGTGGTATTTTAACGGCCATCAGTATAGAGAAGGCCTCTGATCACAATTAGATCAAAAACGGCTTAAGACGATGGTGAGTGCTCAAGATATCGAAGAGTCAAAACCAGAATCTTTGTGTGTAATGTTATTTTTCACATAGACTACAAGTATCCAATGCACGCATTTTTGTTATTTCGGTAATTACGAGGGTCGTTCAGTAAGTAATGCCCACATTTTTTAAAAAATGTGTGTGTGTGAATTCCTAAGGGACCGAACTGCTGAGGTCATCGGTCCCTAGACTTACACACTACTTTAACTAACTTACGCTACGGACAACACACGCACCCATGCCCGAGGGGAGGACTCGAACATCCAGGGGCAGGGGCTGCGCAATTCGTGACATGGCGCCTTACGCCGCGCGGCCTTTATTTATTTATTAATTTATTTTAAGCCATTAATATACACAGACAAACGTCCTTGTTGGTACTTCACATTTTGATGTTTGTTTTCTGCGCCGGTCAAGTTTCCAATCGTTCCGGCAGATGGCAGAGCCGTAGTATATCGTCAGAATGGCGTCTATATACGACTCACGTTACAAGCAGGGTGCTGTTATTGAATTCTTCTGTGCAGATAAAGAAACCATGATGAACATCGATAAACTTTTGTGTGCACTGTGTGACGATGCTGCAGTTGATAGTAGTACAGTAGCGGCGCATCACAACTCGACAACTGACTCTACAGTTGTCGGTCAGCTTTCTAAGTGCACTGATCGAGAGTCTCGGATATTCAAAGAGGTGTCACGATGGGTTCCACGAATGCTCACAGCGGACGAAAAGATTCAAAGAAAGGCCATTTCGTCTGAATTGTTGGAGCGTTTCGAGACCGACGGAGAGGCATTTCTCTCACTGGTCGTAACGAAGGACGAAACCTGGGTGCACCACTTTACGCCGGAAACAAAAAGGCCGTCCATGGACTGGGATGATCTTCACCACAAAAGGCGAAATGCGAGACAACCCTATCTGCCGTAAAAGTCACGGTGACAGTCTTCCGGGACTGTGATGGCGTCATTCTCGCGGATGTGACGCCAAGAGGGTCAACATTCAATTCAGAGCCATATGTGAAGTCTCGGAATAAACTCAAGAACCGTTTCCGACGTGTTCGATCGGGCAAGAATCCAGCAGAAATCTTGTTCCAACACCATAATGCAAACCCGCACCCAAGTCTGAGAACCCGAGAACACATCGCCAAATTGGGTTGGACATAATTGCCTCGTCTACTCTACAGTCCAGACATGGTACCCGCGGACTTCCATTTCTTTGGGCCGTTTACACATTCTCCACGGGGAACACACTTTGAAGATGAGGACAGTGTCAGTCATAGAACGTGATGGAGACTATGTATAAAAATAGGACATGGACAAGACATGTCGATGTATATTGCCACCAAATTCTGACTCTGAACCATAAATGTGTTCTGAGAAATAAAGTTTGGGGCATTACTTATTGAACGTGCCTCGTATAAAACAACGTTGTAAATTGACTGGTGGCAGAAATTCAGTTTCTTTGTGGGAAGTAACCCTCCATAGTCACACACTTCCCCCACCTCATACTCTGATGAAGTGAGAAGATTTATGGCTGTACTCGCAAAAAAAACACCTAACATGCCAGTGGAGTTACACGCTCTTCGTTAATGAGTTCATGAACTTAATCTTGTCCTCCAGCAACTTGCACAGTCGCAGTAACTTAACCACCGGTGACCATAAATCAATTAGCTGGCTGACAAAGACTTCACGCGACGTACACCTGGGGCAATGCAGAACACAAATACCTGTCTGGGGAGCTCCTTCGGCCACAGAAGTTTCCGGTAGCTGTTAGCAGGGCGCGCTTACCTGCAACAAAAAGAGAAACACTTTCTTAGAAACGCACCTTTAATACGACAAGAGGCAGAAAAAAAGATACAGGCTGCAACTTGTAACTTCCATCTGTTATAATTTAACCTGAGTGCATATGACTCAAATATTAATACACTGTTATTATTCCCTTTCGCATGAAAATTGACGCATATATAGACAACAACGTTATCTGACTCTAAAATAAATGATACTTTCATAGCGCCACGGAAATATATAAAAGAAGCCTTTAAGATAAATTAAAAAAGATAAATTGCTATCAAGGTTCTAAACCGTCCTAACAAACCCCCTACAAGAATAAACGCCTTTCTCCATGAAGAAGAGACGCGTGCTATGCACATGTAAATGCACACGGCGTGCCCTACAATTTCACGACAAGAAAACGCTTCTTAGCGCTGCGACGTCTCTAAGCATTCATTACTGCAGGGCGTGACTTGCTAAGTTTTTCTGGAACTCGTAATTATCCTGCCTGTCTGAAGAACTGCACATGAAACGGGAATATAATGTGTCTGCCTGAGGCAATTTAACGTCTTTTTAATTCCGCAGAAGGCAATTCATTTGACTATGTTGCACTTGCAGCGGCACTAACACGACCAGTGAGTGAGTATATTTGTTTATAAGTATAAACGATACTACTACCGAAAATTACTTCTAGATTATGGTTGCCACCAGCCCCGAATATTAGGGATTGTCTCTACTCTTCTGTAGCTATACAGTGGCCCTACGTGAGTACGACGAATATGTGTATTCTATTTTCTGCTGCTGCGTCATTCACGAGGTACGTTAGCAAAGCTAGAAGCTTTTCTCAGAAAGTTATTAAGAACCTCTAACAGTTGAAGACAAAAACGGTAGGCATTTCAGCGAACTGGTCATTTCAGAAGTTGTTGTTGTTGTGGTCTTCAGTCCTGAGACTGGTTTGATGCAGCTCTCCATGCTACTCTATCCTGTGCAAGCTTCTTCATCTCCCAGTACCTACTGCAAGCTACATCCTTCTGAATCTGCTTAGTGTATTCATCTCTTGGTCTCCCTCTACGATTTTTACCCTCCACGCTGCCCTCCAATGCTAAATTTGTGATCCCTTGATGCCTCAAAACATGTCCTACCAACCGATCCCTTCTTCTAGTCAAGTTGTGCCATAAACTCCTCTTCTCCCCAATCCTATTCAATACCTCCTCATTAGTTACGTGATCTACCCACCTTATCTTCAGGATTCTTCTGTAGCACCACATTTCGAAAGCTTCTATTCTCTTCTTGTCCGCCCGCATCTCGTGGTCGTGCGGTAGCGTTCTCGCTTCCCACGCCCGGGTTCCCGGGTTCGATTCCCGGCGGGGTCAGGGATTTTCTCTGCCTCGTGATGGCTGGGTGTTGTGTGCTGTCCTTAGGTTAGTTAGGTTTAAGTAGTTCTAAGTTCTAGGGGACTTATGACCACAGCAGTTGAGTCCCATAGTGCTCAGAGCCATTTGAACCATTTTTCTTCTTGTCCAAACTGGTTATCGACCATGTTTCACTTCCATACATGGCTACACTACATACAAATACTTTCAGAAACGACTTCCTGACACTTAAATCTATACTAGATGTTAACAAATTTCTCTTCTTCAGAAACGATTTCCTTGCCATTGCCAGTCTACATTTTATATCCTCTCTATTTCGACCATCATCAGTTATTTTACTTCCTAAATAGCAAAACTCCTTTACTACTTTAAGTGTCTCATTTCCTAATCTAATCCCCTCAGCATCACCCGATTTAATTTGACTACATTCCATTATCCTCGTTTTGCTTTTGTTGATGTTCATCTTATATCCTCCTTTCAAGACACTGTCCATTCCATTCAACTGCTCTTCCAAGTCCTTTGCTGTCTCTGACAGAATTGCAATGTCATCGGTGAAGCTCAAAGTTTTTACTTCTTCTCCATGGATTTTAATACCTACTCCGAATTTTTCTTTTTTCCTTTACTGCTTGCTCAATATACAGATTGAATAACATCGGGGAGAGGCTACAACCCTGTCTCACTCCTTTCCGAACCACTGCTTCCCTTTCATGCCCCTCGACTCTTATAACTGCCTTCTGGTTTCTGTACAAATTGTAAATAGCCTTTCGCTCCTTGTATTTTATCCCTGCCACCTTCAGAATTTGAAAGAGAGTATTCCAGTTAACGTTGTCAAAAGCTTTCTCTAAGTCTACAAATGCTAGAAACGTAGGTTTGCCTTTTCTTAATCTTTCTTCTAAGATAAGTCGTAAGGTTAGTATTGCCTCACGTGTTCCAACATTTCTACGGAATCCAAACTGATCTTCCTCGAGGTCCGCTTCTACCAGTTTTTCCATTCGTCTGTAAAGAATTCGCGTTAGTATTTTGCAGCTGTGACTTATTAAACTGATAGTTCGGTAATTTTCACATCTGTCAACACCTGCTTTCTTTCACAAGTAAGGGAACCGATTTTTTCGTTTGCCTACACAGTGACCCATGTCTTGTCAGAGTCGTTTAATACATTCTTTCTTCTTCTCAATAATGGTCAGATTGTTCATCATGGGAAACTTACTATTCAAAACATTCATGCACCGAATGGCAGTGGCAGTAAAAGCTGTTGCAGACAAGGAGAAATGCAGAACACGCACAGGTTGTTCCAAGTCTGACAATATGTACGTCCGAGTGAGGTCGACGCGTGTACGGGCTTTGGCGAGCACGAGGCTAAACCTCCCATCCGTAACTATCTACAGCTGTATCTACACTCGAAGGCCAAGGCAGAGGGGAGTTCTCATTTAACCAGTAGTTAGGGCTTCTACCCTTTGCATTCACGTACGGGACGCTAGAGAAGAATGACTGCCCGGACGCCTCTGTGCGCGCTGTAATTAGGCTGGACTTGACTATGCTGTCCTCACAGGAACCATACGTAGCGAACTCTACTGCATTCCTGGATTCCTCACTTAATACTTTTTTAGTCTACTCATTAGTTATTGCAAAACCCGTGACTAAAAAAAACACGATAAAACTACATCATTGTTTCAAACATCTGACTATTTTTTTTTTTTCAAATTTCTAGAAACTGTGCTAGTACTGCGTGCGCAATACCCTATACAGTTAAGTTTCACAAGAAAGTGTACGTCGTTATCAGTGCGAAATAAAAGACACTATCATAAATACATATTTACGTGAAACATATGTCTTTGCTAATTGAACCATTACGTAATAGTTAATCCAATCGTCGCCATTATCGATTATAGCTTGGTACCTTTTTGGCGTGCTTTCCACGAGATTTTCTGCGTATTCTCTCGCTAGCGATCTCCATATCGTACTGATTTTATACGACTGCTACTTCAAAGGATATTGTAGCGATGCAAGGGGCACCAAATCTGTTATAAAAGTGAGTAAATTGCTCAACGGACAGTATTTTTCAGTACAGGCATTTCGTTCATTCCAAGCAAGTGTCGATTCGTGACGTCATCGTCCAGGCACGAGTTGACTGTTACCTGAATCCGTTTTATCGAACTAATAATTTCTCTCAGGCGATAAAATTTTATTGATTGTCAAATACAAGTTCCTGAAGTCTATTCAGAATCGGAAATGTTTCATTAGTAATTACATGCCATAATTTATTTGTTTAATATAAAGGTGTTTTAAATTTTGTATGAATAAAAAAAGTGTGAATTTATGTGCGGCTTTTACTCAGAGACGAGTTATAACAGAGTGTTGAAAGTGCGCGTGTAGAGTTCGCTTACCTATGTGGTGAATTTTATTTTGTGAGCTTGACCCGAATGGAGAGTAAATCCAGTTTCATTTAAACTTTACGTGAGATAGACACATCACGTTATTACAAAAAGAGTCGTTTAGCCCATTAGGGGAAACTAAAACCTGAGCGCTTGATTTGAAATACGTTACACGCCAGTGCGTGATCGAGTTGTCCAGTAAGTCGAGTACAATAGTTGCAAATGCGTTCGGACTTAATGCACCAAGTTGTAAATTAATTTAGAGACAAGTGCTGATTTTGACAAAAAATGAACCGAAAGTTTATTCAAAATATGAACGTACAGTTTTAATTGAGACACGTATCACCTTGTTCATTAGTTGCCTAGCAAATACTGTAAAGCAGTTTAATTAGTTAATGATAATTTCCGACGTACTAAGAACCATTACACACACAAAATGTTACATGAAGTTTGCTGATCGCATGAGAGTGTTCTTCTTTCCGTAAATGGAAATAAACCGGCAGGTTCAAATGTTAATAATACTAACTGTTGTGTAACTTCATCGATTGTCCTACATCGCCGGCCGGTGTGGCCGAGCGGTTCTAAGCACTACAGTCTGGAACCGCACGACCGCTACGGTCGCAGGTTCGAATCCTGCCTCGGACATGGATGTGTGTGATGTCTGTAGGTTAGTTAGGTTAAAGTTGTTTTAAGTTCTAGGGGACTGACGACCTCAGCAGTTAAGTCCCATAGTGCTCAGAGCCATTTGAACCATTTTTCGTCCTACATCACTACGGAACTTGTTGTATCATGTCTCTTCACAAGACATCTCAAGAAGCCGGGATAAACAAGAAAAAGACTAAAGAAGAGACATTGGTATAATATATTCGCTTTCATCTAAGCTTTATCTTAATATACGATCAAACATTCTCAATCGGATAGCTTCTTAGCGGACGTCATAAGGCATTTTTGATAAATATTGCACTTTTTTCAGCGTTTAAATTGGCTGTAAATATACTGACAAAACTATACATTCAACTCTCACCCTGTTCATCTATAAACTGTGCAAAAGTGCATTGATTAGAAATTCAGGAGCACTACCTGGAGGAGTCGCTGAGGACGTTACATTTAAAATTATTTGCAGACTGCGGACTTCCACCATGGAGACACCTCATTTTGGGCAGAAAAACGTTAATTCCTCGGATGTGGGGAATAACTATGAATGAATTTCTTTAAAAAATCAGAATATGTTTAAGTATCAATAAATAATGTGCAGAAAAATTTACGCTGATTTCTTCATTAGCATTCCAGAAAAGATCGTAACAATAACTTATTTTACAGACTGCCTGAGCAGAATGGGCCCATAACATTATCGCGGCCTTGGGCTCTCCGCAGAGGCCACGATAGCCGCGCCTCCCCAGCCACCCGCACTCCCGTGTTCAGAGGTGGAAGGCGCCGGCCCCGCTACGGAGTCTTGCGCTGTCCCGGGAAGTTCTATTTCTGGCCGTCTCCTCAGCAGCAGCAACTGCAGCAGCCTGTCCTTGCCTCCGTGCCCGACAACGTCCGCTCCTTACCGAGACGAGAAGCCCAAAACAGTTGCGGCGTAATAACATACACGCACTGCCGGAGAAATTGCGGATCGACGACAAAGTACGTTCCGAATGAGAAGTTGAGAACTGCTAATGATCTTAGAATTAAATTTTACCCGAGACATTTCAGTCTCATTTTTATCTACGATACTGATGGGCGCTGAATAAATGAATTAAAATTTTTGCCACAGCCGAGACTTGAACCCGGGTCTCCTTTGCTTGCTGACCATTACGCCACCGCAGCACTACGGCTAACACTTCTCCACAGCCTACCGAAGTCGAACGCCCTCCGTAACACAAACTTCAGCTCATATCTTCAGCTTATTTTCCCCCAAATCATCACAATTGCCAGGTCTCTCCGGCACTGGAATAACACCTCAGCGTTGGACGTAACTGAAGTTTACACTAGGGAGGCCATTGGACTTGGGTAGTCCACGTCTACGTGCATTGCAGTAATGTCGGCCACAGTGCTGCGGTGGTGTTACGATCAGCGTTCCTACCTAGTAAGCAAAGGAGACGCGGGTTCAAGCCCTGGCTGTAGCAAAAATTTTAATTCATTTATTCGGCGTTCATCATTATCATAAACACCAATGAGCTAAAACATTTTAGCAACTGACCATATTAACTGTTGGGGCCAATTTTAGTGTCAGATTCCACCCTCCAGCTTTGATCAATGATGTCATACCTAAGGCAAGGCGCTACATAGAGACAATCTTTGAAAGCACCTGATTATATTTTTAAACGAACGAGTTTACAATACGATAAAATTACAATCGCAGTTCACGTGATTAATTGCGAGTTGTATGAAAAACAACTGACGGTAACGAAAACAAATTACATCAGAAAAAGAGAACTATACAACTATTACTATAGGTATATATGCATATACAGTTTCCAATTCGAATCATTCCAGGGTTAGTTATTTAGATCGTTCAGATGTATGCAGCGAAATGTAATACGATTTCTGCATTTGTAAATGCTCTGAAAAAGTAACTAATTTCGGAATCGGTAATTAAAATTACTGTGTACAGGTCAACTGTAGTTATTACTTCTTCTTAAATTTTTTATTTGTGTATTTTTTTGTATTTATGTATAGGTTTCTTTTTTACATTTCACGCTACTGTTTCATATGCCTTGTTATTTATTTCATTGTCCTGTTGTGTTACATTTTGGTTTCTCCCCTCCCAGAACTGCCACTTTCCCGCGATACTCCCGTTACATTCGTTAACTTTTGTTACAAATAAACGCTGTTTTATAATATTACGATTTCACCAAGCGTAATAATGTAATGCAATTTAAACTTACTCTGTGCTTTTCTTATTTCAGACTGAAAAGTCAAACTGGTACAGCTGCCTAATATCGTGTAGGACCCCCGTAAGCATGGAGAAGTCCCGCAACACGACGTGGCATGGACTCGACTAATGTGTGAAGTAGTGCTGGAGCGAACTGACACCACGAACTCTGCTGGGCTTTGCACACATCTGTAACACTACTTGTAAGTGGAGATCACTTCTGAACAGCACGCTGCAAGGCATCCCAGATACGCTCAATAATGTTCATGTCAGGGTAGTTTGGCAACCAGCGGGGGTGTTTAAACTCGGAGGAGTGTTCCTGGAGCCAGTCTGGACGTATGGGTTGTCACCTGCGAGAGTCGTATCTAGACGTATCAGGGGTCCCGTATCACTCCAACGGCACACCCCCGCATCATTACAGAGCCCCCACCAGCTTGAACAGTCCCCTGCAGACATGCAGGTTCCATGGATTCCCGAGGTTGTCTCCATACCCGCACACGTCCATCCCCTCGATACAATTTGCAACCAAACTCGTCCGACCAGGCAACGTGTTTCCAGTCATCCACAGTCCAATGTCGGTGTTGACGTGCCCAGGAGAGGCGTAAGGCTTTGCGTCATGCAATCATCAACGGTACACGAGTGGGCCTTCGGCCTTGAAAACCCATATCGATGATGTTTCGTTTAATGGTTCGCACTGTGACACTTGATGGCCCAGCACTGAAATATGCAGCAATTTGCGGAAAGGTTGCACTTCTGTCACGTTAAACGATACGGTTCAGCCGTCGTTGGTCCCTTTCTTGAAGGATCTTTTTCCGGCCGCAGCGATGTAGGAGATTTGAGGTTGTATCAGATACTTGATATTCACGGTACACTCGTGAAATGGTCGTACGGGAAATTCCCCGGCACCTCGGAGATGTTGTGTCCCATAGCTCGGCCGGTAACTATAACATCACGTTCAAACTCACTGAAATCTTGATAACCCACCATTGTAGCAGCAGTAACCGATCTAACAAATGCGCCAGACTGTGGTGTCACCGCCAGACACCACACTTGCTAGGTGGTAGCCTTTAAATCGGCCGCGGTCCATTAGTACATGTCGGACCCGCGTGTCGCCATTGTCAGTGATCAGAGACCGAGCGCCACCACACGGCAGGTCTCGAGAGAGGGACTAGCACTCGCCCCAGTTGTACGGACGACTTTGCTAGCGACTACACTGACGAAGCCTCGCTCATTTGCAGAGCAGATAGATAGAATAGCCTTCAGCTAAGTCAATGGCTACGACCTAGCAAGGCGCCATTAGCCTTACATAGCTTGTATCTAAAGAGTCTCACTTGTATCGTCAAGAGCGATGTACCGCAAGGATGGATTAAAGTTAAGTATTCCAGAAGCTACCTACTTTTCTTTATAGCATTCATTACATATCCTGTTTCAGACCTCTCTAGCCTGCGTCAGTAACGCGTGCGTTTCGGCTACTTCCGAGTGGCGTGGCTGTCTTGTTACGCCACAACACAGACACTTGTCTGATAAAGGCGTTGCCGACCGCAGCGCCATATTCTGCCTGTTTACATATCTCTGCAGTTGAATACGGATGCCTATACCAGTGTCTCTGGAGCTTCAGTGTATATTTGCCTGTTTTGTGTTTTTTTTTTCTCTTATTTCTTTCCGTTACCTTCCATTCGTTTCGACGCAATTCATGGCTAAGTAAACAATCGCGTGAACTGTGATTTAATTTTATAATATAGTACAGTCCTTTGTTTACGAATATCATCATCCTGCTTTCAAACATTCTCTCTATGTGGCGTACTTGTGTCTGGTGTGACGTCATTGCTCAAAGCCGTCGAGTGGACTCGGATATTAGAATTTATCCGAATGTCCCGTGGTGGCGTTGTGGACATATGTCGCGGTGAGGAAAGAATATAAGCCGATCAGAGACGCATTCGAAATCATTCTAGAGACGACACGGACCGCAAATCGAAGAGCACGCCGACATAGGCAACTTTGACGAAGGGCAGACTTTCACGGCCCGGCACATGGAGAACGAGCGCGAGGAAAACGGCAAAGCTGGTCGGCCGTTCGCGTGTCGCCGTCGTCAGCGTGAATGAGGGGGATTGAATGACGCTGAAACCAGCAGTAGCTGTGGGCGGCAAGGTGTCGGACGTACACATCTCATCTCATCAGAGGCCTGCCCGCTCTGTAAAAGAAAAGATGCGCGGCGATCTGTGGCAGACCTGACGGCGGACTAGAATGCTGGCGCCGACAAGTGTTTCGAGGAGGACGAGGAAGAGATTAGTGTTTAACACCCTGTCGACAACGAGCCTGTTAAGGCACAAGCACGGATTAGGGAAGGACGGGGAAGGAAATCGACTGTGCTCTTTCAAAGGACCATCCATGCATTAAGCGATTTAGGGAAATCACGGAAAGCCTGAATAAGGATTGTCGGACGCGGATTTGAAGCGTCGTCCCCCCGAATGCGAGTCCAGTGTAAGTGTTTCGCAACACACCGTTCAGCGCACATTATTTTTAACATTATCTGGTACCCGCTCGCAAACAGTTTTCGTTTGACTGGTTTGTTGCTTTTTTTTTGTTTTGTTTTCATCTGGAACATTTGACACGGACGAAATACTTTGTTATAAAATAACATATGATCTGGAGTTGATATATAAATAAAATTTGGTTGTTTAAAGAAGAGTGTAACAAAAAAAGAAGGGTGTAAGAAAACAAGAAGGGTGTAAGAAAACAAGAAGGGTGTAAGAAAACAAGAAGGGTGTAAGAAAACAAGAAGGGTGTAAGAAAACAAGAAGGGTGTAAGAAAACAAGAAGGGTGTAAGAAAACAAGAAGGGTGTAAGAAAACAAGAAGGGTGTAAGAAAACAAGAAGGGTGTAAGAAAACAAGAAGAGTGTAAGAAAACAAGAAGAGTGTAAGAAAACAAAGAAGAGTGTAAGAAAACAAAGAAGAGTGTAACAAAAAAAAGAAGAGTGTAACAAAAAAAAGAAGAGTGTAACAAAAAAAGAAGAGTGTAACAAAAAAAGAAGAGTGTAACAAAAGAAAGAAGAGTGTAACAAAAAAAAGAAGAGTATAACAAAAAAAGAAGAGTGTAACAAAAAAAGAAGAGTGTAACAAAAAAAGAAGAGTGTAACAAAAAAAGAAGAGTGTAAAAAAAGAAGACAAGACAGAACTGGGACATGTGAGCGCCATCACCGATAGTGACTTGCGGTGAACACACTGGAATGGCTTCTTCGACTTGTTGACCGCCAGTCATTATAAAATAGTTTACAGTTAGTAGTAGATAAATGGTACTGCGAATATTATGCATTAACATTAGATATCCATCCACGTACAACAATCTATAAATTATTGGCTACATTGCCTGCACCTTACTCTGCATTCACTCTAGCATTTGCTATCGTTTACCATTATTTGACTGATATGTACAACTAGTCAGTGCATTTCGGCATGTTGTCTCTGATTCATAAGTCTGTGTGTCTTACTTTTTGTTAGATCTCATCTTCTTTCTCCTCCTGTTGCTCTCCAGCGCCACCGTTGTCCCTGGCACAGTGGGTGTCGCTGTCCACCCTCTGGAGACTGCTGTTACGTCGCGTATACGCATGTCTGTTATGCAGTGTCCGGGTGCACTCTTCATGTGCTGTTTTTGAAATACTGTCTGGTAATGCATGTAATTGCGCCAATTTTTCTTCGTCTCTTATAACTGTGTATATATGTATTTGTGTGTATGTGTATTCCATGCGTAGTTCAAATGTGTGTGAAATCTGATGGGGAATCCGTACCACCTCTTATCGTAAATGGAACAAATATTAACTTCTCTCCCTCAGCAAAGAGTTTGGGAGTAATAATAGATGAAAATCTAAATTGGACAGAGCAGGTAAGTGCAGTGTGCAAAAAAGCATCAGCATCCCTTCATGTCCTACAAAAATATAAAAAACTCTTCCCTTTCGATCTGAAAAAGAAATTAGTACAAACGCTTATACTCCCAATCATTGACTACAGCGATATTATCCTAGAAGGTCTCTCTCAGGAAAATTCCCGACGTCTAGAACTGGTCACGAATGCCTGCGTCCGATATATCTGTGACGTTCGACTTTTTGATCACATTTCACCAGCGTATGCAAAATTGTCCTGGCTGCGTGCAAACAAACGCAGAGATTTCAAAAAAATGGCTCTGAGCACTATGGGACTCAACTGCTGTGGTCATCAGTCCCCTAGAACTTAGAACTACTTAAACCTAACTAACCTAAGGACAGCACACAACACCCAGCCATCACGAGGCAGAGAAAATCCCTGACCCCGCCGGGAATCGAACCCGGGAACCCGGGCGTGGGAAGCGAGAACGCTACCGCACGACCACGAGATGCGGGCCGCAGAGATTTCCATACACTCTGTCTCATCTACTGCCTTATAAATGTACACTGTCCCTCATATCTCTCCTCGTCCCTAACACTCATGTCGGAACAACATGACAGAAACACAAGTTCCCATCATAATAAAATCATCTCCGTTCCACTGCATCGCTCAGTCACCTTCTCCAAGTCCTTTACAGTAGCGGGAACCCGACTCTGGAATAACCTCCCTCGTTATGTTAGAGAAGTTAAAAACATGACCGGCTTCAAAAAACAGTTAATGACGTATCTACTTAAGCAACAGTAATGCCTTCCTCTGTACATGAATGCACTTCACCTCATTACTTTCCCTCTTTCCCCCTCCTTAAATCTCCCTTCCCCAAAACTCGCTATACTAGTAAACATCTACTTTACACACCAAGATATTAATGTACATCTGCACAAACCTCCGTTGCTATTGCCAATTTTTCTCATATTTATCATTCTTATTTGATTTTTTTACTGTTATTATTATTGCTTTTATCATAATCTGTATGTATAGCACCTGCTGTAAAAATACTGCCAGCATTTACATTATTAGGTCTTAGTCACTACTCTTTATTCATATTGTCACTAGAGTAAGCTAATTCTCTCATTTAAACTATGGTCATGATGTATCTCTGATGTGTGAAATGCTGCATGTGTGGAACACTGGTCTGATGTAAGAGAGGACCTGATGGCCCTAATCTGATCACGTTAAATAAATAAATAAATAAATAAATAAATAATAAATTAACTGCTAAGGTCATCAGTCCCTAAGCTTACACACTACTTAACCTAAGTTATCCGTCGCTGCGGATTGATGGGCTGAAGGATGAACAGAGGCAAGACTGGGCAACGCTACTGGCAGCTCAGAGTAACATCGCGCGTTTCCGCAAAGGAGCACTGGAAACTGGGCCTGACTGCTACTCTCCTGTGTCACCCACACTACACCAAAATGTCACACTCATACCGTTTGATATAACACTGAAAACCAACAGAATAAAACTATTTTTCGAAGTTTTGGTAGGGCCGGGATGCTCTGTCCCTTACGAACGAGTGGCCTCGGCATTCACGTGAGTTCACTGATGGGATTCCAATTCGGTTTTACAGAGAGTACTCTACTGCATTGGCTCCTTACTTAGTTTGCATTTATCGCGAATCTCTTGCCCAACGTAAAGTCCCGAGCGACTGGAAAAAAGCGCAGGTGACGCCTGCATACAAGAAGGGTATAAGGACGGATCCTCAAAATTACAGACCAATATGCTTAACATCGGTTTGTTGCAGGATTCTCAACATATCCTCAGTTCGAATATAATGAATTTCCTCGAGACAGAGAAGTTGCTGTCCATGCATCAGCACGGCTTTAGAAAGCATTGCTCCTGCAAAACGCAACTCGCCTTTTTTTCACATGGTATTTTGCGAACCATGGATGGAAGGTATCAGACGGATGTCATATTCCTTGACTTCCGGAAAGCGTTTGACTCGGTGCCCCACTGCAGACTCCTAGCTAAGGTACGAGCATATGGGATTGGTACCCAAATATGTGAATGGCTCGAAGACTTCTTAAATAACAGAACCCAGTACGTTGTCCTCGATGGTGAGTGTTAATCGCAGGTGAGGGTATCATCTGGAGTGTCCCAGGGAAGTGTGGTAGGTCCGCTGTTGTTTTCTATCTACATAAATGATCTTTTGGATAGAGCGGATAGCAATCTCCGGCTGTTTGCTGATGATGCTGTGGTGTACGGGAAGGTGTCGTCGTTGAGTGACTGTAGGAGGATAGACGATGACTTGGACAGGATTTGTGACTGGTGTAAAGAATGGCAGCTATCTCTAAATATAGATAAATGTAAATTCATGCAGATGCATAGGAAAAAGAATCCCGTAATATTTGAATACTCCATTAGTAGTGTGGAGCTTGACACAGTCACGTCGATTAAATATTTGGGCGTAACATTGCAGAGCGATATGAGGTGGGACAAGCATGTAATGGCAGTTGTGGGGAAGGCGGATAGTCGTCTTCGGTTCATTGGTAGAATTTTGGGAAGATGTGGTTCATCCGTAAAGGAGACCGCTTATAAAACACTAATACGACCTATTCTTGA
Organism: Schistocerca nitens; assembly: GCF_023898315.1. Classification (NCBI taxonomy): domain Eukaryota; kingdom Metazoa; phylum Arthropoda; class Insecta; order Orthoptera; family Acrididae; genus Schistocerca; species Schistocerca nitens. The sequence goes on from NC_064623.1 coordinate 208,053,035, forward strand.
GTACTGCTCGAGCTTTTGGGATCCCTATCAGGTCGGATTGAGGGAGGACATAGAAGCAATTCAGAGGCGGGCTGCTACATTTGTTACTGCTAGGTTTGATCATAACGCGAGTGTTACGGAAATGCTTCAGGAACTCGGGTGGGAGTCTCTAGAGGAAAGGAGGCGTTCTTTTCGTGAATCGCTACTGAGGAAATTTAGAGAACCAGCATTTGAGGCTGACTGCAGTACAATTTTACTGCCGCCAACTTACATTTCGCGGAAAGACCACAAAGATAAAATAAGAGAGATTAGGGCTCGTACAGAGGCATATACGCAGTCATTTTTCCCTCGTTCTGTTTGGGAGCGGAACAGGGAGAGCAGATGCTAGTTGTGGTACAAGGTACCCTCCGCCACGCACCGTATAGTGGATTGCGGAGTATGTATGTAGATCAATGTGCGATTTGTGGTTTTACCACTGGGGGGGGGGGGGGGGGGGATGTTCTAGTGGGTTAGTATAATTATATATGTTACTAGCTTGGACCGTGGCGTTACCCATGGTTAAACAGTTATTTATAAATAGATGTTAATGCCGAAACTCACTATTCATGCGTGTGCACTATTAGAAAAGCCATTCCTTGTTATATCTTTAAAAGTACATTATAGGTAAAGATTATGTACAAAATCATCTACATACAGGTATACGAGGGGAATTCCAAAAGTAAAGGTACATTTGTGAAAAGCTGTACTTATTCTGATGTTAGAAAACTGAAACATGCGTTATTTTTCTACGTAACATCCTCGACTTCAATGCAGTTTTCCCGGCGTTTTACGAGTTTTTTTTTTATTTCATCACAAAAAAATAAGTTTATCGGTTGCATCTGTAACCAATTTTGCACCGCAGCAATGGCGTCTTCATCCCTTTCAAATCTTCTTCCCTGTAGTGCTTCCGTTAAGGGTCCAAACACGTGCAAATCGCTTGGAGCCAGGTCTGTACTGTATGGTGGATATTCCAGCACCTCGAATCTCAACTCCTTTATTGCGTCGGCTGTCGGTTTGACAGAATGTGGGCGAGCGTTATCTTTCTGCAGGATGACACCTGTTCACAGTTTTCCACGACGTTTGGATCTGATTGTAGGTTTTAGTTTCCTACGCAACACATCTCATCCACAAATTTAAATTACACTCCTGGAAATGGAAAAAAGAACACATTGACACCGGTGTGTAAGACCCACCATACTTGCTCCGGACACTGCGAGAGGGCTGTACAAGCAATGATCACACGCACGGCACAGCGGACACACCAGGAACCGCGGTGTTGGCCGTCGAACGGCGCTAGCTGCGCAGCATTTGTGCACTGCCGCCGTCAGTGTCAGCCAGTTTGCCGTGGCATACGGAGCTCCATCGCAGTCTTTAACACTGGTAGCATGCCGCGACAGCGTGGACGTGAACCGTATGTGCAGTTGACGGACTTTGAGCGAGGGCGTATAGTGGGCATGCGGGAGGCCGGGTGGACGTACCGACGAATTGCTCAACACGTGGGGCGTGAGGTCTCCACAGTACATCGATGTTGTCGCCAGTGGTCGGCGGAAGGTGCACGTGCCCGTCGACCTGGGACCGGACCGCAGCGACGCACGGATGCACGCCAAGACCGTAGGATCCTACGCAGTGCCGTAGGGGACCCCACCGCCACTTCCCATCAAATTAGGGACACTGTTGCTCCTGGGGTATCGGCGAGGACCATTCGCAACCGTCTCCATGAAGCTGGGCTACGGTCCCGCACACCGTTAGGCCGTCTTCCGCTCACGCCCCAACATCGTGCAGCCCGCCTCCAGTGGTGTCGCGACAGGCGTGAATGGAGGGACGAATGGAGACGTGTCGTCTTCAGCGATGAGAGTCGCTTCTGCCTTGGTGCCAATGATGGTCGTATGCGTGTTTGGCGCCGTGCAGGTGAGCGCCACAATCAGGACTGCATACGACCGAGGCACACAGGGCCAACACCCGGCATCATGGTGTGGGGAGCGATCTCCTACACTGGCCGTACACCACTGGTGATCGTCGAGGGGACACTGAATAGTGCACGGTACATCCAAACCGTCATCGAACCCATCGTTCTACCATTCCTAGACCGGCAAGGAAACTTGCTGTTCCAACAGGACAATGCACGTCCGCATGTATCCCGTGCCACCCAACGTGCTCTAGAAGGTGTAAGTCAACTACCCTGGCCAGCAAGATCTCCGGATCTGTCCCCCATTGAGCATGTTTGGGACTGGATGAAGCGTCGTCTCACGCGGTCTGCACGTCCAGCACGAACGCTGGTCCAACTGAGGCGCCAGGTGGAAATGGCATGGCAAGCCGTTCCACAGGACTACATCCAGCATCTCTACGATCGTCTCCATGGGAGAATAGCAGCCTGCATTGCTGCGAAAGGTGGATATACACTGTACTAGTGCCGACATTGTGCATGCTCTGTTGCCTGTGTCTATGTGCCTGTGGTTCTGTCAGTGTGATCATGTGATGTATCTGACCCCAGGAATGTGTCAATAAAGTTTCCCCTTCCTTGGACAATGAATTCACGGTGTTCTTATTTCAATTTCCAGGAGTGTATATGTAAAGTTTTACTCCAGTGCTTGGGAAATAAACATCCCAGGTTGGGATGCATAAACTAAAACCAGAGGTGGCGATGGTCTGATGCAGAGGGGGGGGAAATCCCCCCATCCCCCCCTGCAAATCGCACACTGATGTAGATGTAGAGTTGACTCGATGGAAATCACGTGGAAGGCGGCGAGGATGGCCCGTCGGTCAGAGGCGCGATCCCCTGTGCTGTAGCGCGCGCCGCCGGCCCCCGCTCGCTCGCTGGGACGTGACCTGCTTCGGCGCGCCAATTGGGCCGCTTTAGCCGGGCGCGCGATTCGCAGAAGGCGGGCAGGAGCGGGGAGCCGCGACTCCCGTGGCGGGGCGGGCGCGCCTGTACTGCGCAATGAATTATTCAGCAGCCCGCGCTGCAAACAAACGGCAACGGCCGGCCGACCCGAGCCGTGTTTTCGACGCCCGGCGTCGTCAAATAACGCCGCCACCTGCGGCGCTCGCCTTACCGCAACTCCCGACACGGTCGCCACTCCACACCGCCACCCAACACCTTCACTTATTCGTGGTAAGCAACGCCCGGCAATCAAATCTCAAAGAAAGAATGATAGCTGCCGAGTGTAGATTGTTGCGAGTTCGCGCTTATTCTGCGAACCAACGTCATGCAATACCTACGGCCAATGAGCGTTCAGTAGCTACTGTTCTGGACGCTCCGGTACGAATTGGGCTGCCGTCTGTACTGGCGGAATTGAAGCCGTGAGGACGGGGCGTGAGTCGTGCTCGAGTAGCTCAGTCGGTCGAGCACTTGCCCGCGAAAGGCAAAGGTCCCGAGTTCGAGTCTCGGTCCGGCACACAGTTTTAATCTGCCAGGAAGTTTCATATCAGCGCACACTCCGCTGTAGAGTGAAAATTTCATTATATTATACATTATTTCGGGGAACGTCCTCTATACTTTGAGAACAATAAAGTGCGTGAAAATATTTCACTTGTGATTTTTTTTCTACTATTCATTATACATAAATCATAAAAAGACCACAGAAGTTGATCGTAATTTTGCCTGTAACGGTTGGCTCAGTAACTGAATCACGAACTGAGTGCTGGTTTATGAACACAACCATCCTCAAATGCCAAGATCTTCAATAAATTTAAAAACCAATGCTCAATTCGGCCATCTTGTTAACGTTCTTGAATATTTAAAACCGCAAAAAGTCATTCAAATATTCAACGTCTTTAGGGGAAAACTGCATTATTAAAGAAATATATACTTTTGGAGGTTCTGCAGAATTTTACACTGCACAAAAATGGCAACAAATATTTAATAAGACAAATGTTGATTTTACAGATTTTTGGAAATACTGACTGCGAAGGTGCTGTGAAACTCTTTAGTAGTGACAGTTATTTGTGTAATACTACCGAGAGGAACAATAAATATCTACTTAAATAAAATAATTAAGTAAAATAATTGATACTTTCTTTTGATCCGATGTTCTTTTTTTCCTACTTCTTAACATCCCACACACTTCATTTTCTAAAATAATAAAAAAAAGCGGGGCTAACCCTAAGTGTGAATGTACACTACTGGCCATTAAAATTGCTACACCACGTAGATTACGTGCTACAGACGCGAAATTTAACCGACACGAAGAAGATGCTATGATATGCAAATGATTAGCTTCTCAGAGCATTCACTCAAGGTTGGCGCTGATGGCGACGCCTACAACGTGCTCACATGAGGAAACTTTCCAACCGATTTCTCATACACATACATCAGTTGACCGGCGTTGCCTGGTGAAACGTTGTGATGCCTCGTATAAAGAGGAGAAATGCGTACCATAACGTTTCCGACTTTGATAGAGACTGGATTGTAGCCTATCGCGATTGCGGTTTATCTTATCGCGACATTGCTGCTCGCGTTGGTCGAGATCCAATGACTGTCAGCAGAATATGGAATCGGTGGGTTCAGGAGGGTAATACGGAACGCCGTGCTGGATCCCAACGACCTCGTATCACTAGCAGTCGAGATGACAGGCATCTTATCCGCATGGCTGTAACGGATCGTGCAGCCTCGTCTCGATCCCTGAGTCAACAGATGGGGACGTTTGCAAGACGACAACCATCTGCACGAACAGTTCGACGACGTTTGCAGCAGCATGGACTATCAGCTCGGAGACCGTGGCTGTGGTTACCCTTGACGCTGCATCACAGACAGGAGCACCTGCGATGGCGTACTCAACGACGAACCTGGGTGCATAAATGGCAAAACGTCATATTTTCGGATGAATCCAGGTTGTGTTTACAGCTTCATGATGGTCGCATCCGTGTTTGGCGACATCGCGGTGAACGCACATTGCATGCGTGTATTCGTCATCGCCATACTGGCGTATCACCCGGCGTGATGGTATGGGGTGCCATTGGTTACACATCTCGGTCACCTCTTGTTCGCATTGACGGCACTTTGAACGGCGGACTTTACATTTCAGATGTGTTACGACCCGTGGCTCTACCCGTCATTCTATCCCTGCGAAACCCTACATTGCAGCAGGATAATGCACGACCGCATATTGCAGGTCCTATACGGGCCTTTCTGGATACAGAAAATGTTCGACTGCTGCCCTGACCAGCACATCCTCCAGATCTCTGGCCTATTCAAACCGTCTGGTCAATGGTGGCCGAGCAACTGGCTCGTCACAATACGCCAGTCATTACTCTTGATGAACTGTGGTATCGTGTTGAAGTTGCATGCGCAGCTGTACCTGTAGACGCCATCCAAGCTCTGTTTGACTCAATGCCCAGGCGTATCAAGGCCGTTATTACGGCCAGAGGTGGTTGTTTTGGGTACTGATTTCTCAGGATCTATGCACCCAAATTGCGTGAAAAAGGTAATCACATGCCAGTTCTAGTATAATATATTTGTCCGATGAATACCCGTTTATCATCTGCATTTCTTCGTGGTGTATCAATTTTTTGGCCAGTAGTGTAGTACCCCATCCGAGCATTGAACATGATCGTAGTAAGTTATTTAGTGAATTTTTATTCGAGTTTGCGAGTTGCCATCGCTGATGGTGGTGACAAGCGACAAATCGACTCAACACCGACAAGGTTTGCAGGATGTCATTTCCATGCCTGCTGAGGCATTTTATACGAAAGACAGTTATACAGAAGAATGGAAAAGGAAACTGATGATATTACGATCACTGTGCCTTGAGCAAGGTAAAGTAACCAGATAGCCAGCAGCCCTGAAGCTGCAATTTGGTAATGGGACTGATCCTTAACGAAATTCGATAGCAGTTCACATGATTTGCCGATGTAGGTAAACCTTTCTAGAATGTACAACGGTGCCAAATGTTCGAAATTCTCGCGGAAAAAAACGTGTTGAAAAGTGTAAAGATTTCCGCCAATACTGTCAGTCTGTATTTCGAAGAAATGAGAACAGTGATAAACGTCAAAATTGGGGACCACAAAGTAGATTGAGTTACAAAATCCTGTTACCTTGGAAACAAAATAACACATGGTGGACGAAGTAACAAGGATATAAAAAGGAGACCTGCACTGACGAAGAGGCCAAAAGAAGTCTATTGGGGTCAAACATCTGCCGTAATTGAAGGAGTGCGTTTGGAGCACAGTACTGTATTTTCGTCTACTATAGACTGCGGGAAGACCGAAAAATAAAAGAAACGAAGGTTTTCACTTGCTGCTATACAAGGCTGTTGAAAATTAGGTGAATGGATACGAAAGGAAATACGGAGGGTCACCCCAGAATAGAAGAAAAAAAAAAAGGAACGTACTGAAAACTGTGAAAGGAAGAGGAGATGGGATGATATGAAGTAGACTCAGACATCAAGGAGTAACTTGCATTGTATTAGCAGCAGAACATAAAAACTGTAGGGGAAGAAAGAGATTGATATCTAAAAAGAAATTTGATGACATACGTTGGAGGTAGTCTTCCGAGATGTAAAGGTTGGCGGAAGACAGGAATTCGTGGTGGGCTGCATCAATCAAACCAGTCTGAAGACGAATGGGAGAGTAAAAAGAGACAGAGAGGGTGGGGTGGCGTGGGTGGAGAGGGGAAGGAAGAGAGAGACAAGAAATTAATTCCGTTTGGGTCTTTGTGCCCTGGGAATCTCCTGTTGGCTGTGTAACATACTACTCCAGGCTGTACCTTCAGATCATTCTTTTCCCCATTTGGGACACCAGATCAGGTTTCATCTTTCCTTCTGGAGTGTCTACGTACCCTTTCTCACATGTAGAGGGCACTCCGCAAGAAAAGATGTAACATAATGTTGGCAGTACACGTACATTAAATGCATCAATACATTTTACTGCCGGCTGCAACTTCATTTTCTCCTCCTCTTCACTGTACTGTATACATAAATTGTACTGCCGCCGGCTGACTTCTGTCTCTAGGAATCTGTACAGGTTAGTCTCTGGAACTACTGCAGGTATTTTAATCTGGTTTTCTGTAACAGATAAGATTGATTCGCGAGGATGGTTCGTGTACATTATCTATAAATGTTTCATTGAAACTGGCTGCACTGACAATGAGATGAATTCGAGTGCGCTGCCAATGTGCAAACGATGGCGCCGCCATCCAGTAGTACAGCCGCCGCAACTCCATACCACGGTGAAGCTTGTGCAGAATCCAAGTCGGGCTTGTGGTCTAGCACGTGGCTGAAAACCAAAGGCGGCGCGTTCAAATCACGGTCAGAATACGGACTTCTCTATCTGTGTTTTAACCTACCCATCACATCCCAATGACGAGTACATTCGCCAGAAACGAAGCGTGCTTACAATTCGACGTTGAACTTTAGGTCACCTTTTCCAGCTTAGATAACTGACTAGGGAGACGCAGGTAGCGGAAGTTTCGTCCAATTGAAACACTTGGACCAGGACATTGAGCCATAAGAAATTACGATTGCGTAAATCTATTCGTATATACATATACACGTTCTGTCTGTATAAATGTTTCCCGCCGCCTTTTTTTTTTGGCTATCTATCTCATCAACAACTGTAGGGATTTTGATAACATTTTGACTGAGAGATATAGTGATTCTCGACGAAGATTCGTGTACATAACTCACAAATATCTGGTGCAAATGGGCTGAACCATGATTAAGTACAGTACCCTGTCGCGCTTTGCTGTCTGTACGTGGTGGCTACCCTCGGGAACTGTTGTAGGCATTTTGACAGCCGCGGCCACACGGGAGGCACGTCTCGCATTGTTAGAGGTTTTGCTATTGGGCAAACGGCTGAAGTCTTTAGGCGCTGCGGTACTCCGGCAAGTGCTGTGTGCGCTGCTCAAATGGTTTAATTTACGAAACTGTATATTCAATTACCTCAAATTATCCTCTGATTTTTAACCTCTAGCAGCGGCTCCTGAACAAACATACAGCTTTGCCAGACAAGTTGCCTCGGCTGTAGATACTTCATGCTACCTGTGGGAAGCTAGGGTGTGTCGTCGGTATCCAGATAAAGATAGACGTCAACGTCTGATAAAGAGGTAACAGTCTGCAGTATTGCCGCGATGGGACACAGAGAAAGTGCTGCTTCCATGCTGTCCGTGCAGTTCACGTGTGTAGTTAGCTGTTTGATTCCGGCTGTTAGTAGTCCACTGACGTCTTACATTAACTTCACTTTCCGCCGTGTCATGTGTCATCTTAAGAATTTTCGAAGCCCCTTTGACACAAAAGTAGGAAGAGTTTGAATTCCAAGGAAAATGAGACTTTTTCAAGAAATCTGAATGTTCGCTTAACTTCAACATCTCCAAACTCTTGTCTGAAGTGAACTTATCACTCCGTTGCAGAGCGAAAATTTCATTCTGGAAACACTCCCCAGGCTGTGACTAAGTCATGTATCTATAATACCCTTTCTTCTGGGACTGCTGCTCCCTTAAGTTTGACAGTAGACTTTCTGTGAAGTCTGGAAGGTAGAAGATGAGGTACTGGCGGAAGTAAAGCTGTGAGGACAGATCGTGAGTCGTGCTTGGGTAGCTCAGTTGGTAGAGCATTTGCCTGCGAACGGCAAAGGTCCCGAGCTCGTGTCTCGGTACGGCACACAGTTTTGATCTTCCAGGGAGGTTCAAATCAGCGCACACTTCGGTGCAGAGTGAAAACTTCATTCTGGAGTATGATAGTTGGGAGCTCCAACGTTAGGCGCGTAATGGGGGCCCCTTAGGAACATGGCTGCCAACGAGGGGAAGGAAGCCGGTGTGCACTCCGTGTGCATTCCTGGGGGAGTCTTTCCGGATGTGGAAAGCGTGCTTCCGGATGCCATGAAGAGTACAGGGTGCAGCCAACTGCAGGTGGTGGCCCATGTCGGTACCAATGAGGTGTGTCTCTTTGGATAGGAGGAGATTCTTTCCGGGTTCGGACGGCTAGCGGAAATGGTAAAGAATGGCAGTCTTGCTTGCGAGATTAAGTGGCAATTGACCCTGGATAAACAAGAGTGTGAAGTTATTCACATGAGTACTAAAAGAAATCCGCTAAATTTCGAATACGCGATAAGTCACACAAATCTGAAGGCTGTAAATGCAACTAAATGCTTAGGGATTACAATTACAAGTAAGCTAAATTGGAACGATCACATAGATAATGTTGAGGGTAGAGCAAACAAAAGACTGCGATTCATTGGCAGAACACTCAGAAGGTGCAACAGGTCTGCTAAAGAGACTGCTTACACCACGCTTGTCCGCCCTATTCTGGAGTATTCCTGTGCGGTGTGGGATCCGCATCAGGAGGGACTGACGGGTAACATCGAAAAAGTTCAAAGAACGGCGGCTCGTTTTGTATTATCGCGAAATAGGGGAGATAGTGCCATAGACATGATACGTCAATTGGAGTGGCAATGATAAAAACAAAGGCGTTTTTCGTTGCGACGAGGTCTTCTCATAAAACTTCAATCACCAGTTTTCTCCTCCGATTGCGAAAACATTGTGTTGGCACCAATTTACACAGGGAGAAATGATCACGATGAAGTAAGAGAAATCAGGTCTCGCACAGAAAAATTAAAGTGCTCGTTTTCCCGCGCGCCGTTCGAGGTTGGAACTGTAGAGACAGCTTGAAGGTGAAACTTCCTGGCAGATTAAAACTGTGTGCCGGACCGAGACTCGAACTCGGGACCTTTTCCTTATGCGGGCAAGTGCTCTACCAACTGAGCTACCCAAGCAAGACTCACGACCCGTCCTCACAGCTTGAAGGTGGTTCATTGAACCCTCTTCCAGACACTTAATTGTGAATAGTGGAGTAATCACGTAGATGTAGATACGAGTCAGGCACACGCTTATGCAATATTAAGCAACAGGTAGTGGCATGACGCAACTTCTCGGCCACTGTGGCATTCGCTCCTCGTCTTCAATTTCAACAAATTAGGTCTTAAAACTATTCTTGAAAGAAAAGGAAAAGAACGAAGGGGAGTGAAGAAACGAGAAATTCGAAAAAAAAGAGTAAGTAACACCGTAATGTCGCACGGGGCGAGATAGGGACTACAGTAAGTACGCGGTGTAGGAATCACTGCCAAGCGATAGCCACGGCGTCTCAACCGCACAGCGTCCAGTCGGCGAGAGCGAGACTGCTACCTCAGAGGGTGGGCCTTTAGCTAACTGCAGCCGAATCCGGCCGCAGCCTCACCTTTGTTTGGGCTTTTTCTTCGGTGGCTTTCTTTCCGCGGAGCATAGCCGGCCTGCGGTGTCTTTGTCTAGCCGGCCGTACAATGGATCCGCTTCCTTTGTACGCAGTGCGTGTGTGTGTGTGCGTGCGGTCTCGCAGTTAACTCTGCCCTGGCAGGACAATGACGCCCCCCTGTGTCCACCTGGAACCGCCGGGGTTCGCCTGAGAACCCGGCGACACCAAGTCGGTCCGCGGGTCGCGCCCTGCGTCGCGTAGAACCAACACCGACTCAAAGGAAGGCCTCGGCGCTTGTTGGTGACGTCACGTCAGCTAGGCACGGCGAACGCCAGGTCTGTTGCAGGCGTACTCATAATGGTGGTGTCTCTCTCTCTGACACGGGAAAATGTGAAACTATTGGCGGTAGCTGACCAACACAGATTGTTCTGAGAGATTTCTGCAATCAATTAATTGTGCAATTCATTACACTTCGTAACAAATAGTGTACTCCTGAAGTTAAATTTCCACCTGTTTTAAGGATTGACTTACAAAAACAACTTCATGGTCCAGCAGCAACAGAATTCGTGCTTCTTTACCTTATCTGTAAATCTGAGGAAGTTACGTTTGTACTGCGTTGCTTTTACAAGAAACTGTGAACATATTGGTGCTCTTCTTTAGGTATCTCGGTTGACTATGGGGTGAGGAGCACTGAATGTTAATGAAATATCTTGCGATTGCACACGTTGGGGAGGGGGTGGGGGACAGAAGAAGAGGCAAAAGAGAGATACTTGTTTTATCAAATAATTTTTTTTTACTCTTATAAAGTTTCTCCTTTCAGTTGCAAGAGGGGAATATTTATCTTTTCTAATGTGCATCTTTAAAAAGTTTAAGTTAAGCAGTATTTTCGATGTATGAAGCTATTTTGTTTCCTGTTTAGAATTCCTTTAGTTGAAAACGACTGTAATCTAATGACTGGCAACAGTTGGACATTTACACATGTAAATTAGTTCACATTTCCAGTGACGATGTCAAACGAAAATAAATAAATACATAAATAAAACAAACGAGTTAATTGTAAGGGGGTTGGAGTAAGTTTCGATAACAAAATGGATCAAGTAAATATAGTTACTGGAATGTAAAATTTCCGAAGCTTGAAATGGGGCAAAGCATCTTCTCATATTCATGTACGTTTGTTTGGACAGGATTCAGTAATACAGAACTATGATCTTCATTTGTAGCTTTACGATAGTAAGAAAATCATTCAGCTAAATAAAACTGCAGAATCCAAAACAATACCAAACATTTTGTCCAAAAATAAGAGATTTATAGGAATAAGCAAGCCCAGGCGTTTCTGCCTGCAACAGACCTGGCGTTCGCCGTGCCTAGCTGACGTGACGTCACAACAAGCGCCGAGGCCTTCCTTTGAGTCGGTGTTGACAGAACGCGTCTGGGCCGCTTCGTGGCCCCCCTCTCTACCTCCACACTCTAGAAGCCACTGGACAGTGCGTGGTGGGAGGTACACGGTATGAACATAATAGTTTTTCTTTTGTATTCCATTCGTGTATTGATAATCGACTTTCTTTCGTACCTCATTCGCGAATCGAGCGGAGGAAAAATGCGTAAGGGCGGTGCCCGTGCCATTAACATGTACGAAGCGATGTTCCTTCGGACACGTATGCGAAGGAACATTACTGAGACGGGTGTTACGATTAATCAAGGAAAAACCACAGTTGGGAAACGGATCCAAAATTAGTTGGTTACTGTCGAGTTGCAATTTACAATTTCTTTATTGATTACTTCAACCCTTAAAAGTCATTTCTTTACCACTTGACCAGGAACAGAGCCAAAAGCTAGCAGGCATGAGTTTACTTCACAGTTAACGGCCAAGCTATTTTACTTAAAACCGGCTTTGATAAAACATTTGATAACAAATCAAATTTTTCCAAGTAATGAAATTAAAAAACTTTACTTTACAGCTAATAGCCAAGCCATTTTACTTAAAACAGACTTTGATGAAGCATTTAATAACAAAATTATAACTTTCCAAGTAATGAAACAACAACACCAATTGCATACAATTTCGCTACCGAGCATGGAGGGAGCCACTTCTTTTAAATTTTGCCACAACAAGATATTAAGTTACAAGGGCTCGGTAACAGGGAGGCAGAACTAGCATTTTCAAAGAATGGCAAGTAGATTAAAACTGTCGAAGTAAAGATGCACTCATTCACCTTTCACAATAACTAACAATTTTAAAGCTACGTAATTTAAAAAAAACCACCAATGAAAGGCAAACTTAACATTTTTAAACAGTGGCCAAAAACAATCAGAGTAAAATACAACCATTTAACATTTTACAATAACTAACAACTTTAATACCATGTCCTGCCAACAAAATGTCCTGGGATAGAAACAATTAACCGACCGTGTGTAAGGGCGGCCTCTATTGTCCCCCAAAGGATGCTCAGGCTAGAAGCGGACTAACAGACCCACAACGCCTCACATTCAGCAATCACATCGACCACACGCGAGGCCAGGGGAGGAGGAGGAATCAAATCAGGAACCATAATCCCTGCCCAAAAATACACTTCCTCCCAGGCAGTACTAATAAGAAGTCAAAAGATCACTGTCTATAATTACACCGGCGACAAAGACAGGAAACCCGGACGCAGGAGGCCACAGGACAGAAAAGACGCTGGTTGTACAAAACATAATTCTTCAATTAACATCTAAACCTTTAACCACCTTAACTTGCAGTTTATCAGAGAAACAGCAGGTGAACTCCGATGCAAAGGTTCCTCACAGCCGACCGTGTCCACGACGCCAGCGTACCCAACTGGGCACAGCCACGCGCTCTGCCACAGGAGCCCTCGTCTTCTCTGCACCCACGGCGGCGAAATACCACTCCTCAGGGTAGGCGAGTTACTAGTCCATCACTCCCGCCTCCAGACGGACAATTTAAAGACATCCGTTGCCGCTCCCACCGAGTAGTGACTCGGAACCACAGCCGTGGCCCCCGGGTGTTCACAGCAAGAGCTTACAGCCTTGTCCCGTCAACTCGCCCCACTCGTCTCCCACCGCCAGGTTAGACCACGCGGCTTCTCGGAACAACAGCCAACTCTCCCCCGCCACGCCACGCCGCGGTCTCCTCGTACGACATTCTCTAAGTCCCGCTTTTAAAAACCTACCGACCGACTCGTCACCGCTAGGCAACCAACCGGCCATCCCCCCCAAAGATGTTATTCCCTCACACAAGGCTAACAGGAAGCAACGACTCGAAGATCGATAAGACCAGATACGCCGGTAGAGGGGAATCTCAAAAGAATCGTACGCAGCATAACGATAAATATGAAAGAATCAATTAACGATGGAATGGAAGGACTCAGAACAGTCTTAACAGCACGATATATGCTGAGAGGCGAAACACGGCTCAGTAACATTGAATCACACTTCTTAATAACACAGACAGTACTCTTTCGTGTTTATTCGTCAATATTAGCTCCTAGACTCTCAATAAATCTTTACTTCTTAGAAGCGAATATACGTAACGTACCAGTGTAAGTTGTGAGACAAGGACGTCGACATGTGGAGGTTTGAGTCTGGTCGTCATTCGTGCACTGATAGGCGAAGCGGTTAAGACCGTCCTTCGATGTTAAGCATTGAAACTACGATTTTTCGTCATCAACTCTGACCTCAATTTTTTTCAGAAACTATACGGAATACCATCTGGTGAGCAAGATATATGAGACAGGCCAAATACCCTCAGACTTCAAGAAGAATATAACAATTCCAATCCCAGAGAAAGCATGTGTTGACAGATGTGAAAATTACCGAACTATCAGTTTAATAAGTCACGGCTGCAAAATACTAACGCGAATTCTTTACAGACGAATGGAAAAAAATGGTAGAAGCCGACCTTGGGGAAGATCAGTTTGGATTCCCTAGAAATATGGGAACACGTGAGGCAATACTGACGCTACGACTTATCTTAGAAGCTAGATTAAGGACCGGCAAACCTACGTTTCTAGCATTTGTAGACTTAGAGAAAGCTTTCGAGAATGTTGACTGGAATACTCTCAAATTCTGAAGGTGTCAGGGGTAAAATACAGGGTGCGAAAAGCTATTTACAATTTGTACAGACACCAGATGGCCGTTATAAGAGTCGAGGGGCCCTAAAGAGCAGTGGTTGGGAAGGGAGTGAGACAGCGTTGTAGTCCCTCCCCGATGTTATTCAATCTGTATATTGAGGAAGCAGTGAAGGACACAAAAGAAAAATTCGGAGTAGGTATTAAAATCCATGGAGAAGAAATAAAAACTTTGAGGTTCGCCGATGACATTGTAATTCAGTCAGAGACAGCAAAGGACTTGGAAGAGCAGTTGAACGGAATGGACAGTGTCTTGAAAGGAGGATATAAGATGAACATCAACAAAAGCAAAACGAGGATAATGGAATGTAGTCGAATTAAGTCGGGTGATGCTGAGGGAATTAGATTAGGAAATGAGACACAGTAGTACAGGAGTTTTGATATTTGGGGAGCAAAATAACTGATGATGGTCGAAGTAGATAGGATATAAAATGTAGACTGGCAATGGCAAGGAAAGCGTTTCTGAAGAAGAGAAAGTTGTTAACATCGAGTATAGATTTAAGTGTCAGGAAGTCGTTTCTGAAAGTATACGTATGGAGTGTAGCCATGTATGGAAGTGAAACATGGACGACAACTAGTTCACACAAGAAGAAAATAGAAGCTTTCGAACTGTGGTGCTACAGAAGAATGCTGAAGATTAGGTGGGTAGATCACATAACTAATGAGGAGGTGTTGAATAGGATTGGGGAGAAGAGAAGTATGTGTCACGACTAGAAGAAGGAATCGGTTGGGAGGACATGTTCTGAAGCATCAAGGGATCACCAATTTAGTATTGGAGGGCAGCGTGGAGGGTAAAAATCGTAGAGGGAGACGAAGAGATGAATACACTAAGCAGATTCAGAAGGATGTAGGTTGCAGTAGGTACTGGGAGATGAAGAAGCTTGCACAGGATGGAGTAGCATGGAGAGCTACATCTAACCAGTCTCTGGACTGAAGACCACAATAACAACAACAACGGAATATCCAGCAAGACGTTGAAACACATGTCACTTCATTTTCGACATAGATCGTCCTTGCACAACTGAAGCAAAATCGGCGGCCCACATGTCTGGCCCTCTCCCTTGTACGACCCTTTCTAACTGGGCTCACGTGACGACAGGCGAACCAGGAATAACAGACCGCGAGCGGTCGCACATCTCTCGGCTGCAAACTGGAATTTCTCGTCCAAGTGTGTGCGCACTCGGTCTTCGAGGGCGGCACACTTCAGGTGAATCGTAAAGCAGGTGGGCAGTTTGCAGGCCTATATAACGTACCTGGAGGCGGTGTTTTTACACTCTGCATCCAGCTTCTCGTATAGCTCTTTGGCGTTTTCCCCCTCTCAGAATCAGGAGACTAATCAAAGTTGAAACATCCAATTTCCGAAGAGGGTGCTCCATTTTGGATTTTATGCTGTTGTGACTTTCTGTAATTTAGGTGGTGTACACTGCAGTTCTTCTAGGGTCTTGTTTTCCCGGAGCACAGTCGCGAACACATAAAAAGTACATAAAACAAGGCGAACACCAGTATTAAACCTGACAAGAATCCATCTGTTCACACACACAAGACAGTGTATACAGCAAAGTTGGTTACGAGCGCAAACGTAACAGAGTCCTGAACCGTGTTGCCGAGTCTGACCACTCAGGTCGTAAACGAACAGTAACTGACGACTGCATCATTCCTTCTCGGCGGCCGAGTATTCAAGAGGTCTTCTAATCCGGCTTCCCTCACTGTGGCCTGGGTAAGGGAGGGCCGCCGAAATGGCACCGGCTTACACGAACTCCGCGACTTTTATCCGCCCAACACACGAAGTCTTTACGTTCCCGAACGCCGCAAGTTGCAGTGGACCTGCGATTTCCTCTTGTCCACGCCTCGCAACACGCCACTAAGCCGTATTGTAGCAGCGCACCAATGGTAAGTAAAACGGGTGTTACTACATTTTTATCGCAAAGTTCACAAAAATGTAATTCCTTACCTCCAATACCTAACTGACAGATATATGGCGACAAAAATCATCAAATAAAAAAATTAGAAGACTATATAGCGAACACCGGTAACGGCCTTGCCGCAGTGGATACACTGGTTCCAGACAGATGACCGAAGTTAAGCGCTGTCGGGCGTGGCCGGCACTTGGATGGGTGACCATCCGAGCCGCCATGTGCTGTTGTCATTTTTCGGGGTGCACTCAGCCTCGTGATACCAACTGAGGAGCTACTCGACCGAATAGCAGCGGCTCCGGTCAAAGAAAACCATCATAACGACCGGGAGGCGGTACGCTGACCACACGCCCCTCCTATCCGCATCCTCATCTGAGGATGACACGGCGGTCGGATGGTCCCGATGGGTCACTTGTGGCCTGAAGACGGAGCGCATATAGCGAACACTACATTTATTCAGAAGACTTTTAATGATAACATTTGAACTTTGTATGAAACACTTTTCAATAAATGCAAGCTATCCATTTCGCAATTAAGCAATTTTGTTCTGGAAGAATACTGACTTTTCTTTGATTTTTCCGTCATTTTTCGCTACGGAAGCAGAGCCTACACTATTTAGCCGAACGTAGCGGTCTGCACTCTTTTCACATTAGAAAAATATCGATCTTAAACCGGAATGAAAACTGTCGCATACATTTGTCGTTCTCCAAAACGAAGGTGACTATTCTTGCCTAGCTACGATCGGTATTTTTTTTTAATTGAGCACAAGTGTAACACTATATACCGGGTGATCACAAAGTCAGTATAAATTTGAAAACTGAATAAATCACGGAATAATGCAGATAGAGAGGTACAAATTGACACACATGCTTAGAATGACATGGCGTTTTATTAGAACGAAAAAAATACAAACGTTCACAAAATGTCCGAGAGATGGCGCTTCATCTGATAAGAATAGCAATAATTAGCATAACAAACTAAGACAAAGTAAAGATGATGTTCTTGTAAGGAAGTGCTCAATATGTCCACCATCATTCCTCAACAATAGCTGTAGCTGAGGAATAATGTTGTGAACAGCACTGTAAAGCATGTCCGGAGTTATGGTGAGACATTGGCGTCGGATGTTGTCTTTCAGCATCCCTAGAGATGTCGGTCGATCACGATACACTTGCGACTTCAGGTAACCGCAAAGCCAATAATCGCACGGACTGAGGTCTGGGGATCTGGGAGGCCAAGCATAACGAAAGAGGCGGCTGAGCACATGATCATCACCAAACGACGCGCGCAAGAGATCTTTCCCGCATGTAGCAATATGGGGTGCTTTTTTTTTGTTCTAATAAAACCCCATGTCATTCCAAGCATGTGTGTCAAGTTTTACCTCTCTGTCTACATTATTCCGTGGTTTAATAAGTTTTCAAACACCCAGTCCCCTGCCGGGGTCGAACCCCGGCCCCCCGCGTGACAGGCGGTAATGCTACCTCTACGATACGGAGACGGAACACTAATGCATCATTTTCCGACATACTCTCCCGGTCGTTCAACACATTTCCTGCAGTGTGTAGGAATTGTACGGAATCCTCTGCAAAAATGGCACTCGTGCACCGCCTTCCGCACCTCTTCATCGGAACGGAATTTCTTTCCTCCCATTGCCTCTTTGAGCGGTCCAAATATGTGTGCACCCCTCGATGCGGGGTCTGGTGAGTACGCAGGTCATCGATGGTTGCAAGTGTTGCACGGGCAGTGTGAAGCACGTCATGGTAATATTGCAAAATGACATCGGTAATCGGAAGTCCACGTCGCTTCGATCTTATTCCAGGCCGAATTTTTTTTTAAATGTTGGAGTACGACGTACTGGTGATGGTGTCTCCCTTAGTCTTATAGTGTTCGAAGGCGACGCCTCCTTCATCCCAAAAGGGAGTCAGCAAAACGTTTGCTGCAGACAGCTGCATTCGCAACTTCTCAGGTTTTGATGATGAGAAATGGTGTCATTCCTTGCTTCCTCACGTTTCTTCGGGTTGGTACTGGTGTACGTGTCTCCTGTAACGATTCTTCCGAAGCAGCCATCGACTTCTGCTTCAAAGCGCCGCAGAAGTTCTTCATGGACATCAACGCGTAAGTGGCACCCATCTTGCAGAAACTTTGCGAAACTTAAGCACTACATGAATGATGGCATGTGCTGAGCCACGACTAATTTTGAGATCTGCGGCGATTTTCCATAATAATGGTTTCAACTGCTGCAGTAGACTCTGGCGTCACAGTGCGGTGTGCCTGACCCGGGCGTCTGTCACGGAGCTCACAACATTCCCAAGCTTTCTGTTGCACTCATACACTTGCTGCAGTGATAGTCATGCATCTCCACACTGGACCTTAACTCGTCGGCGGATTTCAACACATTTAGAACATTCAGTGCTCAGGAAACGTATGACAGAATGGTGCTCTTCCTTAATGCACATCGCAAATGGGGCAGTCATTTTGAAGTGGTACTGTGGCAGCGTTTCGGTTCTCTGTAGTAAGCTGCCGGCTGTAGCGCATTTTTTACGTCACTTTTAACAGTACTAGATATGGTCGTGTGGCTAGGGCCTCCGCCGGGTAGACCGTTCGCCTGGTGCAAGTCTTTCGATTTGACGCCACGTCGGCGACTTGCGCGTCGATGGGGATGAAATGATGTTGATTGTTGTTGTTGTGGTCTTAAGTCCTGAGACTGGTTTGATGCAGCTCTCCATGCTACTCTATCCTGTGCAAGCTTCTTCATCTCCCAGTACCCACTGCAACCTACATCCTTCTCAATCTGCTTAGTGTATTCATCTCTTGGTCTCCCTCTACGATTTTTTACCCTCTCCATGCTGCCGTCTAATGCTAAATTTGTGATCCCTTGATGCCTCAAAACATGTCCTACCAAGCGATCCCTTCTTCTAGTCAAGTTGTGCCACGAACTTCTCTTCTCCCCAATCCTATTCAATACCTCCTCATTAGTTACGTGATCTACCCACCTTATCTTCAGCATTCTTCTGTGGCACCACATTTCGAAAGCTTCTATTCTCTTCTTGTGCAAACTGGTTATCGTCCATGTTTCACTTCCATACATGGCTACACTCCATACGTATACTTTCAGAAACGACTTCCTGACACTTAAATCTATACTAGATGTTAACAAATTTCTCTTCTTCAGAAACGATTTCCTTGCCATTGCCAGTCTACATTTTATATCCCCTCTACTTCGACCATCATCAGTTATTTTACTCCCTAAATAGCAAAACTCCTTTACTACTTTAAGTGTCACATTTCCTAATCTAATCCCCTCAGCATCACCCGATTTAATTTGACTACATTCCATTATCCTCGTTTTGCTTTTGTTGATGTTCATCTTATATCCTCCTTTCAAGACACTGTCCATTCCGATCAACTGCTCTTCCAAGTCCTTTGCTGTCTCTGACAGAATTACAATGTCATCGGCGAACCTCAAAGTTTTTATTTCTTCTCCATGGATTTTAACACCAACTCCGAATTTTTCTTTTGTTTCCTTCACTGCTTGCTCAATATACAGATTGAATAACAACGCTGTCTCACTCCCTTCCCAAGCACTGCTTCCCTTTCAGGCCCCTCCACTCTTATAACTGCCATCTGGTTTCTGTACAAATTGTAGACAGCCTTTCGCTCCTTGTATTTTGCCCCTGCCACCTTTAGAATTTGAAAGAGAGTATCTTCTATCAGAAGGCTAAGTAGCGAAATGCACACAGAGGACAGTGGACACTTCCACATTCTAATCTGAATTCCAGTGCTAGTCCACCCCTCGTCTACAGGGGTGAAGCGCGGTGACGACTGGGTGGCTTTGTGTCGCAACATGCAGAAAAGGCTGCTGCTATAAACTTTTCGAAGGATTGCACCAATCACTGCCGGGCCACTACATACGAGACAGAGCAGCCCATACCTCTGTAACGCGCAGCTGATCAATGATAGGTGATTTGGGTGTTCTTGTGCCTTGCCAAACAAAAGGGCCATAAGTCTCGATCAAGACGTGTCGGGACGTACTGCCGAGAGAGTAGCCATCATGACAGCTCTCCTGTTTCTCGAGCCCCTTGGAGTGAACGATGTATTTACTGAGTGACTCCTCAAAATGGTACACTGGTCACTCTGGAGCAGACTAGATGGCGTATAACTGGTGCCTGGCGCCGTTGCAAGTCATGGCAGTGAAGCCCTGTGTGTGTCCCAGTCGCTTACATGTAATCAGTCCAGTCAATGAGTCGTCGACATGGAAACCTGAGACAATAGTTCAAAGGAGTTATAGTAGGTGGCAGCGATTCTCAGCCCGTGGAGAGCCCCGCCCCTGGGGGATGTGATAAAACAGAATTGGGGGGGGGGGGGATGATAAACATGGGAGAAGGGGGGGGCTGAGCATCTTGAAAGAACGGTAAGAACTGAAAATTGATTGATTTACTGAGAGGAAAGCAAAGCACATGCTGAGATAATTCAAAATTAAAACTCGTATTTATATTGGTCTAGTGCACTCAGAGGACTATCAGTTCCGCACAATGTGGTATTACGTGCGTCATGAAGTTGGAAACGGAACTGCAAGTTGCCATGAGACATTGGTCTTGCGGGATCCGGCGGACCCTAGTGTGCGCGCCCGCTGCGACATCTCAAGAGTCTGCGGCCTATTGTAAGTAGGCTGTTCAGGTTTTTTATGTTGGTAATGGCACGTAGCGCTCTGTATGAAAATCACTGGCTGTGCTGTGTGTAGTCTGTGGCTGGTTGGCATTGGTGAAATATTCGCTACTGTAGTGTTGGGCAGTTGGATGTGAACAGCACGTAGCGTTGCGCAGTTGGAGGTGAGCCCCCAGCAGTGGTGGATGTGAGGTGAGAGATGGCGGAGTCAGTAAATTTGTAAGACTGGATGTCATGAACTGATACATATATGATGACTTTTGAACACTATTAAGCTAAATACATTGTTTGTTCTCTATCAAAATCTTTCATTTGCTATGCCTATCAGAAGTTAGTGCCTTCAGTAGTTTGAATCTTTTATTTAGCTGGCAGTAGTGGCGCTCGCTGTATTGCAGTAGTTCGAGTAACGAAGATTTTTGTGAGGTAAGTGATTCATGAAAGGTATAGGTTATTGTTAGTCAGGGCCATTCTTTTGTAGGGATTATTGAAAGTCAGACTGCGTTGCGCTAAAATATTGTGTGTCTGTTTAGTGTTGATCAGGATAAGTAAAGAACGAAATGTCTGAGTACATTCAGTTCTGCTCAGCTGTTTGAAAATCAAATAACGTAAGGGGTATCCAAGCATACATTTTTCTAAGGGGATGTTTCACTATGAGTGCCTTCTGTCACCGCGAGAAATAAAAGTACATCTCCTGTTTACTGTGTTAAATTGGTCGTTGATCATTTCTGCTCCAGCCCAGCTTTCCTGCGACAACAGTGGCCGCACCGTTCTCTAAGCCCACCTCTCCTTACCATCGGGTACACACCACAATACATTTAATAATTAACTTTTCAGTACTAAATTAGAGCAAGTCTAGTAATTATTAGAGACTCCTTTGCGCCTGGATTGCAGCGCAATGCTTTTCGAAGGCAGCGCCCACGATACTTTCCCTCTGTACCCCGCACGCACCTGAGATAATCCTTCAGCTTCTCACGTGCTACCTGTAAGACAGAGACTCGTAGAGAACGAACGATTCTGGCACTGTCAATGCGGCCCATCGGTGTTGTGAAGTAGAATTTACTTAATCTTGCGGATTTTTAAGGTTTCTAACTTTGTAGCTTTAGTGTCAAAATATACACACACATCAAAAAAGTTTTGCATCCGAGAGTTCCGGAACCAGTACAGAAAATTGGAAGAGAGATCAAAATAAACATCATTTCCGCCCTTTTTATTGCTCATGAAAACCACACATTACATGTTGTACCACCATACACAGAGACCTTCAGAGGTAGTGGTCCAGATGGCTGTCCACACCGGTACCTCCAATGCCCAGTATCAATCCTCTTACATTGATGCATGCCTGTATTCGTCGTGGCAAACTATCCACAAGTTCATCAAGGCACTGTTGGTCCAGATCGTTCCACTCCTCAACGGCCATTCGGCTTAGATCCCTCAGAGTGGTTGGTGGGTCACGTCGTCCGTAAATAGCCCTTTTCAATCTATCCCAGGCATGGTGGATAGGGTTCATGTCTGGAGAACCTGCTCGCCACTCTAGTCGAGCGATGTCAATATCCTGACGGAAGTCATTCAAAGATGTGCACGATGGGGACACGAATTGTCGTCCATGAAGACGAATGCCTCGCCAATATGGTTGCACTATCGGTCGGAGGATGGCATTCATGTATCGTACAGCCGTTACGGTGTCTTCCATGACCAGCAGCGGCGTACGTCGGCCCCACATAATGCCACCCCAAAACAGCAGGAATCTCCACCTTGCTGCACTCACTGGACACTGTATATGAGGCGTTCAGTCTGACCGGATTGCCTCCAAACACGTCTCCGACGATTGTCTGGTTCACGGCATATGCGACACTCATCGGTGAAGAGAACATGATGTCAATCCTGAGCGGTCCATTCGGCATGTTGTTGGGCCCATCTGTACCGCGCTGCATGGTGTCGTGGTTGCAAAGATGGACCTCGCCATGGACGTTGGGAGTGAAGTTGCGCATCATGCAACCTATTGCGCACTGTTTGAGTCGTAACACGACGTCCTGTAGCTGCACGAGAAGCATTATTCAACATGGTCGCCTTGCTGTCAGGGTTCCTCCGAGCCATTACCCGTAGGTAGCGGTCATCCACTGAAGTAGTAGCCTTTGGCCGACCTGAGCGAGGTATGCCATCGACAGTTCCTGTCTCTTTGTATCTCCTCCATGTCCGAACAACGTCGCTTTGGTTCACTCCGACACGCTTGGACACTGCCCTCGCTAGGAGCCATTCCTGGCACAAACCTATACGTCGACGATAATGTATGCCCTGTTTCCTTGCCCTTCATGCAAGCCATCCTGGTTTTACATTTCAGCAAGATAATGCCCGCCCGCACACTGCCAGAGTTTCTGGTTCACGCTTGCCAAACTGTACCTTCGCCAGCAAGGTCGCAGGTATCTCTTCAACTGGAGCATTATGGACAGGGCCCTCCGACCATCTTGAGATTTTGACGACCGAACTCGAAAGTAGGGCAGAATTTGGCACTACATCCCTCAAGAGGGCATTTAAAAACTATCTGCCAACGCCAAGCCGAGTAATTGCTTGCGTAAGCGCCAGAATTGGACCAACGTGTTATTGACTTCCTCCGTTTGAAGCTCATTGTCTTGGATAAATAATCCAATATTTCTGAAATTCTTATCATTCGTCTGTCTGTACATGTACATCAGACATGCCTATTTCAGTCCCATTCGGTTAATTCCTTCGTGCTCCGTCTTTTTTTCGCTTTTTGTGTTAGAGAGTATTTTCTGGAGGTTGTAATTAAGTATGGAAGGCAGGATAGACGAAGATCAAACTCAAAGCTTAAGTCGTGCTTGGCCAGCTCATTCGGTAGAGCACTTGCCCAAGAAAGTTTTTCACTCCGCTTCACAGCGAGAATTCGCCCTGGCTTTTAAAGGTATAGTTCTAGGGAGACTATATAAAAATTTTTATCTTTTTTGAACATGGCTGACGTTTGCAGCAACCGTATACACAAATTTGAAAAATATGTAAAAATCAGCCTACCAGTTGCATAGGTTTTCTGTATACCTTGACCAGATTTCGTCACCTCTAAGGGTGACTTCATCAGAAGGTAAGGTAATTACATGAACAATATATCGTCAAAGATGTACAGAGCAACTCAGCTCTTAAATCACTGTACATCTTTGACGATATATTCTTCATGTAATTACCTTACCTTCTGATGAAGTCACCCTTAGAGGTGACGAAACCTGGTCAAGGTATATAGAAAACCTATGCAACCGGTTGGCTGATTTTTACATATTTTTCACATTTTTTGCATATTATTATTTTGTTTCATTCAATATGTTTTCCATTACATGTCAGCAGACTCACATGTTGCAAGAATACAAATGTTTCATTGTTTCTGTACATACCTTTCCACTTGACTGAGTCTGTTTTCGGCTATCGAGAGAGAAGAATCGAGTCGTAAAATGCGCGACGAGGAGAACGCTGACTGTCCATGGGACGGCTTGGCTGCTGTCTTGATTTTCGTGTCAGGGCGTGGAGGAAACGTTTGAATTAGTACGTGCAATCCATAGATTTGAACTGCTGAAAGACAGCAATTACTACTGAGTAATCTGTGAATTGTACGCTCTGCGTGTTTTCTGGATGAAACAAGACAGTTTTCGCGTCTACAACGGACGCAGTTTAGTGGGTTCATCAGAACAACAATGCGTATGCACGGTATTAGATTTGAAAAGTTCGAAGACTGTGCTTCGACGCGAGCAAGTCTTGAATTATGTCGCGTTACCCATTGATGTGAAACTGTTTCGTGGGGTCACGCAGGAGGACACTATACAATGACGAGCCAAAATATTATAACCACCTGCTTAGTACCTTGTTTGTCCGACTTTGGAGCGAAATACGTCACTGATTCTGCCAATCAGGGATCCGACAGGTTGTTCGTAGGTTTGCAACGTTAGTTGTCTACGCACTGGTCACGTAATTCGTGTAACGGGCCGCTGAATTGAGTACTCTGTGACGGTACCCGACAGCGACGCAGACGGTTTCCATAGGATCGGTTGTTGTTGTTGTGGTCTTCACTCCTGAGACTAGTTTGATGCAGCTCTCCATGCTACTCTATCCAGTGCAAGCTTCTTCATCTCCCAGTACCTACTGCAACCTACATCCTTCTGATTCTGCTTAGTGTATTCATCTCTTGGTCTCGTTCTACGATTTTTACCCTCCACGCTGCCCTCTAATGCTAAATTTGTGATCCCTTGATGCCTCAGAACATGTCCTACCATTCGATTCCTTCTTCTAGTCAAGTTGTGCCACAAACTCCTCTTCTCCCCAATCCTATGCAATACCTCCTCATTAGTTACGTGATCTACCCACCTAATCTTACACAATTTTGCTATCGCGTCACGTGCCTGGAAAGCCATCAGGCAGCATCGAACGTAGCGGTGGGCAGTGGTCCTAACGCTTTGTCTTATCTAGACCAATGTACTCCGTAAATACGCCAGGGCCGCATATTTCAAATTATGCTCACACTGGAACTTCCGTCCAAAGACACAAGGTTCTCCACGACAGCTGTGACGGTACTAGAGTCTCATCGTTCCCCAAAGCAGATCTACTACGAATCTAGAGACATTATTTTTAAAGCAAAATCGTCAAATAGCAGCATCACGCGGAACCGTCGCGCTACACTATCTCGTAATCTGTAACGAGTGAGGTACAACCAAAGCACATTTTTAAACGAGATAAGGCTGCCAATTACAAAAGTTATCTATTGTTCACCCTTTAAAATAAAATGACACTGTCACTGCAACAGCATTGTCATGTGAATATAGAGTTTGCTCCACATTGCTCGATAATTTTTTTAATACTTCTTTTAAATAATTGTCTCACATGGTCCCAGTCAATCAGTGCTTTCTACCGTTTCGGATATTCTGAGATGAGGCAAATCTGCAGTTTGCGAAGCTATCATAAATAAACTCTGTTCTGTTGGGATTTGAGCAGCATCTGCGCTATATTCGAATCGGACGACTGGTGTCCCAAGTCTTTGGTATTGAATTATTTGGCCGCGCGGGGTAGCCGAGCGGTCTCGGGCGCCTCGTCACGCTTCGCGCAGCTCCCCCGGTCGGAGGGTCGAGTTTGGACACTGTATTTATTTTCCTTCTTTTCACCTCTGAATTCCACACGCGGAATTTATCACTCTCGAGTAACACACTTAAGTTCATTCAACGTGACATAAAGAGATTAAGTTATTACCTGATTACATGACGATTTACACTGAACGCAGTGTGAGGCAGCTAAGACAGACTACTACAAATTTATGGAGACGCTCAAAACCGTAAGAGCCTAAACCACGTGATCGTCGATTGTGAGACTGTATCATTTATTCACGGTTTTGACGTCCTCTCATCTTATGGTGAATCACATTTATCTGTGCTGTAGGTCCACAATGAATATATTAATATTCACGAACGCTATATCACCGCTTTCCCTGACATACACTAAATGTGGCCTCGAGAAGTGTGTGCCTTAGACTCTTACGGTTCCCAGCGCCTCATATCAAGTACGAATAGCCGGCCGCAGTGGCCGAGCGGTTCTAGGCGCTACAGTCTGGAACCGCGCGACCGCTACGGTCGCAGGTTCGAATTCTGCCTCGTGCATGGATGTGTGTGATGTCCTCAGGTTAGTTAGCTTTAAGTAGTTCTAAGTTCTAGGGGACTGATGACCGAAGAATTTAAGTCCCATAGTGCTCAGAGAAATTTGACCCAGTATGAATAAATAAATTGGACTGCTGTTTTCGCCGAGTTTAGTGAACAATACGCCGAATTTCCTGACGTTAAGAAGTTCATCATTACCGAATTATTAGGTTAGGAAATGAGACACTTGAAGTAGTAAAGGAGTTTTGATATTTGGGGAGCAAAATAACTGATGATAGTCGAAGTAGATACGATATAAAATGTAGACTGGCAATGGCAAGGAAAGCGTTTCTGAAGAAGAGAAATTTGTTAACACCGAGTATAGATTTAAGTGTCAGGAAGTCGTTTCTGAAAGTATACGTATGGAGTGTAGCCATGTATGGAAGTGAAACATGGACAACTAGTTCAGACAAGAAGAAAATAGAAGCTTTCGAAATGTGGTGCTACAGAAGAATGCTGAAGATTAGGTGGGTAGATCACATAACTAATGAGGAGGTGTTGAATAGGATTGGGGAGAAGAGAAGTATGTGTCACAACTTGACTAGAAGAAGGAATCGGTTGGTAGGACATGTTCTGAGGCATCAAGGGATCACCAATTTAGTATTGGAGGGCAGCGTGGAGGGTAAAAATCGTAGAGGGAGACCAAGAGATGAATACACTAAGCAGATTGAGAAGGATGTAGGTTGCAGTAGGTACTGGGAGATGAAGAAGCGTGCACAGGATGGAGTAGCATGGAGAGCTGCATCAAACCAGTCTCAGGACTGAAGACCACAACAACAACAACAACGGAATATCCAGCAAGACGTTGAAACACATGTCACTTCATTTTCGACATAGATCGTCCTTGCACAACTTAAGCAAAATCGGCGGCCCACATGTCTGGCCCTCTCCCTTGTACGACCCCTTCTAACTGGGCTCACGTGACGACAGGCGAACCAGGAATAACAGACCGCGAGCGGTCGCACATCTCTCGGCTGCAATCTGGAAGTTCTCGTCCAAGTGTGTGCGCACTCGGTCTTCGAGGGCGTCACACTTCAGCTGAATCGTAAAGGAGGTGGGCAGTTTCCAGGCCTATATAACGTACCTGGAGGCGGTGTTTTTACACTCGGCAACCAGCTTCTCGTATAGCTCTTTGGCGTTTTCCCCCTCTCAGAATCAGGAGACTAATCAAAGTTGAAACATCCAATTTCCGAAGAGGGTGCTCCATTTTGGATTTTATGCTGTTGTGGCTTTCTGTAATTTAGGTGGTGTACACTGCAGTTCTTCTAGGGTCTTGTTTTCCCGGAGCACAGTCGCGAACACATAAAAAGTACATAAAACAAGGCGAACACCAGTATTAAACCTGACGAGAAAGAATCCATCTGTTCACACACACAAGACAGTGTATACAGCAAAGTTGGTTACGAGCGCAAACGTAACAGAGTCCTGAACCGTGTTGCCGAGTCTGACCACTCAGGTCGTAAACAAACAGTAACTGACGACTGCATCATTCCTTCTCGGCGGCCGAGTATTCAAGAGGTCGTCTAATCCGGCTTCCCTCACTGTGGCCTGGGTAAGGGAGGGGCGCCGAAATGGCACCGGCTTACGCGAACTCCGCGACTTTTATCCGCCCAACACAGGAAGTATTTACGTCCCCGAACGCCGCAAGTTGCAGTGGACCTGCGATTTCCTCTAGTCTGCGCCTCGCAACACGCCACTAAGCCGTATTGTTGCAGCGCACCAATGGGAAGTAAAACGGCCATTCACAGTCAATAACTTTGTTGTTGCCCGATAAAGCGAACAAATGCTGCGTGAGCAACATTATTAATCTGATTTCTAGCCTACTTTGCAAGTGGTGGTATTGTTAGAATCTGCACTGAAGAGATCACTGGCCGCCTCGCCTTAATTATACAGGATGATTTTTTCCACTGTGTACAAACTCTAGGGATTGATCGATGAGAGGATAGGATAAAAAAGGTCTAACTAACTTATGTCCGGAAATGCATGGGATTCATGTTAGAGACCATTTATGTAATTTTAGATTGTTACAGAGACTGCGGTCTAATACGTGCTGTACCATGCAGCCACGGTTACAATATGCATGGTTTCCTCCTTGAAAGCGGTACTTCCTCATTCGTCATATCCTAGCGCCCTCTCCTGCGATAGTAACTGGTAATGTGTCCGATTCACTTCTCTTGCTGACTCACCTTGTAGTGTATGTGATACAGCGTTGTACACAATGGTTCCGTATTCGAAGCGAGAGTTTGCCGACATGACGTTTACTTACGGATAGGCAAGTCGCAGCGTGCAGCAAGATTGTATCAGGAAATCTATCCCCGCCTATAACAACCACAGCATTCAATGTTTGCAACTGTTTCACAAGCTGCGACATTGTCGGTCGCAAATAAAACAGTGACCCGTATATACAATAAGTTTCCTTTAATTTACGTCTGTGGTCAGAAACTTTTTGTTAACAGAGTATCGGTTTCGGTCTACAATGACATCATCAGATCTGCAGCAAAAAAAGGGGAAAAAAATTAATATACTCGCAGATTGTCTACATCTTAAAAACAATACATAGACCATAATGAAAAGCACTACTGACAAATACATGCATTTGTACGCCTGTAAGTATGAAAAGGCATACCTGTTTTACAAAAATAAAATCCTAATGTACTGCAGCCATAGCGGTCTCTTCATACTTAAAAGCGCACAAATGCATGTATTTGTCAGTAGTGCTTTTCATTATGGTCTATGTATTGTTTTTAGATGTAGACAATCTGCGAGTGTATTTATGTTTTTTTCCCATTTTTTGCTGCAGATCTGATCATGATCACTGTAGACCGAAGCCAGTAATCCGTTAACAA
Source organism: Schistocerca nitens (assembly GCF_023898315.1). Taxonomy (NCBI): domain Eukaryota; kingdom Metazoa; phylum Arthropoda; class Insecta; order Orthoptera; family Acrididae; genus Schistocerca; species Schistocerca nitens. The sequence goes on from NC_064623.1 coordinate 208,082,436, forward strand.
AAAGTTTGTCATAGACGTAAATTGCAGGAACCTTGTTTGCAACAGTGTTTCGCCGTTTATCAGAGACAGGGTCGTTTCAGGAAGTAGGAAATCACGAAGGACGTACCCGATCTGTCTGGACACTAGAAGGAATATGTGGTTAACACTATGGAAGCCGACCGCCGTCTCGGTACCAGGCAACTGTCCCGCCAGTACAGGGTATGCCAGAGGACCGCGTGGAACATTCTCCATGACAATTGTTACTACCCGTATCACTTGCAGCGTGTTCAGGGCTCATTAACTACAGACTTTCCACATCGAGAGCAATTTTGTCACTGGTTTCTTCATCAGGCCACCACGATTCTGGAATTTGTGTCACCCATCCAGTTCACAGATGACACCACCTTTACGCGGAGTGGTACCTTCAACTTTCATGACAGTCGTCTGTGGCATGGTATGATGAACCGGCATGGTATGGTGACAGCGAAACATCAACATCGGTTTAGACGAACTGTGTGTCCCGGTATAATTGATGACCGTATTTTGGGACCAGTCTTCCTTCCACGTCACCTAACAGACGTGAACTATTGGCGTTTCTCGCGGTTGACATTGTCTACCTGCTGGAAGATGTTACATTGATGACTGCAAGGGTTACGTGGTTGCTGCATGATGCTGCTCCCGCCCGCTTCTCTGGTAACGCCCGGACGCATCTCCATCGTGTCTTCCCTGGTCAATGGATTGCACGACGGCGGTCCAGTTGCACGGCCTGCTCGTTCACCGGGCCTCAGCCCGTGCGATATCCGGTTATGGGGCCATCTCATAAGTATCGTGTGTACAGAGCCGATTCCAGATGTGGAGACACAGGAGCACCGTGTTCATGCTGCCTTTGACACTGTTCGGATGCTGCCTGGGCGATGTGAACATGTCAGACAGAACATGCTACGGCGCGTACACGCATGCGTTGAGGCCCATGGAAACCATTTACAACACATACTGTACATGTGGCTACATGGTACAGCGCGTATTTGACCGCATGTTTTGAGGCATCAAGGGATCACAAATTTAGAATTGTAGGTCAGCGTGGAGAGTAAAAATCGTAGAGGGAGACCAAGAGATGAATACACCAAGCAGATTCAGAAGGATGTAGGTTGCAGTAAGTACTGGGAGATGAAGAAGCTTGCACAGGGTAGAGTAGCATGGAAAGCTGCATCAAACCAGTCTCAGGACTGAAGACCACAAGACACACAGCACGGTAACCATGCATTTGCGGACATAAGTTCGTTAGAACTTTCCTGTTCCGCATCAAATGTTTCAAGTGGCTCTGAGCACTATGCGGCTTAACATCTGAGGTCATCAGTCCCCTAGACTTAGAACTACTTAAACCTGTCTAACCCAAGGACATCAAAACATCCATGCCCGAGGCAGGATTCGAACCTGCGACCGTAGCAGCAGCGCAGTTCCGCACTGAAGCGCCGGCTGGTGCGGCCGAGCGGTTCTAGGCGCTTCAGTCTGGAACCGCGCGACCGCTACGGTCGCAGGTTCGAATCCTGCCTCGGGCATGGATGTGTGTGATGTCCTCGGGTTAGTTAGGTTTAAGTAGTTCTAAGTCTAGGGGAATGATGACCTCAGATGTTAAGTCCCTTAGTGCTCTCAGCCTTTTGAACCATTTTGAACCGCAATGAAGCGCCAAGAACCGCTCGGCCACGACGGCCGGCTGTTCCTCATCCTCTCATGGATCAATCCCTAGAGTCTGTACATGGTCTGTTCTTTCGTACAATGAATGTCTGTAATTCCTTTGTGTCTTAATTGATACTGGCTGCTGTGTCAAAATGTGATTTAGGCACCATTATACGGGTGATCAAGAAGTCACTGTAAATTTGAAAACTGAATAAATCTCGGAATAATGTAGATAGAGAGGTACAAATTGACACACATGCTTGGAATAACATGGGGTTTTATTAGAACCAGCAGGTGTTTAGCAGCCAGGCTAGGGATGATGCGATTCTGTAACATATCGGCGTACTTCTCACCCGTCACGGTAGCAGTTACAAAACCAGAACCACGCATTTCCTCGAAGAAAGAAGGCCCGATAACGGTAGATGTGGTAAATCCAACGCATACCGTGACTTTCTCGTCGTGCAATGGAGTTTCCACGACACACACCGCAAATGCCCTCCGCTTCATTAAATCGCCAGGTAACAGTTCATGATGCCGATGGATTTTGTACAGATAGCATCGGAGGGTACGCCTCAGTGCCAACCGAACAGTAGCGTATGGAATGCCGGTGCGACGCGCGACTGCACGAGCGCTGACTTCCCCGTGCATAGACTAACCCGCTACAGTCTCCATTTCTTCCTGAACTGTCTCAGCAGCATTACGCCTTGTGCTCTGTCGGCCACTACGGGGTCTATCGTCTAAACAACCCGTGGCTTCAAAAATGATTCAAATGGCTCTGAGCACCATGGGACTTAACATCTATGGTCATCAGTCCCCTAGAACTTAGAACTACTTAAACCTAACTAACCTAAGGACATCACACAACACCCAGTCATCACGAGGCAGAGAAAATCCCTGACCCCGCCGGGAATCGAACCCAGGAACCCGGGCGTGGGAAGCGAGAACGCTACCACACGACCACGAGCTGCGGACCCGTGGCTTCGAACTTCGGAATCATTCTCGCCACAGCTGCATTGGATCAACGGACCTTTACCCGTTCCTATGGCGATAGGATCGTAACGCTGAACTAGCACATGCCCCATTCTGATAATACCCAATTACAGCTCCTTTTATACACGATTGTCATGCTGAGTCACTGACGTTTTGCTGTCCAGCGCCATCTGTCGGACACTTTGTGAACTTTGTTTTTTTTTTAGGTTCCAATAAAACCCCGTGTCATTGCAAGCATGTGTGTCAATTTTTACCTCTCTATCTACATCATTCCGTGATATATTTAGTTTCCAAATTTATACTGATTTTTTGATCACCCGGTATATAAAGTTTACAGCATGAATCAACTACTGCTCAAGACGTTTTACGTAAACTATCGTAATATGGTATGTAAAGAGTTTAGAATAGGTGAACTAATATGCAGATATTACACTCGACGCATCACGGACGGTAATTCGCACTCCACGCCCCATATACGACGTCGCTCTCTCGCTCTCTCTCTCTCTCTCTCTCTCTCTGAGACACACACACACACACACACACACACACACACACACACACACACAAAACACCAGAGATGTGGGTCAGTAGTACGTTACCTCGTTGTACACACATCTCCATTCTGTGGTGCTTCCGCAGCGCTGCTACCGTCCAACCACATTCCACATAAATACCGCCAAATCCCGACTAATGCCACGTTCACATATCGGCGCGAGTACAGGAAGGACTGACTGACTGACTGACAGCCGCGCGACGCGCCGCCGCGGCCCTACGTATCGCAGTGTTGGCCGTGGGCAGTGGCTGGCGGACAATGGGATTGGCGCCGGCTGCCGGCTGCCGCGAGTTACGCGGAGCGGGACAAAGGCTAAACGGCCAAGGGCGCCACGCCACGCCGGGCCAGCCTCTGCTCCTGTCCGTGTGACGGGCCGCTGCCGCCGCTAAACCGGACCTCGCGAATTAATTACCCAGGACTGGCCAAACACCGCGCTCCCCGAACGCGTGCTCACGCGAGACATGCGCGCCACAAAGTAGGGCTGCTCTGCACCGCGATACGGTGCTGCTCCAGGGTCAGGAAGTGAAACTTGATCTCTGACAGACAGGACCGCATTCTCTCTCTCTCTCTCTCTCTCTCTCTCTCTCTCTCTCTCTCTCTCTAACTTTCTCTTCTAGTACACTGTCCACTGTCTAGTAACACCAATGTGATCAGCGGCTACGTTCATCGTCAGTTCGGTTTTACAGAGGGTACTCGACTGCATTGGCTCCTTACTTAGCTTGCATTTATCGCGAATCTCTTGCCCAACGTAAAGTCCCGAGCGACTGGAAAAAAGCGCAGGTGACACCTGTATACAGGGTGTTACAAAAAGGTACGGCCAAACTTTCAGGAAACATTCCTCACACACAAATAAAGAAAAGATGTTATGTGGACATGTGTCCGGAAACGCTTAATTTCCATGTTAGAGCTCATTTTAGTTTCGTCAGTATGTACTGTACTGCCTCGATTCACCGCCAGTTGGCGCAATTGAACAAAGGTAATGTTGACTTCGGTGCTTGTGTTGACATGCGACTCATTGCTCTACAGTACTAGCATCGAGCACATCAGTACGTAGCATCAACAGGTTAGTGTTCATCACGAACGAGGTTTTGCAGTCAGTGCAATGTTTACAAATGCGGAGTTGGCAGATGCCCATTTGATGTATGGATTAGCACGGGGCAATAGCCGTGGCGAGGTACGTTTGTATCGGGACAGATTTCCAAAACGAAGGTGTCCCGACAGGAAGACGTTCGAAGCAATTGATCGGCGTCTTAGGGAGCACCGAACATTCCAGCCTACGACTCGCGACTGGGGAAGACCTAGAACGACGAGGACACCTGCAATGGACGAGTCAATTCTTCGTGCAGTTGACGATAACCCTAATGTCAGCGTCAGAGAAGATGCTGCTGTACAAGGTAACGTTGACCACGTCACTGTATGGAGAGAGTGCTACGGGAGAACCAGTTGTTTCCGTACCATGTACAGCGTGTGCAGGCACTATCAGCAGCTGATTGGCCTCCACGGGTACACTTCTGCGAATGGTTCATCCAACAATGTGTCAATCCTCATTTCAGTGCAAATGTTCTCTTTACGGATGAGGCTTCATTCCAACGTGATCAAATTGTAAATTTTCACAATCAACATGTGTGGGCTGACGAGAATCCGCACGCAATTGTGCAATCACGTCATCCACACAGATTTTCTGTGAACGTTTGGGCAGGCATTGTTGGTGATGTCTCGATTGGGCCCCATGTTCTTCCACCTACGCTCAGTGGAGCACGTTATCATGATTTCATACGGGATACTCTACCTGTGCTGCAAGAACATGTGCCTTTGCAAGTACGACACAACATGTGGTTCATGCACGATGGAGCTCCTGCACATTTCAGTCGAAGTGTTCGTACGCTTCTCAACAACAGATTCGGTGACCGATGGATTGGTAGAGGCGGACCAATTCCATGGCCTCCACGCTCTCCTGACCTCAACCCTCTTGACTTTCATTTATGGGGGCATTTGAAAGCTCTTGTCTACGCAACCCCGGTACCAAATGTAGAGACTCTTCGTGCTCGTATTGTGGACGGCAGTGATACAATACGCCATTCTCCAGGGCTGCATCAGCGCATCAGGGATTCCGTGCGACGGAGGGTGGATGCATGTATCCTCGCTAACGGAGGACATTTTGAACATTTCCTGTAACAAAGTGTTTGAAGTCACTCTGGTACGTTCTGTTGCTGTGTGTTTCCATTCCATGATTAATGTGATTTGAAGAGAAGTAATAAAATGAGCTCTAACATGGAAAGTAAGCGTTTCCGGACACGTGTCCACATAACATTTTCTTTCTTTGTGTGTGAGGAATGTTTCCTGAAAGTTTGGCAGTACCTTTTTGTAACACCCTGTACAGAAGGGTAGAAGGACGGATCCTCAAAATTACAGACCAATATCCTTAACATCGGTTTGTTACAGGATTCTCTAACATGTTCTCAGTTCGAATATAATGAATTTCCTTGAGACAGAGAAGTTGCTGTCCATACATCAGCACGGCTTTAGAAATCATCGCTCCTGCGAAACGCAACTCGCCGGTTTTGCACATAATATCTTGCAAACCATTAATGAAGGGTATCAGACGGATGCCATATTCCTTGACTTCCGGAAACCTTTTGATTCGGTGCGCCACTGCAGACTCGAAACTAAGGTACGAGCATATGGGATTGGTTCCCAAGTATGTGAGTGGCTCGAAGACTTCTTAAGTAATAGAACCCAGTACGTTGTCCTCCATGGTGAGTGTTCATCGGAGGTGAGGGTATCATCTGGAGTGCTCCCGGGAAGTGTGGTAGGTCCGCTGTTTTCTATCTACATAAATGATCTTTTGGATAGGGAGGATACCAACGTGCGGTTGTTTGCTGATGATGCTGTGGTGTACGGGAAGGTGTCGTCGTTGAGTGACTGTAGGAGGATACAAGATGACTTGGTCAGGATTTGTGATTGGCAGCTAACTCTAAATATAGATAAATGTAAATTAATGCAGATTAATAGGAAAAAGAATTCCGTAATGTTTGAATACTTCATTCGTAGTGTAGCGCTTGACACAGTCACGTCGGTTAATTATTTGGGCGTAACATTGCAGAGCGATATGAAATGGGACAAGCATATAATGGCAGTTGTGAGGAAGGCGGATAGTCGTCTTCGGTTCATTGGTAGAATTTTGGGAAGATGTGGTTCATCTGTAAAGGAAACCGCTTATAAAACACTAATACGACCTATTCTTGAGTACTGCTCGAGCATTTGGGATCCCTATCAGGTCGGATTGAGGGAGTACATAGAAGCAATTCAGAGGCGGGCTGCTAGATTTGTTACTGGTAGGTTTGATCATCATGCGAGTGTTACGGAAATGCTTCAGGAACTAGGGTGGGAGTCTCTAGAGGAAAGGAGGCGTTCTTTTCGTGATCGCTACTGAGGAAATTTAGAGAACCAGCATTTGAGGCTGACTGCAGTACAATTTTACTGCCGCCAACTTACATTTCGTGGAAAGACTACAAAGATAAGAGAGATTAGGGCTCGTACAGAGGCATATAGGCGGTCATTTTTCCCTAGTTCTGTTTGGGAGTGGAACAGGGAGAGAAGATGCTAGTTGTGGTACGAGGTACCCTCCGCCACGCACCGTATGGTAGCTTGTGGAGTATGTATGTAGATGTAGAATGTGCAATAACCACTTAGCAGTAGGTGCCACAACACTAGCGTTAGAGAGAATGCAAAGCATACCGGAGGGACGGAAAAAATAGTGCCCTCGTTGTCATAACGAGGAAACGGAGCAATTTATCCGACGTCGACGAGGGCATCACCATTGGTTTTCGGGACAAGGATGGGTACATTTCTGAAACTCCTAAGTTTGTGATCTGTTCCCGTACCGCCGTGGTTAAAGTACACCGTGCATCGCAAAATGGCACTACCCAAAACCGGCTACGAGGCAAGTGTGTTTCACCACGGGCCATGGATGATGGGCGAATGACTGCTCCAGAGTCGTGTACAGGCATACAGACGTGCGAGTGCTGAGCAAGTCACGGCCCAGGAGACGTTTCGTTACCAACAGTGTCCCCTCAGCGACCCAATACAACGAACTTTGTTGCGAACGGGCCTCTGCAGCACTCACCGGGTTCATGCATCCATGCTGACTGCTATTCATCGGCGACGAAGGCTGGAATTTCCATACCATTACTACACTGAGTGACAGCAAGAAGTTGAGCCGTGCTGCGGCTCGCATTGCTGCTGTTCGTAAGTTTCTGCCCTCTGCTGGAGGCCAGACTGTATCCTTTAGTTGGCACGGTTGCGGTTCTTTGTCTTCTCGTCTTGACTGGCGCCACTCGTTTCGCAAGCGTTGCCTGGCCGCTAGTGGCAGCAGTGGCAGTTATCGATATGCAGTAACTGTTGCCCTATCTTTGGAGCGACGTCCCTTTTTTTTTCTGTGTCGTCTGAGTGGGCCAGTTCGATTGGGGACTCGGGCGGAGCCAGGTCCGCGGAGTGCGAGAACACGCCGGGACCTCTGGCGGCGGGCGTGGACTGCCGGATGGAAGGGCTGTGGTCATGATGGTGCACGACCTCGTCGTAAACCGGATCCTGCACGCTTTAAGACGAGTGCATTTCAGTCCAAGTAGAGAAACCCCCACGACGGCGACATCCCGCGATTCTCCAGTGAGTTGGGTTCGTGTTGCTGCTCGTAGTGTCGCCGAGGCGAAGAGCAGCGAGTGGAGTGTTTGCGGAAGGCGGATCTGATTAGCTTTCCTCGACTTCTTATTACTATTTATTTCGTTTAGCTTGTTACAATTGCCGAAGTTCAACCAGTGGTATTTTTCCTGCCTGGTGGCCGCTAACGCCTCAGTTACCTGCCCTGGGGGTTAGTGCATGTAACGGCAGAGTACGTTTCCTCGACTTGCCGCTGCTGTCCGGTAAGGCGTGTAGTTTTAACAGCTTTCTTGATTGTAGGCCGGTTGGTGATTTTTCTACTCTGGTGGTAATGGTTCCTTCTCGTTCCGGGCGCTCTAAACACAGTATGCTGGGGATGTAGTGCAGACCGCCGGTTCCGGCTTTGGCGCATTGTTCCATCGTTGCATTTGGTTTATTGGACGTCAGGTACCTTCAGCAAGATTGTCGTTTGTCATTCGTTAGACTGCCACAAGTCTGAGTTACCATCTTGTGAAGTGAATACAACTCTAGGCTGCTTATCTCATCACTCGCGAAAGTGTTTGTTATCAGACCTTCTCAGAGGTCGATTCCTGGAGCACGGTCTGTGACTGGTCCTTGTGTTTTATTATTGTATTATTTATTACCATACCTTGTGATGCCTACATTAAAGGTTATATATGTCTAATTAATAGTTCCGGTCGCGTTCTGGAATAAATCTAGCAGTGTAAGGGTTTTGTTACAAGGTTACCTACATCTTTTCACCCGTTTGGTGGTCAGCTGCTTATTCTTTTAATTAACCTTTGCTAGTATTTGCTGTTTTATATAATTGCCGTTGCTGGCGTGTAAGGCCTCGAGCCATGACTGTGGTCATTTGCTTTAAAAAAATAATTCGATATTTGTATTTTAGCAGTAAGCCTTAAAACCTTATTTACTGCCATTCCTGGGGTCTGATACCTTCTGCTGTGTTTGTGGCCATTTACTTTCTAATATTTCAATACCTGTAAGTTGTAATCGCAACGAGTTCTTAAACATTCTTAATTCATTGCCATTCCTGGCGTGTAAGGCCTTCTGCCCAGATCACAGCGGCTTGCTTTTAAAACATTATCTGCTGTATCTGTATTTAATGGTGATTTGTTAAATTGTAACTCACTGGAAACACTATTATTTACACAGTTGTTTATTCCTTCACCAATAGTGTGTGGTATTTCTATTTATTGTTCATTCTGGAATTATTGTGTTGTGGACTGGCAAGACAGCCAATCCACTGTGACGGGTAGCCGAAAGGCACGCATTTAAGCTCACGCAGGCTGGCGTGAGGTCTGGAACAGTTAAAGGAGGTGAGACTAGTAAAAAAAGGTAGGTGGCTTCTGGAATACTTAACTTTAATCCATAATTGGTGAACATCGGTCTGACGGTACATGCATCACAAGATATATAGCAAATGATAATGGCGTCTTGCTAGGTCGTAGCAAATGACGTAGCTGAAGGCTATGCTAACTATCGCCTCGGCAATTGAGAGCGTATGTAGACAGTGAACCATCGCCAGCAAAGTCGGCTGTACAACTGGAGCGAGTGCTAGGGAGTCTCTCTAGACTAGACCTGCCGTGTGGCGGCGCTCGGTCTGCAATCACTGATAGTGGCGACACGCGGGTCCGACGTATACTAACGGAGCGCGGCCGATTTAAAGGCTACCACCTAGCAAGTGTGGTGTCTGGCGGTGACACCACATATTGGTTTAAAATAAATTATGTGTAACTGTAAAAGGCAACCAATAGTAACTGACTACGGCCCCGTCCACAATCTTAACCGAATCCTGCCCTACCTTGACTACCAGGTTTCAGATGTCTTTCCGGATGAATCACGTTTCATGCTGCATCGGACAGACGGCCGTTGACGCGTACGGCGTGAAACGTCTGAAAGGAAACACCCCTCAACAATCTCCAGAGGAGTCCAGGCCTGGGTGATCTCGTCGTTCTGGAAGGCACAACGGACGAACTTAAGTATGCATCTAACCTTCCGGGTCCACCCCTACATGCAGTTTGTTCTTCCTCGACATGATGGCATCTACCAGCAGGACAATGCAACGAGTCACACAGTTCGCAGTGTATGTGTACTGTTCGCAGAGTACCAGGATGAAGTTACTGTACGCTCCTGACCACGCAACTGCCCGGGCTTAAACGCAATCGAAAATCTGTGTGTAACCTCGATGGGCCATGGATTCCCAACTGAGAAACCTGGCGTATCTGGCCACATCGCTGAAGTCGGCATGACGCCACATCCACGCCATCCAACCTCATTAAAAACTCTTCCTGCACGTGTTGTAACGTTCCGCGCTTCAAAATCTGGCTACTCAGGCTTTTGACAGGTGCTCATATTAATGTGACAGTACAGTACACTATCTCTGGCAAACTTTCATAAAATAAATGAACTAAACGCACTCAAATGAAATGAATGGGTCGTAGGTGATGAACTTATAACATTACTTCCAGCGAGTGCCTTTTTACGCATTCTCTTCGGTACTGTGGACGCCGTGGTCGGTTTCCTGTACTCAGAGATGGGTGGCGACTTCCTGGAGGTGATGGATAACTCTTTTCCAAAATCCTTAATGACTTACAGGCAAGTATGTGTCTTAGATTGGACCGAGTCGTCCAGTATCTGTTTGAAAGTAAATTTGGAAAGCCCTAGCTAGGACTATCTCTTGTCCAGAGCGCTATTATTTGGGGCAGTAAATGGCATCATCGGGAGAGCCCCAAGAAACTGAGATAGGGCCGCTCTTGTTCGCTATACAGAGGGTGAGTTTGTTATGTGCGGAGAATGTACTACATCCGTACTGTATGATGTTATTGTCAATGTTCGTGTAGCACAAGAAATAATTAAGATGACTTATTCTCAGTATCAATGATAAATGCAGTTGTAAATGCTGAATACTCAATTCTACTAACATGTAATGGTGTTCTCTGATATGAAAAGTTGCAAATTAGAAAGTGCATCACCATTAAAGCCACCTTAATTGAGCTTTGCTATTTTCATCAAAAAGAAATGTACTTTTCCGGGGCGCCTTGGCCCCACAAACTTTAGTTTTCTGAGGGCCTGTCGTTATTAGAATATTATGTTTCACGTACCTTTTGTCGTTTGCAGATGCGCAATGCCGCTGTGCAACACAAAGCTGACGTGCTGTGTTAAAGTGCACCAAAATCTTCACGGTTACGTGTAAGGCTTTGATTGTTGTGCGAGTATTGTTAATTTCTTCTGCGAGTTTAAGCAGTCTAGCATATTAGTGTTTAACGTATTAGACATGAAGCTAAATGTCGTGCACATTAAAAATCCGACCAGCTTCATTGTTCTGTTAGTAACAAGAGCCTCTGGGTTTTCTGTGAGGTTCGCACTGACATCTTGTTATAACACTGATTAAAATTCTTTGAAAGCTATTTTCTATTTACATCTGAATTTGAATTATTTTTTATGTACTGAATCGTGTGAGACCTGATCCGTGCTGACTGGTCCAGGCAAACACAAAAACTGTTTCTGCAGTGAATATTAATTCACTTTCAAGTGAAACACTTAAGCAGGTAATTACCAGCGAGTGAGTCCCTATTTTTTTACCCGTGTGGCGTAAAAAAAAAATTATGTTCTCGCTCGTAATGGCGTCTTTGAAACAAAATCAGCACCGTATATGAAAACTGCAAATTATTCTGTAATATTTATAGGATACCTTTCCCTACACTATTGAAAGGAAAACACAAATTTACACATTTATAGGATTATTTATTACCATCATAAGAATGCTTTTTTCTTACAGTATTAGTAACAAACACAGGCCACTCTCATCACGAATCGTCAATGGCGTCCTTCTACGGTCAAGAACAAAACGAAGAATAGTTAGTTTTTTTTCTTTCTTCCTCGTTAGAGGACTGTCTATTCATTTTTATCTTTGTTCACAGATTATCCTTCAAATACATAGTTTTCGTTCAAATGGTTCAAATGGCTCTGAGCACTGTGGGACAATATCTGAGGTCATCAGTCCCCTAGAACTTAGAACTACTTAAACCTAACTAACCTAAGGACATCACACACATCCATGCCCGAGGCAGGATTCGAACCTGCGATCGTAGTGGTCGCGCGGTTCCAGACTGAAGCGCCTAGAACCGCTCAGCCACTCCGGCCGGCCACAGTTTTCGTATTAATAATAATTTTCATTGTTCTTTTTCAATATTATTTTACAATATTTCACTAAAATAATCACAACACATCGTCTTTATGGCTTTTATCAATATTTTCGTTATTACGATTGTTTTTATATCGTCACTCTAGTTTCGTAAATTTTCACAATAACGTCATGGGGATGGTACAAGAAACTGCAGGAAATGATCTCTAAGAGGCTAATGGGCAAAACAGGTCCAATCGTTATATGGCCGGAAAATGCGTTCCAAGCGAAGATAGGGAAAAAAAGATTTTTGACAGTCTAAGTTCCAATGACTGAAGGCAAGCACACATGAGAACAGAGTATACAAGTACAAAAGTTCTCATTGTACTACTGTTTTAGATCCAACGTAAAAATGGCAGTGAACTGGAGTACCATCATCTAGTAGCCACAGTACCCTTCGTACCAAGGAAAAAGCGTCTTCCAGAAGTGAAAGCAGTATCATCCGCATGCAGTGCCTATGAGATATTGTTGGAGGATGACTTGTCCACAAAGCGGTCGCCGATATTCCTCGCCCACACCGTCAGGCTGAACTGGTGTTGACGGTTCGCTGGCACCGTACCTTTGGGATTCTCCGTAGCCCATACCCGTCGTGAAGGCAGTCTCATCCGTGAATGGGATGGATCACAGAAATTCCAGTACCATGGTGGCCTGTGTGACGAACCTGCAGAAGAACCGTAGCTACGGAGGCAAGTGCGTAGGTAAGTTTTAAGGATAGTAGCAGCTGTCGTCGCCGCCCGCTGTGGTTAAGCGGTTCTAGGCGCTTCAGTCTAGCTAGGCGCTTCAGTCTAGCATCGCGCTGCTGTTACGGTCGCAGGTTCGAATCCTGCCTCGGGCATGGATGTGTGTGATGTCCTTAGGTTAGTTAGGTTTAAGTAGTTCGAAGTCTAGGGGACTGACGACCTCAGATGTTAAGTCCCATTGTGCTCAGAGCAATTTGAAAGCAGCTGTCGTAGAGACTGCACACAGAATGCTTGACAGACTATACCTCGAGAACGGCTCGAATGTTTGGAATCCGCATCAAGTCGGGTTAAAGGATAATTTAGTCGACGTGCTGTAACCGGTAGGTTCGACCAACACGCGAATATTACACTAACGCTCCGTAAACTCAAATGGGAATCCCTGGAGGAAAGACTGTGTTCTTTTCGCGAAACACTATTGAGAAGGTTTAGAGAATCGGCGTTTGCGGCTGACTGTAGAATGATTCCACTGCCGCGAAACCGCTACTCTCTCTCTCTCTCTCTCTCTCTCTCTCTCTCTCTCTCTCTCTCTCTCTGCATAGCTCACTGCGAAATCTTTGACCGTGGGACAGGCCCCAGGAAGTTTGTGCAACCTGCTAACACGGGTGTAAGCAAACGGGAGCCGGCCTTGTCACTTACGACATGGTATGTGTACAGCCGACCGTCAGCCGTGAAGCAGGCGCGACAGTAAAGCACACGGCTAAGTCAACATGTTTTGGTCTCTACAGGAGCTTCGTTGCTCACTATTTTTAACCTTTCCCCCTCCCCTGCCCTCCCCTCTATACGCATGAAATGAGGATTATACTTGCTATTCATTTTTTTTTTATTCTCCTCAAGCTCCACCAACTCCTCTCGCCACCATGCTGTCCTCACAGCCCGGTACAAATTACGTCTTGTACTACAACTGTGCGTCGCTGTAATTACACCATTAACTTCTATTTTCGTTACGTATAAAACTGTATGCCGTAATGTTATCGTACAACTTACTGGGAACAACTGAAGTTTCACTGGTGTTTCAAGGAAGATTGTGTCACCCACGGAACTGGTTTCCTGAGTTTAAAAGGTTGTCAGGCTCAACTGAAGCCTACATTCGCGTAAACCTCGTGGGGTACGTAAATCGTGCCCAAAGGTGGATCCCAGCAGGGAAAAGAGAAGTAGGTGGACTTCAGAAATCTCTCTCCTTGTCTGACAGCGTTGGAAATCTATGGGCCAGAGTCTTAGCACGGAATTTCCTTGATGCGGATGGTGATGGCTCATGATATGGAGACAGAGGTCAGCGGGCATGGGCATGGGTATTCTACGTTCACCGTGACCAACAGATCCGCTCGTGCTTCTCTGAAATAAAGACAGAGGAGAGGTAGCATTGCGCATATTTTGCTTTGCATAGGGGGTAGTTCATCACATGAATTAATCAAATAGAAATAGTCTACAGTATAAGCTTTAGCTATGTATATAAAAAAATTCAGGAACTTGAAAATAAAAAATACATAAAAATACATAAAATCTACAAAACCACAAACGGTACGAAAACATAATTACAGCCGAATGTCCATATTGCTGATATATTCTATCGTCTTTTTAGTAGCACGTAGGAATTTCGTGCGGGCACCAGTGCAGGCTGTCAATGGGTAATCTTCAACTAAACAGACAATGATTTGCCTAGCAGCTATACAGTCGCTGTTAGAAGAAGCTACTTTCTCCCATCTATACAACGAGTCACCACATCTGACACGGTTTGAATTCTATTTAGGATACACCAGATTTTGCAATGCTTGTCGAATTCGAGTGGTGAGTCAATGTATATTATGAAAGACAGGGGGTGCCTCTCTGGTCCAGCGATCAATTAGCCTGAAAGCATTTATTCAAAGGATGCCTGTCTGGTCCACTCCTCTCTCCAGCGACCAGTTAGCCTGAATCTATTTCCACCCCAAAATGTCTGCACTCTTCAGGGGTTGATGTCTAGAGAACAGTCTACTTCTCTCGCTATCGCGGATGTCTTGGTGGATTAAGAGATCTTTTCCGGTCCTCTAGAGAGTGATTTCTTTCATCGCAGATGGGAAGAAGCTGTACTCCTTAGCGTAACCTTCACTGTGCTTATTATAAGGCGCATAGCTCGATTTCGACTCGTGTAACTACCGTCTGGTTTCAGTACAGGTTGTAAAGAGCCTTTCTCTCCCTGTATTTTTTATTTCTGCTACCTTCAAAATTTCAAGGAGCATGAAAAAGAAACCGATATTATTCGATCAGTGCATTCACAAAGCAGTAAAGTACACCAGAGAAAAAATTGGAGAAGGAATTAAAGTTCAAGAAGAAGAAGAAATAAAAGCTTTGCAGTTTGCCGATGACTCGGCAATTCTGTCAGAGACCGCTAATGACTTGGAAGAGCAGTTGAACGGAATGGACAGTGTCTTGAAAGTGGGATATAAGAATAGTAACAACAAAAGCAAAACAATGGTAACGAGATGTAGTCGAATTGAATCAGGAGATGCTGAGGGAATTACGTAAGGAACCGAATCACTAAAAGTAGTAGGTGAGTTTTGCTATTTAGACAGTAAAATAACTGATGATGGCCAAAGTAGAGAGGATACATACTGACAGAAGAACAGGTGGGAACACCAAGACGTAGTTGTGCGGGATAAATGAAAGTTCGTAAGCGTGGTTCTACGAGGGTAAGTCAATTATTATCAGCAATTCAGTTATATTTTTGTTTATTTTGGTAGTATTGCCGTTTTACGTTGATGACGCACGCTTTGTTTATTTTTTGTTATATCTTTGCGATTTTCAAGCTGCTAGGTTAGTTTCGTTATCGCTGCAGTGCTGTTAATCATGGCTGCTCCGCTGTGCATTTCCACCACAGAAGAGCAACGTTCAGAGATTCATTTCTTGTGGTCGGAAGGCGTATCAGAGACCGAAATTCATGCAGGAATTTCGGTACAGTACGGGAACAGTGTTTTGCCACAACGGAATGTCTAAGAATGGATTCAAAAATACCTAAATGGTCGCACAAGTGTTACGCACGATGGAGGAGCCGGACGACCGTTTACCGCCACAAATGAAGAAACCATTGAGCGTTCACGTGAAATGATTCTCTTAGAAAGACGACGAAGTGGCACATCGTCTGCAAATTAGTCACCGTTCTGCCTACGAAATCATCCACAACAGACTTAGGTTTCATAAAATTTGTGCAAGACGGGTCCCAAAACAACTCACACAGTTGCATAAACGAACGCGCTTGGACGTCTGCAAAAAAACATTTGGATCGCTATGGTAACGAAGGGGACAACTTCTTAGACAGGATCGTTACTGGTGACGGAACGTGGATCCATCATTACGAGCCGGAGAGCAAACGGCAGAGTATGAAATGGAAACATCCAAATTCGTCGCGCAAGAAAAAGTTCAAGAACCAATCGTCCGCAGGAAAACTGATGCTTACAGTGTTTTGGGACGCACAAGGTCCAGTACTGGAACATCATGGGGAAAGGGGCACAACAATAAACAGTGTACGTTACAGTGAGAGGCTTACTGCCAAGCTAAAGCCAGCAATTGGAAGCAAACGCCGAGAATTGCTGTCAAAAGGTGTTGTGTTGTTGCACGACAGTCCCCGTCCACATACTCCTGCCCACATTGCTGAAACGCTCCAGAAACTCAAATTTGAAGTACTGGATCATCCTCCAGTTAGTCCCGATCTTGCCCCTTCTCACTATCACTTGTTTGGTCCACTCAAAAACAGGCATTAAGCGGTTGTCGAATTGCGTCGGACGAAGCAGTGAAAGAAGCGGTGCATTCCTGGCTCGCAGCTCAACCGAGAACCTTGATTTATGGGGCATCGAGAAGCTTGTACAACGACCAAGTGCGTTGAAACGTAAGGAGACTATGTCGAAAAATGATGTTCTTCCAAGTTTCCTATCTGATTACAATATAATTTTATAGCTGCTTTGCGGATAACTGACTTACCCTCGTACATCCGAAAAACGGTATCCATTCAAATTTCACACCACTAGCTTAAGATCTTGCACAGTTACTCACTTAAATATGATACCTAGACGTACTCCCGAAATTTTATTACTCTATCCTGAGTATTTATTTGTGTTGCGATGTTTTTCCGTCGGCGTAAAACTGACAGTGGCAAGAAAAGCCCTTCTAAAGAAGAGAAATTTGTTAACATCGAATATAGATCATCGTATTGGTTCAAATGGCTCTGAGCACTATGGAACTTAACATCTTAGGTCATCAGTCCCCTAGAACTTAGAACTACTTAAACCTAACTAACCTAAGGACATCACACAACACCCAGGCATCACGAGGCAGAGAGAATCCCTGACCCCGCCGGGAATCGAACCCGGGAACCCGAGCGTGGGAAGCGAGAACGCTACCGCACGACCACGAGATGCGGGCATCATCGTATTAGGAAGCCTTTTCGAAAAGTATTTGTCTGGAGTGTAGCCATGTTTGGAACTGAAACATGGACGATAACGAGTTTAGACAAACAGAAAATAGCAGCTTTTGAAATGCGGTGTTATAGAGGAATGCTGAAGATTAAACGGGTAGATCACGTAACTGATGAGAAGGTAATGAACAGAGATGGGGAGAAAATCTATGGCTCAGCTTGACTGCGCGGTTATCAGCGCCCGTACAAAGTCCCAATCTTTACACAGCCAGTCACCACGTCCACGAATGATGATGAAATGATGCGGACAACATAAACACCCAGTCCCCGGGTAGAGAAAATCCCCAACGCGGTCGGGAATCGAACCCGGGACCCCGTGATCCAGAGGCAGCAACGCTGGGATTACAAATGTAGTACTGGAGGGGGTGGGAGGGGCGGGGGGTGTAAAAATCTTAGAGGGAGGTCTAGAGATGAATACATTAAGCAGACTGTAGACGCAGTTTTTCGGACGCTTGCGCAGGATGTAATAGCATAGACAGCTGCATCACGCCAATCTTCGGACTGAAGACCCACAATAACAGTTTTATCTAGCTGAACACTGATGCGACTAGAGTATGTTGAACCAAAGTGGTGCAAAATACCTCGCTACAGGATATGCTAGACCTACATCTTAAGTTCGTAGCGTTGCGCCTGATGACCTCCATGAAGTACTGGCAGGTTTCTGCGAGATGTTATCGCGATTTGCAAGTTTGGCAGCTGTGTCCGACAGATGATTCTCGAAGCTGAGCGATTTATCCAGGCAACAAATGGTTCAAATGGCTCTGAGCACTATGGGACTCAACTGCTGTGGTTATCAGTCCCCTAGAACTTAGAACTACTTAAACCTAACTAACCTAAGGACATCACACACATCCATGCCCGAGGCAGGATTCGAACCTGCGACCGTAGCAGTCGCACGGTTCCGGACTGCGCGCCTAGAACAAATGGTTCAAATGGCTCTAAGTACTATGGGTCTTAACATCTGAGGTCATCAGCCCCCTACACTTAGAACTACTTAAACCTAACTAACCTAAGGACAACACACACATCCATGCCCGAGGCAGGATTCGAACCTGCGACCGTAGCAGCAGCGCGGTTCTAGACTGAAGCGCCTAGAACCGCTCGGTCACAACGGCCGGCTCCAGGCAACACCTAGATATGTTGGGCGTTGATTGTGAGACTGTATTTTGCCCCCAAAGGAAATACTGAGCCCTCTGTTGGCTACGTGATGATCGGTGCGAACATTATGACCAGTTTCCTAACAGCCAGTATGTCCAACTTTGGCTCGGATAACAGCGGCAACGCGTCATGGCGTGGAAGCAGTGAAGCCTTGGTAGGTTGCTGGAGGGAGTTGGCACCACATCTCCATATCTGGGTCACCTTATTTCCGTAATTCCGGGCAGGGAGGCGATGAGCTCTGGCGTCATGTTCAATCACATCCTAGATACGTTCGATAGGCTTCAGATCTATCGAGTTGGCGGACCAGCAAATCGCGTGGAACTCGCCACAGTGTTCCTTGAACCACCCCATCGCACTCCTGGCCTTGTGCATTATCTTGCTCAAAAATGCCACTGCCATCAGGAAACATGATCATCATAAAGGGGAGTACGTAGTCTGCATCCAATGTACGATACTTCTTGGCCGTCATGGTGCCTTGCAGTAGCTCCTCTGGACACATGGATGCACACGTCATGTTCCCTAGAGCATAATGGAACCACCATCAGTGTGTCTCCACCCCGAAGTACAGGTGTCAAGGAGCTGTTCTCCTGCAAGATGACGGACTGGCGACCCCTCGTCGGTCTGATGAAGTCGGTCTGATGAAGTCGGTCTGATGAAGTCGGTCTGATGAAGTCGGTCTGATGAAGTCGGTCTGATGAAGTCGGTCTGATGAAGAAGGAACCGGGATTCATGAGGCCGTGCAACGCTGTTCCATTGCGCCGACGTCCAGAGCCGATGGTCACTTGCCCATTTCAGTTGCCGATGTGCTGGTGTTAACATTGGCACATGTATGGGTCGTCAGCTGCAGAGGCCCATCATTAGGAGTGTTCGCTAGACACTGTGTTCAGACACACTTGCACCGAGCGAGGTGGCGCAGTGGCTAGCGCAGTGGACTCTCATTCGGGAGGACGACCGTTCAAGCCCGCGTCCGTCCATCCTGATTTAGGTTTTCCGTGATTTCCCTAAATCGCTCCAGGCAAATGCCGGGATGGTTCCTTTGAAAGGGCACGGCCGAGTTCCTTCCCCGTCCTTCCCTAATCCGATAAGACCGATGAACTCGCCGTCTGGACTACTCCCCCAAACAACCCAACCCAACCCACTTGCACTTTGCCCAGCATTCGTGTCTCATGTTAGTTCCGACACAGTTCTCCGCCTGTCTTGCTTTACCAGCCAACCCAGCCTACGACGTCCGACATCTCAGGAGTGGCAGCCCAACCTCACAACGTCTGGACACAGTTTTAACTCTGTTTCGCCACTTGTTGAAGACACTGACCACGTCTCTCCTCGAACACTCGACAAGTTGTGCAGTGTCCGAAATGGTCGTGTCGAGCCTCTGGGCGATCGCAATCTGCCCTCGATCAAACTCAGCTAGATCGCGCGTCTACCCTATTCTACATGCGGAGAGCACACATGCTCACTGATACTACATGCACCGTGCGTGTGTGACTAGGATTCATTCCTCACGAGGTGACGCTGCTATCGCCTGGACGCATTTATATCGATAGTAGATCGTGGTCATAATGTTCTGGCTGATCAAGTTATTGTCTCGAATGAAAAACAGCCCACAGTTGCACTAAACCTTGACCATGGTTTCTGCTATAATAATATAGCCTTTTCAGAAGTCGTACATACTAATAAATAGTGTATAAATAGTGTGTATGACTTCTGAAGAAAGCTATATTATTATAGGAGAAACCATGGTCATGGTTTAAAATAAACGTAATTTAGTGCAACTGTGGGCTGTTTTTCATTCGAGACAATTTCGTAACGGTTGCTGTTGCCGCTGCCATGATGAAAATAATGTTCAAGTTATTTCACGATAACTTAAGAGTTGTTTCTTTAAGAATTCCTCAGTGGTCTCTCATATCTTCAAAACATACTGCCAAGCTCCAGTCGTGGGTATTTCCAAACTTCCGTGGGTTAGCACGCTGGACTCGATTCGGGAAGACGACGGTTCAATCCCGCGTCCGGCCATCCTGATTTAGGTTTTCCGTGATTTCCCTAAATCGCTCCCGGCAAATGCCGGCATGGTTCCTTTGAAAGGGCACGACCGACTTCCTTCTCCGTCCGTCCCTAGCCTCGCTGTTTGGTCTCCGTGGGGATAGTTTCGGGGACATCAGCTATATAAAGGGTGAATAACAGGGGAGCCAATACAGATTCTTACAAAAGAACATAGTTCAGCTTCATTTGAGTGCTGAATCTATTACCCGTCATCATCTGAAAGCATCTATTAGAATTTTGCTTGTAAGTGTGCTTACAACGGAATCAACGCTTCAGACTCGGAAGGAAAGTATTAATGACGTACTGTACTGAACTTCGTGCATTTCCATATACAGGGTGTTACAAAAAGGTACGGCCAAACTTTCAGGAAACACTCCTCACACACAAAGAAATAAAATATGTTATGTGGACATGTGTCCGGGAACACTTACTTTCCATGTTAGAGCTCATTTTATTACTTCTCTTCAAATCACATTAATCATGGAAGAACGTACCAGCGTGACTTCAAAAACTTGGTTACAGGAAATGTTCAAAATGTCCTTCGTTAGCGAGGGTACATGCATCAACCCTCCGTCGCATGGAATCCCTCATGCGCTGATGCAGCCCTGGAGAATGGCGTATTGTATCACAGCCGTCCACAATACGAGCACGAAGAGTCTCTACATTTGGTACCGGGGTTGCGTAGACAAGAGTTTTCAAATGCCCCCATAAATGAAAGTAAGAGGGTAGAGGTCAGGAGAGCGTGGAGGCCATGGAATTGGTCCGCCTCTACCAATCCATCGGTCACCGAATCTGTTGTTGAGAAGCGTACGAACACTTCGACTGAAATGTGCAGGAGCTCCATCGTGCATGAACCACATGTTATGTCGTACCTGTAAAGGCACATGTTCTAGCAGCACAGGTAGAGTATCCCGTATGAAATCATGATAACGTCCTCCATTGAGCGTAGGTGGAAGAACATGGGGCCCAATCGAGACATCACCAACAATGAATTTTCTGACGTTTCGCCAGCACGAGTGGCTGGCACTGTCAAAGCTTCACGTCAGAAAAATCATTAGATGAACGTCGGCCGAAGAACCCGAGACGGAAGCCAATTGGCAGTTTGTCAACAAGTGGCCACGAAAGCCTTAACAGTTTTGTATCACCAACAATGCCTGCCCATACGTTCACAGAAAATCTGTGTTGACGACGTGATTGCACAATTGCGTGCGGATTCTCGTCAGCCCACACATGCTGATTGTGAAAATTTACAATTTGATCACGTTGGAATGAAGCCTCATCCGTAAAGAAAACATTTGCACTGAAATGAGGATTGATACATTGTCGGATGAACCATTCGCAGAAGTGCACCCGTGGAGGCCAATCAGCTGCTGATAGTGCCTGCACACGCTGTACATGGTACGGAAACAACTGGCTCTCCCGTAGCACTCTCCATACAATGACGTGGTCAACGTTACCTTGTACAGCAGCAACTTCTCTGACGCTGACATTAGGGTTATCGTCAACTGCACGGAGAATTGCCTCGTCCATTGCAGGTGTCCTCGTCGTTCTAGGTCTTCCCCAGTCGCGAGTCGTAGGCTGGAATGTTCCGTGCTCCCTAAGACGCCGATCAATTGCTTCGAACGTCTTCCTATCGGGACACCTTCGTTCTGGAAATCTGTCTCGATACAAACGTACCGCGCCACGGCTATTGCCCCGTGCTAATCCATACATCAAATGGGCATCTGCCAACTCCGCATTTGTAAACATTGCACTGACTGTAAAACCACGTTCATGATAAACACTAATCTGTTGATGCTACGTACTGATGTGCTTGATGCTAGTACTGTAGAGCAGTGAGTCGCATGTCAACACATAACATCTTTTCTTTATTTGTGTGTGAGGAATGTTTCCTGAAAGTTTGGCCGTACCTTTTTGCAACACCCTGTATATTTAGCGCACTCATTAACCTGCTCGTTGTAATCATTCGGAAAGAAACTTGAGATCTGTGGGGAAAAGCGGGAGTGAAGAAGGGAGGCGGGTGTCGCACGGGGACGGAGCGTTTGGCTCCCGACCACGTGGGAGGGGCGGCAACGGGAAGTACAAAGTGGGAACAAGGGGAAGACGAGTCGCAAAGTGGCTGCGAATAAGTAACGACCGCGCGCCCGGCCATGAATCTTAAAACTGCGCGCCCACAGCACAGCACGGCAACAAGTTGTCAGGGCGGGCGCAGTCGGGGGCTCCTCTTCCCCGGTAATTCTGCAGGCATTGTGATCAGCGAGTCGAGAGCGAGCGACAGGGCTGGTGGCAGAGCTGTACAGCGGATCCGGTTAACCGGCGAGTAAACCGGAGCTCCCGGTTGTCTCCGGTACTGCGCGCAGGGAGGCGACGAGCAACCGCGGAGCAGACACTGTGGGCCCTCAGGTCAATTTCTGCCCTGCCCTGCCCTCCCTCTCAGGTAAGAGAGTCATTTGAAGAACGGCAGCACATCCAAATTGAAACTGTGCTTTTCGAATATACTACTGTAAGAGCAAAACGAGGATAATGGAATGTAGCGAAATTAAATCGGGTGATGCTGAGGGAATTAGATTAGGAAATGAGACACTTAAAGTAGTAAAGGGGTTTTCCTATTTAGGGAGTAAAAAACTGATGATGGTCGAAGTAGAGAGGATATAAAATGTAGACTGGCAATGGCAAGGAAATCGTTTCTGAAGAAGAGAAATTTGTTAACATCGAGTATAGATTTAAGTGTCAGGAAGTCGGTTCTGAAAGTATTTGTATGGAGTGTAGCCATGTATGGAAGTGAAAGATGGACGATAACTAGTGTGGACATGAAGAGAATAGAAGCTTTCGAAATGTGGTGCTACAGAAGAATGCTGAAGATCAGATGGGTAGATCACGTAACTAATGAGGAGGTATTGAATGGGATTGGGGAGAAGAGAAGTTTGTGGCAGAACTTGACTAGAAGAAGGGATCGGTTGCTAGGACATCTTTTGAGGCATCAAGGGATCACAAATTTAGCATTGGAGGGCAGTGTGGAGGGTAAAAATCGTAGAGGGAGACCAAGAGATGAATACACTAAGCAGATTCGGAAGGATGTAGGTTGCAGTACGTACTGGGAGATGAAGAAGCTTGCACAGGATAGAGTAGCATGGAGAGCTGCATCAAACCAGTCTCAGGACTGAAGATCACAACAACAACAACTGTAAGATGGGCATGTCATTTAGGTTTTTGTAAGCTATCGATTTTTTTAGCGCCCGGTCTGTGACTTAGGAAAAGGTAAGAAATGAAACTGGAAACAAGCAGCAATGGGAACGAAACTCAAAAAATTGGGGAAACTAAAAACAGAAGGAAATAATTGGGGGTTGTTTGTCCCCAAAAAGAGCTTCAAATGACTGACGTCATCTCACTGGCACTAATAAACTTGAGAACGCAATCGGCTGAGCGCGTGTCATCTGCTAAAATGGAAGATACATCAGGCGACAGCTGTAGACGGGCGCGTAACGTAGTAAAACAGGGGCACTCAAGTAAAAGGCGTCTCACCGTCCAGAGTTGAGAGCAGTGGGGACAGAGTGGGGGGGGGGGGGGGATCGCCGCCTAAAAGATGTCGATGGCTAAAAAGACAGTGCCCTATCCGGAGTCTAGTTAAAATTACCTCCTCCCGACGACGAGTTCGGGAGGAAGGTGTCCAAGCACAGGGAAGAGCTTTCACGTCCCGCAATTTATTATTGGGAAGGGTCGACCAATGTGCGTGCCATAAAAGAGCAACACGACGACATAAAACACTCCGCAGATCGGCGAAGGGAATCATCCAAATGGCTGGCTGAAGAAGAGAGACTGCAGCCTTGGCCGCTATATCGGCCGCCTCATTTCCACAGATACCAACGTGTCCTGGGATCCAGAGGAACGCCACAGAGACGCCCCCCAAGTGGAGCAAGTGGAGGCAGTCCTGAATCCGGTGGACCAGAGGATGGACAGAGTAGAGAGCTTGGACACTGAGGAGAGAGCTGAGCGAATCTGAGCAGATAACACAGTGTATCCGCTGATGGCGACGGATGTATTGGACAGCCTGGAGAACAGCGTAAAGCTCCGCAGTAAGCTATCGGTGTGCACGTCAGAGAGAGAGAGAGAGAGAGAGAGAGAGAGAGAGAGAGAGAGACTTATGTTACTCTTGAGCAATCTCTGGCCTTGTTGTCGCAACCTGATATATTCTTAGTTGAAATGTGGTAGGTGATCGACGTATTCAGTAGTGCCGTGTTGACTTGTGTTTAAAGAAAAATTTATTGTATAGGACAGCAAGGATGAATATGATGTATGTACTGGAAGGCGAAAGGAATAGAAATTTCGAATACTGTTGTTATTTTTGAAGAAAATAAGTCTGAAGGAAGACTTCAGCACTGCGCAGCTATTTTGTCAGAATAATTATTGTCGGCTCGAGTTAACTTTTTCGCAGCTGAGATAAAGTCGACCCCAATTCCCTGAGGCATGCATTAAGATATCAACTGACTAACCTGTTTGGTTTCTACAGAAATTCTCTGTTAACATTGTACCTCTTTGAAATCATTGTTCACTTTGTTAAGCATAGTACTGTTCAGACATATGTTATGTGCGAAGACCACGTGAAATTTTACTCTGTTTTCTTGAATTCATACCTCATTCTAAAATCTTTGTCTTGCGTACATTTTATAGGAATCGTTACTCTCCCCATTCCAATGATCATTACGCATTGCCGGCCGGTGTGGCACTTCAGTCTGGAACCACGCGACGGTCGGAGGTTCGAATCCTGCCTCGGCCATGGATAAGTGTGCTGTCCCTAGGTTAGTTAGGTTTAAGTAGTTCTACGTTCTAGGGGACTTATGACCTCAGATGTTAAGTCTCATAGTGCTCAGAGCCATTTGAACCATTACGCATTACCACATTGCTATACTTTGAATATTGTTTGGAAATTTTATTTAAAAAAATAGAAACCCTGCTTAGCCACTGCCTGCTTGCTGTTTGCTCTTGTGCTTTCGAGAAATCTACAACAATGTTGTCAAGAGTCGAGATAAGTGAAAATTTTCTTCAGGTCCAGATAATTGTTTTACTTCAATTGAGCATTTCATATAATGACAAGCTGTATTTAGACCAGTTACAGTTCACTTCAAATTAAGTTCCGTTTAGTCAAAGATTGGCACACGAGTTTAAGTTGGTTAACAGTTTGTGGATGCACAGTTTTGATAATACGTGTACACCTTTTACAGACTGGAAGGTAAATTGGTCTGAGTTTCATACACAAATACAAAATGGGGTACTTACAACCATTACCAATAACGTTGAAAATCAAAAATGTAGTAAGCGATACACTTTTTTAGCTTCATTATTTTGCGGAGACGCCAAAGAGGAACAAGTATCGCCGCGCGGGGTAGCCACGTGGTTTTAAGCGCCTTGCCGCGGTTCGCGCGGCTCCCCCCCCCCCCCCGCCCCCTCCCGTTGGAGGTTCGAGTCATCCCTCGGGCAAGTGTGTGTGTGTGTGTGTGTGTGTGTGTGTGTGTGTGTGTGTGTGTGTTCCTTTGCGTAAGTTAAAGTTAGATTAAGCCTAGGTACCTCAGCAGTTTCGTCCCATAGCGACTTACAACAAATTAAAAATTAAATTAACAAGTATCAAAATAAGTTTGTTGGAACTTGCTAACTGCTCTCGTTCTGAAGTAATGGATTACTACAATGTGGGCAACTTGCACGCCATGAGTTTACGATGTCTCAAGGCATTTAGGCAGTTTCTAATACTTCACGCTTTGTGTTAAACCTCTAACTTAAGGTTCACCTTTTAACAAGCAGATTATGACAGAAATACTAAAAAATAATGTTTCTATTGCCCCCGAAAAACCGTTAGCAAGGCCACCTGCAACAAAGTTCGGGTGACCGTACTTTACCAAGACAATTTGGGAAATTTTTGAAGATTACTTCTTTTGCTACAATGGACCCACGGTCTACAGTGGCTCGCTACGAAGTTCTGTAAGGTTTGTGACTCTAATTACCTTTTTTTCTGTAAAATGGCTGTAGGGTTAATTTTACTCTGGACGTCGCTACCCTAGCCATCTTACGTTGTGAAAACGCCTCTCTTCCTGGACTCTTTCGCCGACCGAGATGTCATCGCCTACAAGACCTGGCATTGTGGTATAGATCCGAAGACCCAAAGCAGACCTAGTTATGTATATAGTAATATGCCATTTACATTGTACACATGCTCCTCTAGAGAAGTTAGTAATGATGAAAAAATTCATGTAGGGATGAAAGGACTTGGTGTACCTGCAGAAAATGTAACTGTAACTGGTGATAGTACATTGTACTGTAATTATTAATAACGTTTGATCCTTGACTTCTGTAACCTGTAAGCGTACGTTTCACAGCAGTGAAAAAGCCTCTAATACGTAATCGCCAAACACAGAACGGAGAGCAAGAACCCTCATCGACACACGTAGACTTTTCGTACTTTGAGTGTACAGTACAATACGTAACGAAGAAAACGAAGTATTCTCTTATAGGCATTCTCCAAAATGTCGACTATCATGGTCTCGGCGACCGTAAACGTGTGACTGTGTAAACTATACTTAGTCCTTACAGCACTCGCAAAGGCCAACAGTACTGACCGACCGCCGTGTCATCCTCAGCCCATAAGCGTCACTGGATGTGGATATGGAGGGGCATGTGGTTAGTACACCACTCTCCCGGGCGTTGCCAGTTTTCGTGGCCGTTGTCGCTAATCCTTAACCAAGAACCTCCTCAACTGCTCTCACTATTGCTGAGTGCGCCCCTCTTACTAACAGCGTTCGGCAGACCGGACGGTCACCCGTCCAAGTGCCGGCCAAGCCCGACAGCGCTTAACTTCGGTGATCTGACGGGAACCGATGTTACCACTGCGGCAACGCCGTCGGTAACGTATAACTGGAACTGCCGGAAAACAAACCTGGCACAGAACCAAGCCGTACTGAATACAGACACTTTTTACAATGCCCTAAAAATCTCTGCAAACTTCGTCTTTTGTGTACTTCTATTGCAGATTGTTTAATCTTACCTTCGCTTGTAAAACAGCGGTCCTATGCGGAGTTCTTTATTTTTGCGAGCAAAAAAAAAAAATTGCATAAGGCCATATTTGGCGAATATCATTACAGTAGGCTATTGTTTTTGCCCAAAATGTCACGAACGAGAGACGAAGTGTGAGCAGGAGAACTGTCGTGGTGCAAAAATTATGCTTTTTCCGCCACAAATCCTGTCATTTGTTTTCCGATTTCTTCACAAAAACTGATCGTTCGACCCTGTGGGAAGAATTCATGGTGCACTGTGTCGTTAAAATCGAAGAGCGAAGTATGCATAGCTTCCACATTCGAGGGCACTTCTCGAACTTTTTTCCGTCTTAACAATCCAAAGTTCTGTATCGCTCTTGACTTCATACAGCGACTGCTGGTCAACATGCATTCATACTGTTTTTGTTCGAAATTCAACAACTTTGGAACAAATTTACCTATCAAAGTTCCATACACAAAACAAACGAAAGAAGCTGATGGCGTGAGCCAACAGACATGCTAACATCATCAGCGACTAGCGACTGATTGTGACTCAGTAATTGTTAAAAATCATTTGTATAATTTTTTCCAAGAATTCTTGTGTTCATATTATGTGCTGGGTCGTGGAGATGAATCATCATTTTTATCTCCTTCAGGGCCTTCCTCGAAACGCTCGTTCACTCGTAAAACCCCGTTAAATGCAACATTTAATAGGAATCATCGTATGCAATATTTAATATTTCTAGAACTTTGTCGATAAGGTTAACAGTTTAAAGATACTTTTCAGACATGTTTACCAACACAACAAGGAAAAAACATCACGCCACACGAAATTACTGTTAGTTTCTAAAGTCTTGTGCCTACTAGCAAGTAAACTCCCGCAAGTAGCTTGCATAATCTACTTCTGGAAGTTGTTTGACGTGGAAACGCTGCCAGCAAGACGACTTCCCCAAGTTTTGTCAACTTGCACGCGTAGCTTCCGGAAGTTTTCTTGCGTCTTGCTGTAGGTACAGGGTGGCGCACAATAAGTCACCCGATTCAATTTTGATCCTACAAGTATGCTATTGAGGCAATAGCTTTCAAATTGTGCGCTCAGTTTCGTGCAGTTCATGGAAACTACGCCATATGTCGTTGCGAGTTCATCGCTTCCGTTGTGAGTCCGCCATTTCCGCGATGGCGGACAAAGGGCGGCTAACCGTCTCACGAAACACGAAGATTGTGTTACTGTTTGCGGCGACGAACGGCGTTACATTGACCCAGTGAAGGTTTTGTGCTCATTTCGGCACACAGTGGGCTCCCAGCCCACAGACAATACGCTGATTACATCAAACATTGAAGGCACTGGATCTGTCTTGAAGTGGCAGCGGCCACATGCATGTGCCGTACGTTAGCCGCAAAACATTGAAGCGGTTCGAGTGGCTTTGACTTGCAGGCCGAGTGAAGCAAGAAGAGCCAGTGCCGAGTTAGGAATTTCACGTCGATCTGTACAAAGAATTATTCAATCCGACTTTCGCTTATACCCATAGAAGATGACTGGGGCGCATAAGCCTAGTGCGAGAGATAAGGAGCGGAGGCTATAGTTTGCAAGGTGGGCAATCGAGCAAGACCGACAGGCAGTGCTACACAACACATGGTTTTCTGACGAATCTTATTTTTACGTGAACGGTGTTGTCAACAAACGGAACGTTCGGTTCTGGGCACGTGAACGTCCGCGAATAATCCACACGGAAGACACCTAGGGGCAGGAAGTGTGCGTGTGGATCGCGATGTCAAGCCCTGCTATCAGCGGTCCGTCGTTCTTCGATGCTACAGTTATCGGTGAACGCCATTTACAAATGCTGCGAAACCAGTTCTTTCCTCAACTCATTGGCTTATGTCTTCCACTGCAGACACAATGGTTCATGCAGGATGGAGCACGCCCCCATACTGCCAACGTTGTGCTGGATTGCCTACTCGAAAGACTTGGCCTTACGGTATTGCCAAGCAGATTCCAGAATATTTACTATCAAAAACAGTCTTGATCACAATTTATTTATTACGGTGACCGGTTTCGACCACTACTGTCATCATCTTCAGACCCACAAGTTGTATACAAAGTATTAATTAGAGGGCTACATACATTAAAGAGCTATAAAACGATGAATTACCAATGAGAAGGAACCTCCTTCTGCTGGAGAATCACTACTGGAGAAACCAGTGCACGTCTTACTATATATAATGGAGCCTCCGCCCACTTCTGACGGTATGATGTCATTACTAACCAATGAATTACAAGTCGAATAACAATGTAAAATTTCTTAGTTAAAAGAACATTGTCAAGAAATAAAAAATAAACACATACTAAATTTAGCTTATTTAACAGCTATTGTCAATTAAGAAGCGTTAAAAATATTTTAACATGTAGGATAAATGAACTTCGTTTTGACAGTACATGGGTTGCCCTCTCAAGGCATGTTAGTGAACCATTTGGCACCACTGGTTGCCATGGTGAAGTTGGACGCCGTTCCGAAGACGAGGCAGCAGGCTTCTTTCCACTGAAGTTGTAAAGTCGATAGGCCAACTAGTGGTTGCCATGGTGAGGATAAACGCCAGTGCAAAGATGTGGCAGCAGGCTTCTTTCTAACGAAGTTGTTGCGAAAGTGGAACGGCAAAGACTGTCACGTCAGACGACGTACTATTGAGCAGCAACATGTCTTTATTGAAACGATTTTCAATGAGTAAGCTGCAATAATTTTTAGCTGACATGTATAGTACATGCTGCACAGATACTATGTGAAGTAGTTGTGCAAATGGTTCAAATGGCTCTGAGCACTATGGGACTCAACTGCTGTGGTCATCAGTCCCCTAGAACTTAGAACTACTTAAACCTAACTAACCTAAGGACATCACACACATCCATGCCCGAGGCAGGATTCGAACCTGCGACCGTAGCGGTCGCGCGATTCCGGACTGCGCGCCTAGAACCGCGAGACCACCGCGGCCGGCAGTTGTGCATATTTATGAAATATTGTCTACGTTTTTGATAGTAAATATTTGTAACACATTGATCACTGTCACTCCCATAATGTATTCGAAAGTAAGATTCCACAATGTTATGCGGGAGGAGGAATGTGGCCGCTCCATAGCCCGGGCATAAACCTGTGTGACTTCTTCCTTTGGGGGTTTCTTAAAGAGAAGTGAATAACAGAAAACCCGAAAATGCAGTGCAGCTTAGGGCCAACATTGTGGAGTTATGCCGCGCCATTCCAGAAGATTTGTGTCGGAGAGTCGTCACAAATGCACATGTGCGACTTGAGGAAGTTGTAAACTAAAACGGCACTCATATTGAACATGTGATTGATTAGGTTGTGTTTTCAAGCTGTTTTCTTCACTTCTACATCAATAAATTACAAATCTTGTCAACAACAAATGCGTTATTCATGAAACAAATCAGGTGACTGTACTTGCCAAACTTGCCATTCGTTGCAAGTAGTTCTCAAAGTTGCAGAAGTTTTGTGCGTTCAATACAGGCACTAAAATGTCAGAGTCGGAAAGAAGAATGGCGCAAAGACAGACTGGCCAAAAGAAATTCACCATCGGGACAAAAAAAAAAAAAAAAAAAAAAAAAAAAAGTTCAAATGTGTGTGAAATTGTATGGGACTTAACTGCTAAGGTCATCAGTCCCTAAGCTTACACACTACTTAACCTAAATTATCCTAAGGACGAACACACACACCCATGCCCGAGGGAGGACTCGAACCTCCGCCGGGACCAGCCGCACAGTCCGTGACTGCAGCGCCTGAGACCACTCGGCTAATCGCACGCGGCTCACCATCGGAACCCCTACCACGTAAAACTGGCCAACACAGGAATGGAAGTGCGAAATTAATTTACGGATTACTTCGTTTCACCAGAAGGGGAAGTGACATAGCAAGTACACAGTTACAGACGTCTTTGAACTTGAGCTTATTTTTTTTAATGCTAACCACAAATAACCATTCACATTTGTAATAAAAGCAAGAAATACTGTTTGAAGAAATCGAATAGTAATTAAAATCCCCTCTCTTTGTTGTATAGCTGGCCTCATTTTTGTGTACTGTTTTCGAATTTCTGATTCAGAATAGAGAAGACATGTTCGAAACTATCATATGACATTCTCGGAAACTTGTTAATCTCAACAAGGTTCCCTGATTTTACTTCACTCAATACTGTTTTCTGCTAAATATGCACGCCTCTCTATCTATTTCATACCCCTAAACATTTCTTTTGTTCTTAATTTTGTTTTTCGTAACGACATTTCTCCAATAATAACGATCATTAACTGTGGCGCCTGCTCTATTTTTACGCTCGAGCCGGCCGAAGTAGCCGTGCGGTTTTAGGCGCTGCAGTCTGGAACCGCGAGACCGCTACGGTCGCAGGTTCGAATCCTGCTTCGGGCATGGATGTGTGTGATGTCCTTAGGTTAGTTAGGTTTAAGTAGTTCTAAGTTCTAGGGGACTTATGACCTCAGCAGTTGAGTCCCATAGTGCTCAGAGCCATTTGAACCATTTTTTTTTTTTTTTTGTTACCCTCGACACTGTCAATTTTCACTTGCCTACCTCACGACGCTGCCCTAGAGGAAAAGCTTACGCTGGTACTTGCATCAAGTTCCTGAAATCGATCCCCGTAGTGACTTGCAGAAGTAAACTGGCGCTAGCTTTTGCACTAGTGCAAACACCTCAGCAAACGCGTGGCGAAGTTAATTGCGGAAGTTATTTTTTTCGTCGCTACCACGGTCGCCGGCATTTGTAGATTCCCTCGCTCCCTGCAGCCCAACCGAAGAAACATGTCTGAAATGGCGCGAAGTCACCTCCGGAAAATCCAACTACTGGGGGTTTCGCCAGTGTCACAGCCTGCTCGTTATAACGCGGAAGTCAACATTGCGCTGCGAACGACTGCGTGTTTGCCGCTGCGTCGAACGTGAAGCACACCTGTCGTAGAGTCGTGCGCTATCACAAATGAGGGAACGTTTATGCCGCTTCCCTGCTTTAAGCTACGTTTTCAATTTCCCGCAATGTGCTACGTGAAGCGCGTGCGAGGCCACGCTCACTTACTATATTTCGGTTCCTGGATTGCTAAAATTCCACGTCGTACGCGACATTTTAATTTACTACTGTACTGTTACCGACTAATGACCAGAAAGTCTGAAGACGTTCTCAACACGTACTAATGAAGCCAATTATGAAATTATGTTGTTGTACGACACACTCCGATATGGCGTGATAAATATTCAGTAACGCGAAAAACCATCTTTTTCTATTCCAACAGCAGAAGACTTTCATCCAATTAAAAACAACTATCACAAGGCAGCCCTCGTATGTCGTTGTGGTCTTCAGTCCGAATACTGGTCTGGTGCAGCTCTCCATGCTACTCTATCCTGTGGAAGCCTCTTCTTCTCCAAGTATCTACTGCAACCTACATCCTTCTGAATCTGTTTACTGTATTCATCTCTTGGTCTCTCTCTACGATTTTTACCCCTTGCACTTCCCTCCTGTACTAAATTGGTGATCCCTTTATGTCTGAGGATGTGTTCTACCAACTGATCCCTTCTTCTTGTCAGGTTGTGCCCCAAGTTTCTCCTCAGTTATATTCAGTACCTCCTCATTACTTACGTGATCTGCCCATCTAATCTTCAGCATTCTTCTGTAACACCACATTTCGAAAGCTTCTATTCTCTTCTTGTCTAAACTATTTATCGTCCATGTTTCACTTCCATACAACTACTTTCAGAAACGACTTCCTGACGGATAAGCCTATACTCGATTTTAACAAATTTTTCTTATTCAGAAACGCTTTCTTTGTCATTGGCAGTCTACAATTTACATCCTCTCTATTTCGACCATCATCAGTTATTTCGCTTCCCAGACAGCAAAACTCATCTACTACTTTAAGTGTCTCATTTCCTAATCTAATTCCATCAGCATCCTCGTTCTGCTTTTGTTGATATTCATCTTACATCCTCCTTTCAAGAATGTCCATTCCGTTCAAGTGCTATTCCAAGTTCTTTGCTGACTGTGGCAGAATTTCAATTTCATCGGCAAACCTCACGGTTTTTATTTCTTCTCCCTGGACTTAAATGTCTACTGCAAATTTTTCTTTTGTTTCCTTTGCTGATTGCTCAATATACAGATTAAATCGGCTAGTATAACTGCAGTTTGGTTTCTTCGCAAGTTACAAATAGCCTTTCGCTCCCTGTATTTTACCCCCGCCAACTTTAGAATTTGAAATGCACAGCTGTCAAATTATAAAGAAATAGACTTATTTTTTTGTTCTGACACGCACTGCCCCGTGCCTAAAAAAGTAGCGGACAGCGAAAGACGTTTGATACTGACACGTGAGTGTATTACGCAGCACGCCGCGACAAATTTCCGCACCTACGAAAATGTGATGACTAGTTAATTAATCTCCATTGATCTCATCTCCTTCGGCCCATTTGTTCATTTAGTTCATTTCTTTTTAGATCATTAAGATGGAAAAAAAGATGAATAGAAGTACAAATACACTAACATTTCCCGAGAAGTGAAAAAGTCATAATATAATTTGTTTACATTTGCCTCAAATATATAAACGGACAGATTTAATGCGTACCTAGAAATGCACGTACAAAGCTAAAACAAATTACCACACACCAGGATGTTTAGATGCACATGAATGCTCAACTATGAACTGTAAGCAGGACGGAACAGAGATACTTGAAAGATGAGTTATTAGAAAAATAACAGATGCAATACAGTTATATCTGCAACAGATATGAGTGAGAAGTAATGAGGAGATCTACCGAAAAATACAAAATGCATCAGAAGTAATGGTAAAGCGGAGGTTAAGCTTCTTTGGACACATGTACCGAATGAATGAGAACACGCCAACGAAATAAACGCCCCTGTATTTCTGGAAGAAGGAATAAATGTACCGTGGGTTACAGTAATAACGAAGGAAGTAGGGAAAAAAACATCAAAGAACCAGAAATAACAGAAAGAAACTTTTTTACAAATGAAACAATAAACTTAAAAGGCTTTAACGACAGAAGAAATGATTCAGTTACATCATGAACAGAAGGGAAAGGCAACATGGGTAGAAGATTAAGCAGTATCGGAAAAATAGTGAACAACAATGAAAGAACAGGATCTGAAGTTATTGCATGATCCACGTCGTCAACAGGAAGATCAATAATAGGAGTAACAAAAATAATAATACTAATCATGAGCCGGCCGGTGTGGCCGTGCGGTTCTAGGCGCTTCAGTCTGGAACCGCGTGACCGCTACGGTCGAGGGTTCGAATCCTGCCTCGGGCATGGATGTGTGTGATGTCCTTAGGTTAGTTAGGTTTAAGTAGTTCTAAGTTCTGGGGGACTGATGACCACAGATGTTAAGTCCCATAGTACTCAGAGCCATTTGAACCATTTTGAACTAATCATGATGATAACAATCTGATTAGAAGATGGAAGTGTCTGATATACCTCGACGTAGCGTGATATGGCTATTGCAGTACACCACACACAACCGTCTCTTGTTATTTCGAACCCCGATAACTAGAATTTTTCGATGAATCGGAATTATCGAGTCCCACGAAAAAAAAAAAAAATTACTTCGATAAATGAAAGAAATCCTATGTGTTTTGGTACTCTCGACAAATCGAAACAACTGTCATTGAAAACGACCATACGAACACTATTATTCAACGGCAGCAACTATCTTATACCCCGTAACTCCGACATTTCGTCGATTGTTCACGTAACTGTTTCGTCACGTAACTCCCCACGACACTCCTTTGTTTTCTCAACAATACGTAACTCAACACGCGACATAAATCAGTTGCAAAAATGACTGCGACAGTAAGTGTTTGGATCTCGCGAAAAAGAAGCTGGTGATTGAGGACGTAAAAACTAACCAGAGTCGAAATAGAGAGCAAAAACACTCGATAGAGAACTACGCACTGGTCATGCAATCCGTTATGATCAAGAGTACGTGATCTGTGGGCTCCCAACAAGAGATGACGCATGCGAGATGTGTTCCTCAGTTTCGACAATCGATTGATTAACAGTGGTGTCGTCTACAATCGTGTGTGTGTGTGTGTGTGTGTGTGTGTGTGTGTGTGTGTGTAGCATCCGAACAGCAGCTGTCAACTGCTGTTCGATGTGTAATTCCTGTGGCGAATACTGCCCAACTAGAAGTTCAGGAATATGTTCATGGGGGATCATGAACAGCCCGCATCGTTTCTGGATTATAGC
Source organism: Schistocerca nitens (assembly GCF_023898315.1). Classification (NCBI taxonomy): domain Eukaryota; kingdom Metazoa; phylum Arthropoda; class Insecta; order Orthoptera; family Acrididae; genus Schistocerca; species Schistocerca nitens. The sequence goes on from NC_064623.1 coordinate 208,118,141, forward strand.
CATGAGGTCGGTGTACGGCAGTTTAATCCGTTTTTGCTCTGTTGTGTTCGTAATTACGGTAATGGAAGGTACCGCTGATGCGCGCCACAACTAATAGACACGATTAGCGATTCTCTAAGTGTGTTTACCGTGGAGCGCTGTTTTCGCTTGTTTCGCCACCATCGCGTAAACGAACGAAAGACGACGAGGTGACAGCTCTGACACCAATACTCCGCCGCTAAAGCAACAACTGCCTCACGCACGAACGTTACAGTGCACTAAAACAAACTCGAGATAGTTCGTGAGACGTGAATGAAGCGCTATAAGAAAAACAACGACCGGTCATTATCAAAATCTGTTTGTAGTCAGGTCAAGGCACTGTCACACCATTATTTCGCCGAGGTTCTGTTGCGGCCAAGGGTTACCAGTACGGGTGCAAAATGACGACTAAATTTTGAACCGTATGTTATCCTGTATTCTCGAGACACATCATCGTTACAAAGTATCCGTGACACGTTACTTTTCGTTGCTGAAGGTCATTACTGTTGTAGGCTCTACACACAAATGCCTCTGAAGATCCAGGTGTTCAGCTCCTCCGCTACGGTCGCAGGTTCGAATCCTGCCTTGGGCATGGATGTGTGTGATGTCCTTAGGTTAGTTAGGTTTACCTAGTTCTAAGTTCTAGGGGACTAATGACCTCAGAAGTTGAGTCCCATAGTGCTCAGAGCCATTTGAACCTTTTTTTTTTTTTTTTTTTGTTCAGCTCGTCATATCTATACATTTCCCATAGTGCTCAGAGCCATTTGAACCTTTTTTTTTTTTCAGCTCGTCATATCTATAAATTTCCAATTTTATTACCAACGCCTCTGCTTTAGTTAGGACATTACAGGCGAGCATTGTAACTACACTCCTGGAAATGGAAAAAACAACACATTGACACCGGTGTGTCAGACCCACCATACTTGCTCCGGACACTGCGAGAGGGCTGTACAAGCAATGATCACACGCACGGCACAGCGGACACACCAGGAACCGCGGTGTTGGCCGTCGAATGGCGCTAGCTGCGCAGCATTTGTGCACCGCCGCCGTCAGTGTCAGCCAGTTTGCCGCGGCATACGGAGCTCCATCGCAGTCTTTAACACTGGTAGCATGCCGCGACAGCGTGGACGTGAACCGTATGTGCAGTTGACGGACTTTGAGCGAGGGCGTATAGTGGGCATGCGGGAGGCCGGGTGGACGTACCGCCGAATTGCTCAACACGTGGGGCGTGAGGTCTCCACAGTACATCGATGTTGTCGCCAGTGGTCGGCGGAAGGTGCACGTGCCCGTCGACCTGGGACCGGACCGCAGCGACGCACGGATGCACGCCAAGACCGTAGGATCCTACGCAGTGCCGTAGGGGACCGCACCGCCACTTCCCAGCAAATTAGGGACACTGTTGCTCCTGGGGTATCGGCGAGGACCATTCGCAACCGTCTCCATGAAGCTGGGCTACGGTCCCGCACACCGTTAGGCCGTCTTCCGCTCACGCCCCAACATCGTGCAGCCCGCCTCCAGTGGTGTCGCGACAGGCGTGAATGGAGGGACGAATGGAGACGTGTCGTCTTCAGCGATGAGAGTCGCTTCTGCCTTGGTGCCAATGATGGTCGTATGCGTGTTTGGCGCCGTGCAGGTGAGCGCCACAATCAGGACTGCATACGACCGAGGCACACAGGGCCAACACCCGGCATCATGGTGTGGGGATCTACACTGGCCGTACACCACTGGTGATCGTCGAGGGGACACTGAATAGTGCACGGTACATCCAAACCGTCATCGAACCCATCGTTCTACCATTCCTAGACCGGCAAGGGAACTTGCTGTTCCAACAGGACAATGCACGTCCGCATGTATCCCGTGCCACCCAACGTGCTGTAGAAGGTGTAAGTCAACTACCCTGGCCAGCAAGATCTCCGGATCTGTCCCCCATTGAGCATGTTTGGGACTGGATGAAGCGTCGTCTCACGCGGTCTGCACGTCCAGCACGAACGCTGGTCCAACTGAGGCGCCAGGTGGAAATGGCATGGCAAGCCGTTCCACAGGACTACATCCAGCATCTCTACGATCGTCTCCATGGGAGAATAGCAGCCTGCATTGCTGCGAAAGGTGGATATACACTGTACTAGTGCCGACATTGTGCATGCTCTGTTGCCTGTGTCTATGTGCCTGTGGTTCTGTCAGTGTGATCATGTGATGTATCTGACCCCAGGAATGTGTCAATAAAGTTTCCCCTTCCTGGGACAATGAATTCACGGTGTTCTTATTTCAATTTCCAGGAGTGTATGTACAAACTTCTCTCCTCCTCCTGAACAGGCCATGAAGGCCCAACGGTACCGACCGACCCCCGTTGCATCCTCAGACCACAGGTGTCACTGGTTGCAGGTATGGAAGGACATGTGGTCAGCACACCGCTCTCCCGGACGTATGTCAGTTTCCGAGATGGGAGTCGCTACTTCTCAGTCAAGTAGCTCCTCAGTTTGCCCCTCACAAGCGCTGAGTGCAACCCGCTTGCCAACAGCAATCGGCAGACCGGATGGTCACCCAACCAAGTGCTAGCCCAGCCGGAGAGCGCATAACTTCGGTGATTTGGTGATCCGACGGAATCCGGTGTTACTACTGCGATAAGGCCATTGGCCATGTACAAACTTAATAGACTATTAAGTTTCTTCGTAGAGTCAGCATGTCTGTTATAATTGTCCGTTTGGTAAGCCCAGCTATTTTTTTGTTTTTTTGGTTTTTAGTATACGATGGCCATACCGAAGTAATGAGCAACAAATTTTAAAATATTTGATCTTTCTGTTTGAGACAAACGAAGTCATGTACATCATCTTAATCAACGTACCAGATGATCATAATGTGGAGCTACTCACAGAGGTCCAGTCAAAGCCAAAGCCTGCTGCAAACGGTTGAGTGATAAGATGGAGTGAAAACCCTACTACAAATGCTAAATTGCCTCGGATGGAGGAATACGCAGTAAAACAGGGCACACTGAAGACCGATTCTGGATCTGGTGACGAAGCACCAAGCTTCCCACGGTGGGAATGCAACCAGTTGGAAACTAACGAACATTTGTATTGAGATGTATTTATTTATTTATCGTAGAGTAGCATGCAGAGCTGCATCAAACCAGTCTCAGGACTGAAGACCACAACAACAACAACAACAACAACAACAACAACAACATTTATCGTATGATGATACAGAGCAAACGAACAAAAAGTCCTTCTCAGGACGCACAAGTTCGTAGAATTGGACCATCTTTTCGCATATGCCAACTTAACATCGAAGGAATAAGCAAGTCCAAATGTATTGAGGTGGGACCTAGATTGATTTGGACGATCTGGAAGTAAGGATACTGGCGAAAAAAATGGTTTATCCACATCCTGGTGACTTCCAGAACTGCTAGTCTCACAAGCCACACAGGAAGAATTCTGTGAAGTTTGAGACGTAGAAGAACAGTTACTTGTGTAAGTAACAGCCGTGAGGGCGGATAGTGAGTCGTAATGAGACAGCTCAGCCGGTATCAGTTTCGAAGAGTACTGGCACTACCTGACTGCAATGCATGGTTTTAAGGAAGTGCAGTTACTGACAGAGGTCCATTGTGGGCTGTAATTATCGTATGACAGCGAAATTTGGTAGATATTCTAACACGTTAATGCGGAGCTCATGTACACTGTAAAAAAATTAGTTCCAGTTAAAGCCGCGAGGTGCAAATCTGGCGCTGTACAGTATCTCGTCGACTTCTTCGGTGCTCACACCGAATAAATTGTGTAAGGGGCGGTTAATAATAAAAACAACAATATGCCGTTTCACTTGTTTGACCTTTGCTGCCGGCGTCCTGTCGCAAATCCGTTACATACAGAAACATTTCTGTATGTCTTTCTTACGTCTGATTTGCATCTGGTGGCCAAAATTGGAACTAACTTTTTTCCAGCTTAAGTCGGTTCCGCACGAAACCATTACAATATCTGCCAAGTTTCGTTGCCGTACGATAATTACAAACCACACTGGGACACTGTGTTTTACTTATAACCACCTGGTAACTGTTGCAAACCAACTGCAACAATGCACGAAGTACACAGAGACATTTTGTCCGACGCTAAGACCACAGCGCAAGAAGGGCGGAAGATCGTCAGAAATGAGGATATGCTCCGGGTTTCCCGCAGATAGGGTTCTGCTGCTGTACAGGTGATATGTGCGTCGCAGTGCTGTTCTTAATTAGTGGTGAATTTTCCGGATTGTATGATCGAGGCCCTTCAAACCATTTTCTTTCCTTTACTGATCTTTCGTCTGGAGCTGCGTAGGAGTCTTACCGAGTGACGGACCAGACGTCGGGGAGAGACATAAACACCGTGAAACGAGGGCTTGGTATAAGTTTACAACTGACAGGTGGAGATAGTGCCTATCAATGATACGGTTCAACGGTATCAGGAGCGCCTCTGAAGATGTCCAACCCAGTCCTTGGCGAAACGTCAGGAACGGAAATGTTTCGATAGGTCACCATGCTACAAGTCGGAAGACACACTAGCAGCTATGTCATTGTTTAGCCACCACCGAAGTCCGCTTCAAACGGTTGAGTGATAAGATGGTGTGAAAACCCTACTACTAAATTACCTCGGATGGAGGGATACAGAGACAAACGGGCGACATTGAAGCTCGATCCAGCGTCTAGTGACATGGCCCGAGCTTCCCACGGTGGGTGGTGGTTGTTGTTGTTGTTGTTGTTGTTGTTGTGGTCTTCAGTCCTGAGACTGGTTTGATGCAGCTCTCCATGCTACTCTATCCTGTGCAAGCTGCTTCATCTCCCAGTACCTACTGCTACCTACATCCTTATGAATCTGCTTAGTGTATTCGTCTCCCTCTACGATTTTTAACCTCCACGCTGCCCTCCAATACTAAATTGGTGATCCCTTGATGCCTCAGAACATGTCCTACCAACCCATCCCTTCTTCTAGTCAAGTTGTGCCACAAACTTCTCTTCTTCCCAATCCTATTCAATACCTCCTCATTAGTTACGTGATCTACCCACCTTATCTTCAGCATTCTTCTGTAGCACCACATTTCAAAAGCTTCTATTCTCTTCTTGTCCAAAATGGTTATCGTCCATGTTTCACTTCCATACAGGGCTACACTCCATACAAATACTTTCAGAAACGACTTCCTGACACTTAAATCTATACTCGATGTTAACAAATTTCTCTTCTTCAGAAACGATTTCCTTGCCAATGCCAGTCTACATTTTATATCCTCTCTACTTCGACCATCATCAGTTATTTTGCTCCCCAAATAGCAAAACTCCTTTACTACTTTAAGTGTCTCATTTCCTAATCTAATCCCCTCAGCATCACCCGATTTAATTTGACTACATTCCCCCCCATGAACCTTGGACCTTGCCGTTGGTGGGGAGGCTTGCGTGCCTCAGCGATACAGATAGCCGTACCGTAGGTACAACCATAACGGAGGGGTATCTGTTGAGAGGCCAGACAAACGTATGGTTCCTGAAGAGGGGCAGCAGCCTTTTCAGTAGTTGCAAGGGCAACAGTCTGGATGATTGACTGATCTGGCCTTGTAACAATAACCAAAACGGCCTTGCTATGCTGGTACTGCGAACGGCTGAGAGCAAGGGGAAACTACGGCCGTAATTTTTCCCGAGGGCATGCAGCTTTATTGTATGATTAAATGATGATGGCGTCCTCTTGGGTAAAATATTCCGGAGGTAAAATAGTCCCCCATTCGGATCTCCGGGCGGGGACTACTCAAGAGGATGTCGTTATCAGGAGAAAGAAAAGTGGCGTTCTACGGATCGGAGCGTGGAATGTCAGGTCCCTTAATCGGGCAGGTAGGTTAGAAAATTTGAAAAGGGAAATGGATAGGTTAAAGTTAGATATAGCGGGAATTAGTGAAGTTCGGTGGAAGGAGGAACAAGACTTCTGGTCAGGTGACTACAGGGTTATAAACACAAAATCAAATAGGGGTAATGCAGGAGTAGGTTTAATAATGAATAGGAAAATAGGAACGCGGGTAAGCTACTACAAACAGCTTAGTGAACGCATTATTGTGGCCAAGATAGATACGAAGCCCACACCTACTACAGTAGTACAAGTTTATATGCCAACTAGCTCTGCAGATGACGAAGAAATTGAAGAAATGTATGATGAAATAAAAGAAATTATTCAGATAGTGAAGGGAGACGAAAATTTAATAGTGATGGGTGACTGGAATTCGAGTGTAGGGAAAGGGAGAGAAGGAAACGTAGTAGGTGAATATGGATTGGGGCTAAGAAATGAAAGAGGAAGCCGCCTGGTAGAATTTTGCACAGAGCACAACTTAATCATAGCTAATACTTGGTTTAAGAATCATGATAGAAGGTTGTATACATGGAAGAACCCTGGAGATACTAAAAGGTATCAGATAGATTATATAATGGTAAGACAGAGATTTAGGAACCAGGTTTTAAATTGTAAGACATTTCCAGGGGCAGATGTGGACTCTGACCACAATCTATTGGTTATGACCTGTAGATTAAAACTGAAGAAACTGCAAAAAGGTGGGAATTTAAGGAGATGGGACCTGGATAAACTGAAAGAACCGGAGGTTGTACAGAGTTTCAGGGAGAGCATAAGGGAACAATTGACGGGAATGGGGGAAAGAAATACAGTAGAAGAAGAATGGGTAGCTCTGAGGGATGAAGTAGTGAAGGCAGCAGAGGATCAAGTAGGTAAAAAGACGAGTGCTAGTAGAAATCCTTGGGTAACAGAAGAAATATTGAATTTAATTGATGAAAGGAGAAAATATAAAAATGCAGTAAATGAAGCAGACAAAAAGGAATACAAACGTCTCAAAAATGAGATCGACAGGAAGTGCAAAATGGCTAAGCAGGGATGGCTAGAGGACAAATGTAAGGATGTAGAGGCTTATCTCACTAGGGGTAAGATAGATACTGCCTACAGGAAAATTAAAGAGACCTTTGGAGATAAGAGAACCACTTGTATGAACATCAAGAGCTCAGATGGAAACCCAGTTCTAAGCAAAGAAGTGAAAGCAGAAAGGTGGAAGGAGTATATAGAGGGTCTATACAAGGGCGATGTACTTGAGGACAATATTATGGAAATGGAAGAGGATGTAGATGAAGATGAAACGGGAGATACGATACTGCGTGAAGAATTTGACAGAGCACTGAAAGACCTGAGTCGAAACAAGGCCCCCGGAGTAGACAACATTCCATTGGAACTACTGACGGCTTTGGGAGAGCCAGCCCTTACGAAACTCTACCATCTGGTAAGCAAGATGTATGAAACAGGCGAAATACCCTCAGACTTCAAGAAGAATATAATAATTCCAATTCCAAAGAAAGCAGGTGTTGACAGATGTGAGAATTACCGGACAATCAGTTTAATAAGCCACAGCTGCAAAATACTAACACGAATTCTTTACAGACGAATGGAAAAACTAGTAGAAGCCGACCTCGGGGAAGATCAGTTTGGATTCCGTAGAAATACTGGAACACGTGAGGCAATACTGACCTTACGACTTATCTTAGAAGAAAGATTAAGGAAAGGCAAACCTACGTTTCTAGCATTTGTAGACTTAGAGAAAGCTTTTGACAATGTTGACTGGAATACTCTCTTTCAAATTCTAAAGGTGGCAGGGGTAAAATACAGGGAGCGAAAGGCTATTTACAATTTGTACAGAAACCAGATGGCAGTTATAAGAGTCGAGGGGCATGAAAGGGAAGCAGTGGTTGGGAAGGGAGTAAGACAGGGTTGTAGCCTCTCCCCGATGTTATTCAATCTGTATATTGAGCAAGCAGTAAAGGAAACAAAAGAAAAATTCGGAGTAGGTATTAAAATCCATGGAGAAGAAATAAAAACTTTGAGGTTCGCCGATGACATTGTAATTCTGTCAGAGACAGCAAAGGACTTGGAAGAGCAGTTGAACGGAATGGACAGTGTCTTGAAAGGAGGGTATAAGATGAACATCAACAAAAGCAAAACGAGGATAATGGAATGTAGTCGAATTAAGTCGGGTGATGTTGAAGGTATTAGATTAGGAAATGAGACACTTAAAGTAGTAAAGGAGTTTTGCTATTTGGGGAGCAAAATAACTGATGATGGTCGAAGTAGAGAGGATATAAAATGTAGACTGGCAATGGCAAGGAAAGCGTTTCTGAAGAAGAGAAATTTGTTAACATCGAGTATAGATTTAAGTGTCAGGAAGTCTTTTCTGAAAGTATTTGTATGGAGTGTAGCCATGTATGGAAGTGAAACATGGACGATAAATAGTTTGGACAAGAAGAGAATAGAAGCTTTCGAAATGTGGTGCTACAGAAGAATGCTGAAGATTAGATGGGTAGATCACATAACTAATGAGGAGGTACTGAATAGGATTGGGGAGAAGAGGAGTTTGTGGCACAACTTGACCAGAAGAAGGGATCGGTTGGTAGGACATGTTCTGAGGCATCAAGGGATCACCAATTTAGTATTGGAGGGCAGCGTGGAGGGTAAAAATCGTAGGCGGAGACCAAGAGATGCATACACTAAGCAGATTCAGAAGGATGTAGGTTGCAGTAGGTACTGGGAGATGAAGAAGTTTGCACAGGATAGAGTAGCATGGAGAGCTGCATCAAACCAGTCTCAGGACTGAAGACCACAACAACAACAACATTCCATTATCCTCGTTTTGCTTTTGTTGACACTGTCCATTCCGTTCAACTGCTCTTCCAAGTCTCTTGCTGTCTCTGACAGAATTACAATGTCATCGGCGAACCTCAAAGTTTTTACTTCTTCTCCATGAATTTTAATACCTACTCCGAATTTTTCTTTTGTTTCCTTTACTACTTGCTCAATATACAGATTGAATAACATCGGGGAGAGGCTACAACCCTGTCTCACTCCTTTCCCAACCACTGCTTCCCTTTCATGCCCCTGCATAACTGCCATCTGGTTTCTGTACAAATTGTAAATAGCCTTTCGCTCCCTGTATTTTACCCCTGCCACCTTCAGAATTTGAAAGAGAGTATTCCAGTTAACGTTGTCAAAAGCTTTCTCTAAGTCTACAAATGCTAGAAACGTAGGTTTGCCTTTTCTTAATCTTTCTTCTAAGATAAGTCGTAAGGTTAGTATTGCCTCACGTGTTCCAACATTTCTACGGAATCCAAACTGATCTTCCCCGAGGTCCGCTTCTACCAGTTTTTCCATTCGTCTGTAAAGAATTAGCGTTAGTATTTTGCAGCTGTGACTTATTAAACTGATAGTTCGGTAATTTTCACATCTGTCAACACCTGCTTTCTTTGGAATTGGAATTATTATATTCTTCTTGAAGTCTGAGGGTATTTCGCCTGTCTCATACATCTTGCTCACCAGGTGGTAGAGTTTTGTCATGACTGGCTCTCCCAAGGCCATCAGTAGTTCTAATGGAATGTTGTCTACTCCCGGGGCCTTGTTTCGACTCAGGTCTTTCAGTGCTCTGTCAAACTCTTCACGCAGTATTGCATCTCCCATTTCATTTTCATCTACATCCTCTTCCATTTCCATAATATTGTCCTCAAGTACATCGCCCTTGTATAAACCCTCTATATACTCCTTCCACCTTTCTGCTTTCCCTTCTTTGCTTAGAACTGGGTTGCCATCTGAGCTCTTGATATTCATACAAGTGGTTCTCTTCTCTCCAAAGGTCTCTTTAATTTTCCTGTAGGCAGTATCTATCTTACCCCTAGTGAGACAAGCCTCTACATCCTTACATTTGTCCTCTAGCCATGCCTGCTTAGCCATTTTGCACTTCCTGTCGATCTCATTTTTCAGACGTTTGTATTCCTTTCTACCTGCTTCATTTACTGCATTTTTATATTTTAGTTAGTGTTTAACGTCCCGTCGACAACGAGGTCATTAGAGACGGAGCGCAAGCTCGGGTTAGGGAAAGATTGGGAAGGAAATCGGCCGTGCCCTTTCCAAGGAACCATCCCGGCATTTGCCTGAAACGATTTATGGAAATCACGAAAAACCTAAATCAGGATGGCCGGAGACGGGATTGAACCGTCGTCCTCCCGAATGCGAGTCCAGTGTGCTAACCACTGCGCCACCTCGCTCGGTCCCCACGGTGGGAATGCTACCAGTTGGAAGCTACCGAATAGCTGTCTTGAGATGGGACGATACTGAGGAGAAATTATTTAGCCACAGCGTAGTGGCTTTCAGGAGCGCTAGTTCCGCGAGATACGCGAGAGAACTTCTGTGATGTTTAGAAAGAAGGAAAAGAGTCACGAGTGAAAGTAAAGCAGTGAAGGCAGGTCGCTGAGTCGTAATTACGAGGGTTGTCCAGAAAGTAATGCAACGCATTTTTCTTTGTCATCCGAAAACAATGTTAGGAATGCGAAACGTTACGTATGTATTATTTGAAGTCTCCTGAGTGGGCGCGCGAAGTTTCCGTCACTTCCGACAGACAGCGTGGCTGCAGGACAGTTTCAAAATGGCCTCTACGTTGCAAGAAACGTGCCGTCAATGAAGTTCTCACTACAGGGAAATAAACTGTGGGGAATGTTCGCAAACGCTTGTGCAAAGTCTACGGAGCATCTGCTGTCGACAGCAGTCGCTGGGCACGGACGGTGAGGTAATCAGAAGGCGGGAAGCGGAGGATGAGGCCTTGTTGTCCCGGATGGTGACAGGTGATGAAACCTCAGTTCACCATTTTGAGTCCGAAACAAAACGACAGTCGATGGACTGGCACCGTTCCCACTCCCCACAGAAGAAAAATTCAAAGAAACTGCTTCCGCCGGTAAGGTCATGATCACCGTGTTCTGGGACTGTGAAGGTATGAGTCTCATTGATGTGATTGCAACAGCCAGTACTATTAATTCAGAAACATGTGTCAACACATTAATAAAACTCAAGACGCGCTTCCGGTGACATGGTCGCCACAGCAATCCAGGGGGTGTTTTGCAGCAACACGATAACGCTCGGCCCCACACAGGACTACTAAACACGTTGCAAAACAGGGATGTACAGTCTTACCCCATCCACCCAACAGCCTGACCTACGCCTCTACTTCTTTGGCCCATTAAAGGATGCCATCGGTGGAAGACATTTTGAGGACGTTGAGGTGGTTATTGAGACTGTGGTGTCACCGCCAGACACCACACTTGCTAGGTGGTAGCTTAAATCGGCCGCGGTCCATTAGTACATGTCGGACCCGCGTGTCGCCACTGTGTGATCGCAGACCGAGCGCCACCACAAGGCAGGTCTCGAGAGACGTACGAGCACTCGCCCCAGTTGTACGACGACGTTGCTAGCGACTACACTGACGAAGCCTTTCTCTCATTTGCCGAGAGACAGTTAGAATAGCCTTCAGCTAACTCCATGGCTACGACCTAGCAAGGCGCCATTAGTTACTTCATGAATCTAAAGAGTCTCACTTGTATCATCAAGAATGCTGTATACCAAAGGACGATATAAAAGTTAAGTGTTCTAGTAGCTACGTTCTTTTCTTTATCACATTCATGACGTATCCTGTTCCAGACTTCGCGCCAGTCGGCGTGTGTGTACGTGTGCCCTTTCGGCTACCCGTCTCTGTGGACTGGCTGCCTTGTCAGTCCACTACAGAGACAGTGAAGCAATGGCTCCGCCACCAGGACAAGGATTGGTTCAAAATGGTTCAAATGGCTCTGAGCACTATGGGACTCAACATCTTAGGTCATAAGTCCCCTAGAACTTAGAACTACTTAAACCTAACTAACCTAAGGACATCACACACACCCATGCCCGAGGCAGGATTCGAACCTGCGACCGTAGCAGTCCCGCGGTTCCGGACTGCAGCGCCAGAACCGCTAGACCACCGCGGCCGGCCAAGGATTGGTAACGCCAGGGCATACACACCCTTGTTTCGCGCTGGAGATTGCTTGGAGAAACAGGGTGTGTAGATAAAACACCATTCTTTCGTGTGTGTAGTTCTCATTATGTTCAATAAATAATTGTTGAAGAAAAAACAATATGGTGCGTTACTTTCTGGGCAACCCTCGTAGACAGCTCAGCCTGTATCAGTTTCGAAGACTACTGGCATTACCTGATTGTAGCAGTTGCAAACGAACTGTTGCGATAGACGAAATACGCAGGGACTTCCAAAAGTAAGTTATACATGTCGTCTGACGCTAAGATCATTGATCTAGAAAACTGGAACATCGCTAGAAGAGAGTTCACGTGACGTATTTCCTGCGGATAACAGGCATCCGAGCGAAATGCGGCGGCACGTGGAAACGAACGAACTCCGAAGCTGAAATATGCATGAAGGTATGACTTTAGTGGGCAAGACGTCTACACTGCACACAGATTCACTGTGAAATTCTGGCGGCACATTGGCCTAATGTAGTGTCGCGTACAGCTGTTGTGAAACGCTGCCAAACAGTTTCAGCAAGGCCACACGTGTGTGACGCTGACTGAGACGTCCGGATCTTGCGCCATGCGATCTCCATCTTTTCTGCAAGCTGCGGGGGAATGGTGGGGGAAAGGGGGGGTGGGAAGAAATTGCCAGCGGTGAGGACATTCTGGAATGGCTCGTGACCAAGAGGCGAATATCTGTCGTCGAGGAACTGAACGATTTGTAGAACGTTCTGCGTAGTGACTTGGTGGCTATATTGAAGAATAGTGTCGGGTATCTACGTTACTTTGAAGTGTAGTGCAGCATTGAATGAAAGTTATTCTGACGGTCACAATAATGCGCAACTTACTTTTTGAAGTCGCTACGTACGAAGATAAACTTGGCTGGTTTTTGACGCTGTACTAACACATGTAAAGGAACAGAATGATACTTCAAAACTCTGAAGGGGTGAAATACAACGACGTGAACGTCCGCTTAATGTATATTTGTGTCACCCACTAACTGTTCAAGATAATTGCTTTAGTTGAAATTTAGGAGAACGGCCCTGTTTAAGCCTGGATGTTTTAAAACAGAAGTCTTGATTCTTACAGAAGGGGAGCCATGTACGTTACTGAAGGAATGGTTTCTCTGATTTGGAAGAATAACCTCTTTGGTGGCCGGCCGCTGTGGTCGAGCGGTTCTAGGCGCTTCAGTCTGGAACCGCGCGACCGCTACGGTCGCAGGTTCGAATCCTGCCTCGGGCATGGACGTGTGTGATGTCCTTAGGTTAGTTAGGTTTAAGTAGTTCTAAGTTCTAGGGGACTTATGACCTAAGATGTTGAGTCCCATAGTGCTCAGAGCCATTTGAACCATTTGAACCTCTTTGGTGTTAAACAGCAGAGTGGCTTCTGACGGAAGAGGGGCCTTCATTTGTTTTAGAGGAAGGAGGGAAGTTCACTTAAGAACAGGAGTTCGTCTGTTACCTAAGAGAACATTGTTTCTTCGTAATGTTCCATCTATGCAATTTGTGATATTGCTGGCTGTGGCCAGCAGTATTTTATCTTGCTAGAAGCTTGCCTTGACGCAGCTGGACGGACGTGAAGTAGCATATGGTACAAAAATGGAGTGAGGCACAAGCAGCAGATGGTACGGTATGTACCATTCCCGTGGGAGAGTCCGCCAATTGAACTAATCTTGCTTCTGATTGGTGGGCACATTCGGGTGTTAGGCGCCCAGACGCCTAACTTCTCTCATAAATTATTTATATTGTGGGTATTAAACTGGGGACCTAGAAACGACGGAGAGATTTCGTCCCGATGTAGCCCTCAGTGCTTTTCATTGTATTTAACCCAGTATTCAGTTGGACAATCTCTCGTAGTCTACCGTTTTTGTTTATTAAATTTCATTAGTTTTGAGAAACATGGTTGTAATGATATTACAACCGAAGTGCTTCGGACACATTCGGGTGGCTTTGGCGCGCCTGGGAGACGAAGTAGTTCGGCTGCGCTAGCCAGACTGTTCGGGCGTTCTTCAGAGCCGGACATGTATCTCTGTTGGTTGGTTGGTTGTTTTGGGGAAGGAGACCAGACAGCGAGGTCATCGGTCTCATCCGGTTGGAGGAGGACGGGGAAGAAAGTCGGCCGTGCCCTTTGAAAGGAACCATCCCGGCATTTGCCTGGAGCGATTTAGGGAAATCACGGAAAACCTAAATCAGGATGGCTGGACGCGGGATTGAACCGTCGTCCTCCCGAATGCGAGTCCAGTTTCTAACCACTGCGCCACCTCGCTCGGTTTGTATCTCTGTTTCGGACGAGGTGGGGCGAGAAGTGATTCGTGCGACTCGTCAACCAACAATTCTTACAGAACTACGTGTATGTGTCGGGCAGCGTGACATAACGTATCCAAGGAGAGTTTTCTCCATCTGTACGATCGACTGAATACCAGAGCCACCGCCTGCATTGCCGCCCGTGGGGGCTACACTACGGTCGGCCGGAGTGGCAGAGCGGTTCTAGGCGCTACAGTCTGGAACCGCGCGACTGCTACGGTCGCAGGTTCGAATCCTGCCTCGGGCATGGATGCGTGTGATGTCCTTAGGTTACTTAGGTTTAAGTAGTTCTAAGTTCTAGGGGACTGATGAGCTCAGACGTTGAGTCCCAAAGTGCGCAGAGCTACACTACGTACGACGGTAGACTCGAAAGTAAGGTCTCCTATTTTTTTTTATAAGTACACAGAGCTGTTTATTTCTACAATGGTTTACATCAGTTTACAGCTTGAACATTCAGCTATTTTTCGACATGATCACCATTTCTGTCGATGCATTTTTGGAGGCGCTGTGGCAGTTTTTGTTTGCCCATGTCATACCAGCTCGCCGCCACGCTGTTCAGAAAATTACCAACCCCTTCTTTCACCTCGTCGCCAGAGCTGAATCGCTTTCCGGCCAAATGTTCTTTTAACCTAGGAAGCATGTGATAGTCACTGGGCGCCAAGTCAGGACTATAGGGAGGGAGGGTGATTATGTTCCACTGAAACTGTTGCAGGAGAGCAACGGTTTGCCGAGCGATGTGTGGGCGAGCGTTGTCATGGAGAATGTGTACGCCCTTGCTCAACATTCCTCTTCTCCGGACCTGAATTGCCCGTTTGAGTTTTTCCAGAGTCTCACAGTACCTGTCAACGTTAATTGTGGTCCCAGCGATTCAGTTCCGACGACGAGGTGAAAGAAGAGGTTCATAACTTTCCGAACAGGATGGCGGCGAGCTGGTATGACATGGGCATACAAAAACTGCCACAGCGTCTACAAAAATGCATCGACAGAAAGGGTGATTATATCGAAAACGAGCTAAATGTTCGAGCTGTAAACTGATGGAAACCACTGCAGAAATAAACAAGTCTATGTACTTATAACAACATATGAGACCTTACTTTTGGGATTACCCTCGTACTAAGATGCATGTTTCAGCATGGTGTCGCGTCTGTAGTTACCTACGAGCGGATCAGGATGGGAGCTGGACGCTAAACCCAGTATTGAGGTGGCCTGGTGCTGGGAAACAAGCTGGAAATTCTTTGCAGATAAGGGAACTCGGTGGGATACAGGACGCATACTTCTGATGAAACAACTGAGACGAAACACGAGGTAGGATACGACCACTGTGGAACCCTAAGGGGCACCGACTCATTGAATGTAAGTTGGGCAATCCCGCATGTAACCCGTGCAGCTAGCTGCCACGAGACACTAAGTCCCACCCCGAGGGCAGAGTAACTCAGGCCCTGCGCCTGAGGCAACTGTCGAAGGACTCCCCCAACAGCACCAGGGGCCCTGCTTATATAGGCTCGTCTGGTGCAACCCCCGCGGTCACGCGCGTCTGCCGTGTCCTGTCGTCCTTCCAGAACATTCTGTCGCAGCTCGTCACGTGGCTCCAGCGTCCCTTGCCACAAAAACGCAACCTCTCCTGCTTCCCAGCGCCCTGGCTGACGTTAGGTTGCTTTCCTACGTGCCCATCTTATGCAATCCTATGCATTTCTACTCACATCCGCGACCTATTCGCGATAATGTGTCGATACCTACAACCACAGAAACGTTTGTGCCACAGACCTGTAAATGTAACCATTTCATGTGCTCACTATGCACTTTTGTTACAATAAATTTTATTTGAAAACCTGTAAAAGGGTGTACAAATTTTCTTTCCGGCAGTGTACGTCACCTAATAGTGTGCAAATTATGGAGACTACATTGATCCAGTATTTCAGGTGGAGAGTAGCTAGCGATTTCCAACAAATTCCACACAAAATACTAAACCTTTGTAAAAGTTGTTCTCTCTGACACCAAACACAAGATAACGAATGGAAAATTGTTTACTTTTTACAAAAAAATTTTCTGAACAAGCAGTGAAAGTACATCAGACATTACGTATTATTACTTCTTTAATACTAACTTTATTAGTAACAGAATTTACTGATCGTATCGACATACGCCACTGACTGTATCTACCAAATTATATCAATGTACAGTATATAGGGTGGTCCACTGATAGTGACCGGACCAAACATCTCACAAAATAAGTGTCAAACGAAAAAACTACACAGAACGAAACTCATCTAGCTTGAAGCGGAAACCAGATGGCACTATGGTTGGCCCGCTAGATGGCGCTGCCATAGGTCAAACGGATATCAACTGCGTTTTTTTAAATAAGAACCCCCATTTTTATTACACATTCGTGTAGAACGTACAGAAATATGAATGTTTTAGTTGGACCACTTTTTTCGTTTTGTGATAGATGGCGTTGTAACAGTCACAAACATATGGCTCACAATTTTAGACGAACAGTTGGTAACAGATAGGTTTTTTAAATTAAAACACACAACGTACGTACGTTTGAACATTTTATTTCGGTTGTTCCAATGTGATACCTGTGATACCGGTACCTTTGTGAACTTATCATTTCTGAGAACAACGTGATTACCTGTAAATGTCACATTAATGCAGTAAATGCTCAAAATGATGTCCATCAACCTCAAAACATTTGGCAATACGTGTAACGATATTCCTCTCAACAGCAAGTAGTTCGCCTTCCGTAATGTTCGCACATGCATTCACAATGCGCTAACGCATGTTGTCAGGCGTTGTCGGTGGATCACGATAGCAAATATCCTTCAACTTTCCCCACAGAAAGAAATCCGGGGACGTCAGATCCGGTGAACGTGCGGGCCATGTACACGACGTTCCTGGTGCAATTCCTGGTGCATAGAAATATGGTACGGGTGCAATCGATGTTGATGTAGCACTCTCAACACCGACGTTTTTGAGATTCCCGATTCTCGCGCAACTTCTCTGCTACTGATGTGCGCATTAGCCGCGACAGCGGCTAAAACACCTACTTGGCCATCAAAATTTGTTGCAGGTCGTGGCTGACGTTTCACATGTGGCTGAACACTTCCTATTTCCTTAAACAACGTAACTATCCGGCGAACGGTCCGGACACTTGGATGACGTCGTCCAGGATACCGAGCAGCATACATAGCACACGCCCGTTGCGCATTTTGATCACAACAGCCATACATCAACACGGGTCATGTATCACGAAGCAAATACAGTCCGCTCTTATTTCGTGAGATATTTGGCCCGATCACGATCAATGGACCACCCTGTATACATAAGGAGAATATGACGATATAAACATTGACATGCGTGAAAAAATTGCTTTTTTTAAAGGTGGAAGTTCAATTTTTTATCGGGGGGGGAGGGGTGGGGGGGGATTACTGGTTATTAAATAAAAACCATCACATAAACTGCATCACACTGTGCTTACGCGGACTTTGCCCTGCAAGCGACTCTATAAAATAGAGACAGCACTACTGGATCCGAGAGATGTGAAAAATACCATCGGCAGTTGCTGTGGGAAATGTATGATGGAAAACGCTGCCTCGACAGAATTACACTCCTGGAAATGGAAAAAAGAACACATTGACACCGGTGTGTCAGACCCACCATACTTGCTCCGGACACTGAGAGAGGGCTGTACAAGCAATGATCACACGCACGGCACAGCGGACACACCAGGAACCGCGGTGTTGGCCGTCGAATGGCGCTAGCTGCGCAGCATTTGTGCACCGCCGCCGTCAGTGTCAGCCAGTTTGCCGTGGCATACGGAGCTCCATCGCAGTCTTTAACACTGGTAGCATGCCGCGACCGCGTGGACGTGAACCGTATGTGCAGTTGACGGACTTTGAGCGAGGGCGTATAGTGGGCATGCGGGAGGCCGGGTGGACGTACCGCCGAATTGCTCAACACGTGGGGCGTGAGTTCTCCACAGTACATCGATGTTGTCGCCAGTGGTCGGTGGAAGGTGCACGTGCCCGTCGACCTGGGACCGGACCGCAGCGACGCACGGATGCACGCCAAGATCGTAGGATCCTACGCAGTGCCGTAGGGGACCGCACCGCCACTTCCCAGCAAATTAGGGACACTGTTGCTCCTGGGGTATCGGCGAGGACCATTCGCAACCGTCTCCGTGAAGCTGGGCTACGGTCCCGCACACCGTTAGGCCGTCTTCCGCTCACGCCCCAACATCGTGCAGCCCGCCTCCAGTGGTGTCGCGACAGGCGTGAATGGAGGGACGAATGGAGACGTGTCGTCTTCAGCGATGAGAGTCGCTTCTGCCTTGGTGCCAATGATGGTCGTATGCGTGTTTGGCGCCGTGCAGGTGAGCGCCACAATCGGGACTGCATACGACCGAGGCACACAGGGCCAACACCCGGCATCACGGTGTGGGGAGCGATCTCCTACACTGGCCGTACACCACTGGTGATCGTCGAGGGGACACTGAATAGTGCACGGTACATCCAAACCGTCATCGAACCCATCGTTCTACCATTCCTAAACCGGCAAGGGAACTTGCTGTTCCAACAGGACAATGCACGTCCGCATGTATCCCGTGCCACCCAACGTGCTCTAGAAGGTGTAAGTCAACTACCCTGGCCAGCAAGATCTCCGGATCTGTCCCCCATTGAGCATGTTTGGGACTGGATGAAGCGTCGTCTCACGCGGTCTGCACGTCCAGCACGAACGCTGGTCCAACTGAGGCGCCAGGTGGAAATGGCATGGCAAGCCGTTCCACAGGACTACATCCAGCATCTCTACGATCGTCTCCATGGGAGAATAGCAGCCTGCATTGCTGCGAAAGGTGGATATACACTGTACTAGTGCCGACATTGTGCATGCTCTGTTGCCTGTGTCTATGTGCCTGTGGTTCTGTCAGTGTGATCATGTGATGTATCTGACCCCAGGAATGTGTCAATAAAGTTTCCCCTTCCTGGGACAATGAATTCACGGTGTTCTTATTTCAATTTCCAG
Organism: Schistocerca nitens; assembly: GCF_023898315.1. Classification (NCBI taxonomy): domain Eukaryota; kingdom Metazoa; phylum Arthropoda; class Insecta; order Orthoptera; family Acrididae; genus Schistocerca; species Schistocerca nitens. The sequence goes on from NC_064623.1 coordinate 208,137,348, forward strand.
GAGTGTAGATCAGTACTCGCTAAGCTAAGCAGAAATGATGAATTTCGACTGTACATCGCCGCTTTAGAAACACGTGTAAGACAAGCTGCTTAGTCGATTAACAGTTGGGAGAGACCGCGCTAACAGTTGCGGCTATTTGTTCGCGGTGGCACAAGACGAACGCCTTACACGGCACGGGCTGCCGCGTGCGATTTTTAAGTGGCACGGCATGCGAGCGGAGCCATCACTTAGCGACCAGTCCGGGAGAAAGCGAAGAGAGCCGCGGGCCGCAAGAACGCACCCGAAATCTGGCAGCACACGCGAGGACTGGCCTGTCCTCCTGACACGTCACTTCCTGGTCCGCCTGCGGGTCGGCTTGCAACGACGATGGTCAGGTCTTTTCCTAATCCTCCTCAATGGGCGGTCGTCGGAGCCCACTTTCCTGATTACGATGGCGAGTCATTTCCACACATCGGCCGGTGCTTTCTTACACCTGTTGCACAGGAACGTCTGACAGTCCTCAAAACAGGCACCGCCTTACAGACGCACTCCAAACAGAAATGGACGATGAATGATATCTGAACTCTGCTCCTGGTACTGAATGGCTGGAACGCCTAACTCCTTCGTCATCAACTGACTTATTTCTTGCAGTAGAGAGACGTGAGATATTCCGGCGTGGACTTCGCATTGAACCATTTCGGATTTCTACCCGAATGACGCCCTTTGGTGTGTGTATGCACACGCTCACTAGGCAGAGAGCGCAGAGTAGATTGCTGAAGCTGACTAACTAGGCGGAAGGTGGTGTGCAGTGAACAAGACGAACTAGACGACGTCTCCAACCAAGACAATAAATTACATTCCTCTCCGTGGAAACCTGAGTGTGCTACTTTCGAGTGACTCTTTCCGTATCGACTTTGAACTGTACTCTTGTTTTTTTTTTTTTGTACTGAGGATCATCGACGGGAGATGCTAAGAGCCAGGTCCAGGTGGTTCAAATGGCTCAGAGCACTATGGGACTTAAGGGTCTCCGGAAAGGCTCAAAATCATGAAAAGTACAATTTTTACTTTTTTGCGTTTTCTGAATCTGCAAACTATTACCTTTTAATAGATATATAATTTATTTAATTCCGAAGACTACAACTATTTTTAAATTTTTTTTTTGAAATGTGTTCTACATGGGCGTGACCCACTGTGGCGCTGTTAAACTGCTGTCAAATGATATTATTACCGTCCGTGTTCATCAGGTACATTTTAGTGATGTGAGAAAGTATGTGTTGTGGCTAACCTGTGATGGTTCAATATATATCGCTGGTGCGATTGTCGATTGTTTCATGTTTATTTACTCTGTCGTTATCTCGAAAATATTCGTAATTAATTCTGTTTCTTGATTCTCTGTTTTGTTGAAGTATAATAATGAGTAAAAGTAAAGTTATTAGAAATCCTCTGAAGGCTTTTAAGAAAAGGAGAAATGTTGGAAAGCCAAAGGTATGTGTTATTACTGTAAACAATAAAGACGATGAAAATCCCCAACATAGCTTGTGTCCCAAAGAAGAAGACAGTTGGTGTAAATATAACAAAGGATTGCTAACTGGTGAAGTGTACACTCATAAGCATAGTCTGCCTCAAGCAATAATGGAGGTGATAAAACCTATTGTCAGAGACTTAGCAGCACCTGAACTGTTGAAAAAGTGTATTCACGGAAAAACTCAAAACCCAAATGAAAGTGTAAATAGTGTTATATGGTCGAGAATCCCCAAGACCGTATTTGTTGGAATAGAAACACTTCACTTTGGTGTGTATGATGCTGTTGCGACTTTCAATGATGGCAACATTGTAAGGTGCACGGTATTTAGAAATATGGGAATGAAGATAGGTTCTAACATGGTACGAGCGATGCTTGCTTTAGACAAGGAACGCCTTCGGGCTGCAGACAGGGCTGTAAAGAGTTTAGAAATACAAGCAAGAGTAAACAGGAGGAGGAACAAGAGGAAGCTGGAGGAGGAGTTTGCAGAGGATGAAGATAATCCATCCTATGGACCTGGAATGCACTAAAAAGTTAATCCAATCTTTGTCGCTCGATTCCCAAAACTTTTATTTTCTCATACTAATTACATGTTTTCTAAGGATCTTCCAAACATATTTGTTTCAAACTTTCAGTAAATGTTACACAGTACCTTCTGCATAATTTAACACAGCCTTTTTCCAAAAAACTGTATATTTTTGAATATATAAATAAAAAATTGCAAAAAAATGTTGTGAATTTTCGTTACAATTGAAAAAAAATCATCTTTAATAACTGAACTAAAATTTTGTAAAATCCCTGTGTTAAGTTGTAGCCCATATTCCAATAAATAATCTGTAAAAAGTTCAACTTCCTACCACAAATACTTTGTGAGGAAAGATGTAATTTATAAACGTTATTTTAACATTGCAAGTATAGGGCGTTCCGGAGCCCCTTAACATCTGAGATCATCAGTCCCTTAGAATTAAAACTACTTAAACCTAACTAACCTAAGGACATCACACACATCCGTGCCCGAGGCAGGATTCGAACCTGCGACCGTAGCAGCCGCGCTGTTCCGGACTGAAGCGTCTAGAACCGCTCGGCCACAGCGGCCGGCGGTCAAGGTGGTGTACGAACTGTTAGCGATAAACATATTCCAGTCCAGTAGAAACTTTCGGAAAGAGGTTGCGGTGCTCCAAGGATTTTAAGTATGGAATTTTCAGTGTTAAGAAGCTCAAACCTGTTTGACGAGTCAAAGTGAGGTTACGTGTGGTTTTTTTTTGCACGGAGCTTATTCTGCTGACGTCAAATATCGTGCAACCATACGCAGGCTGATCAGTTTCATATGAAACTTTGTTAATTATCATCCGTTCTGCGTATATAGATTTGCCGCATCGGTAACACCGGTTCCCGTCAGATCACCGAAGTTAAGCGCTGTCGGGCTGGGCTAGCGCTTGGATGGATGAACATCCAGTCTGCCGAGCGCTGTTGGCAAGCGGGCTGCACTCAGCCCTTTTGAAGCAAACTTAGGAGCTGCTTGATTGAGAAGTAGTGGCTCCTGTATCGCAAACTGACATACGGCCGGGAGAGCGGTGTGCTGACCACATGACCCTCCATATCCGCATCCAGTGATGCCTGTTGGCTGAGGATGACACGGCGGCCGGTCGGTACCGTTGGGCCTTCCAAGGCCTGTTCGGACGGATTTTAGTTTTAGGGTATGCAGATTAATGAAAAGTATATTCGGTATTTTGGCAGTCAAGTAGTGATTCTAGCAGCTTACCATTACAGCTGAGGTGGAAAGATTAAATCCAATTACGGCACTACATCAGTACTAATCAATGTTTGAGCAGAGTGAACACACGTACAGGACTTATCAGTTCTGAAGATCGTGACAGGCAATTACATCTGGTACTTGATATCAGGGCGTTTGGCCATTAGACAAATGGTGTCTTCCACGAATGTTCTTTCTTCTCACATACCGTTTTAAACAAAAACGTATAGATAACAGTGTGCTGTTTTGTTTTTTTCGTCGCAGTGAGTTTTACTAAGAAAGAGGAATGTTGCGTTTATGGCTTATCGTCTTACACCTAGACTACTACTGCGGAATCTGAATCATTCGAAACTTTGCAGTCCTACCCGTCCACAGATTACTTATAACTATAAGAAATACTGTCATTGAAGCTACTATCCCCACAGAGACAGCAGCTGGGCACGTCTCTCCTGTAATCTTTATATTAATGATCCCAAACGATATACCTATTCACTTTAGGTCACTTCATTTCCCTATCGATATTTCGTTCGCTATAACAATAAACAAGGCTCAAGATCGGAGAGATGGAGGGGAAGTACGTGAACAGAGGAGGGAGGTGGATAAATGGACAGAGGTGGGGAGAACTAAATGGACAGAGATTGGGGGGAGCGAGGAGACGGGGAGAGACTGGGGGGCGAGGAGTAGGTGGACAGTAAGGGGGGCGGGTAGGGGAAGATGGAGGAGAAATAGGTGGTCAGAGAGACGAAGGAGAAGTACATTACGACGATTATACAGTGCTCATACATTAGCAATTGCGAAGCATTACAGGGTTCGATAAAAAGTCAAGAAGGTGAAGGACAAACAGAAACACCACAGGTTACCAGCAGAACAAACAAAATTAATGTCTTCTATACGACTTTCGCCGAGTCACGTTTCATTGTATTCATACGCTACCTCCAGTTATTTGCTACGTCTACACTTTCTGACATATGACCTCTGTTCGGCAAGCAAGTGTCCGTAAGACAACCGAGCCCTTCACATCCAATCACAGGAATTTTCCGTACCAGAAAAACAACGTTACTGACCAGTGAGAATCACTCACTACCGCCTTCAGACCGACAACGCTTTAAAAACATCGCCTCGCCTCACAGTACCCTCGATCTTCATCGCACGCCCGCCAGCAGCCGGCTGATACCCCGATTTGGTGATCTACCAAATGCGCTTCACGAAATAATTTTGACATGCAGGACTTTCCGCCAGACAGCCACCACAACAAAATATAGACAATTCAGTTCGCAATTTCCTCCTAACACGTGTAGTACGTGCTGTAAGGCACTGCTTCCTGTCAACACTAGCCGGCCGGGGTGGCCGAGCGGTTCTAGGCGCTACAGTCCGGAACCGCGCGACCGCTACGGTCGCAGGTTCGAATCCTGCCTCGGGCATGGATGTGTGTGATGTCCTTAGGTTAGTTAGGTTTAAGTAGTTCTAAGTTCTAGGGGACTGGTGACCTCAGTCCCATAGTGCTCAGAACCATCTGAACCCTTTTTCTCTTTTCTAAAGGATGCGAGGAGACGACGGCGGCTCACTGGAAATTACGCGTCTTTGAAAGCAGCACGATCCAGCGAGACGACTGCCCATTTAGCCGAATAAAAGTAAGTCCGGCCCATTGTCTCCAGGCTGTAGAATATCCGCCGTCTCTCGGGAACAGGTAAAAAAAAAAGCCCTAGCCCGCAGGATCGGCAGGGAACTGATATACTATCCAATCAAAGGTACCGGAGGCCTCACCAAATGGGATATGACCACCCTTCGCCCATATTACAGCTTTAACTTTGCTGGGGACACTTTCAACGAGCTACCTGAATGATTCTCGAGGAACGGCGGCCCATTCTTCCTCAAGAGTCGAACCAAAGAACGCAGTGATGTTTGACACTGGTACTTAGAGGGAAGTCTACGTCCTAACCCATTCCATTGGGTTCAGGTTGAGACTCCGGGCACGTCAGTCTGATTCAGGAATGTTACTGTCCATAAACAACTGCCAGATCTGACATTCTTCTGGTAGATCTACATTTACATCAATCTACATCGACATCCATACTCCGCAAGCCACATGACGGTGTGTGGCGGAGTGTACCTTGAGTATATCGGTTCTCCCTTCTATTCCAGTCTCGTATTGTTCGTGGAAAGGAGGATTGTCGGTATGCCTCTGTGTGAGCTCTAATCTTTCTGATTTTATCCTCATGGTCTCTTTGCGAGATATACGTAGGAGTGAGCAATATACTGCTTGACTCGTCGGTGGAGGTATGTTCTCGATACTTCAACAAAAGCCCGTACCGAGCTACTGAGCGTCTCTCCTGTAGAGTCTTCCACTGGAGTTTATCTATCATCTCCGTAGCGCTTTCGCGATTACTAAATGATCCTGTAACGAACCGCGCTGCTCTCCGTTCGATCTTCTCTATCTCTTCTATCAACCCTATCTGGTACGGATCCCACACTGCTGAGCAGTATTCAAGCAGCGGGCGAACAAGCGTACTGTAACCTACTTCCCTTGTTTTCGGATTGCATTTCCTTAAGATTCTTCCAATGAATCTCAGTCTGGCATCTGCTTTACCGACGATCAACTTTATATAATCATTTCATTTTAAATCACTCCTAATGCCTACTCCCAGATAATTTATGGAATTATCTGCTTCCAGTTGCTGACCTGCTATATTGTAGCTAAATGATACCTATCTTTCTATGTATTCGCAGCACATTACACTTTTCTACATTGAGATTCAATTGCCATTTCCTGCACCATGCGTCAATTCGCTGCAGATCCTCCTGCATTTCAGTACAATTTTCCATTGTTACAACCTCTCGATATACCACAGCATCATCCGCAAAAGGCTCAGTGAACTTACGATGTCATCCACAAGGTAATTTATGTATATTGTGAATAGCAACGGTCCTACGACACTCCCCTGCGGTACACCTGAAATGACGCTTACTTCGGAAGAGTTCTCTCCATTGAGAATGACTTGCTGCGTTCTGTTATCTAGAAACTCTTCAATCCAATCACACAATTGGTCTGATAGTCCATATGCTCTTACTTTGTTCATTAAACGACTGTGGGGAACTGTATCGAACGCCTTGCGGAAGTCAAGAAACACGGCATCTACCTAGGAACCCGTGTCGATGGCCCTCTGAGTCTCGTGGACGAATAGCGCGAGCTGGGTTTCACACGACCGTCTTTTCCGAAACCCATGCTGATTCCTACAGAGTAGATTTCTAGTCTCCAGAAAAGTCATTATACTCGAACATAATACGTGTTCCGAAATTCTACAACTGATCGACGTTAGAGATATAGGTCAATAGTTCTGCACATCTGTTCGACGTGCCTTCTTGAAAACGGGGATGACCTGTGCCTTTTTCCAATCCTTTGGAACGCTACGCTCTTCTAGAGACCTACGGTACACCGCTGCAAGAAGGGGCAAGTTACTTCGCGTACTCTGTGTAAAATCGAACTGGTATCACATCAAGTCCAGCGGCATTTCCTCTTTTGAGCGATTTTAATTGTTTCTCTATCCCTCTGTCGTCTATTTCGATATCTACCATTTTGTCATCTGTGCGACAATCTAGAGAAGGAACTACAGTGCAGTCTTCCTCTGTGAAACAGCTTTGTAAAAAGACATTTAGTATTTCGGCCTTTGGTCTGTCATCCTCTGTTCCAGTACCATTTTGGTCACAGAGTATCTGGACATTTTGTTTTGATCCACCCATCGCTTTCACGTAAGACCAAATACATGGCTTGTCACTGGGCGCTGATTACTGCTGCAGATGAAGTGACTATTTTAAACCTGCTCCGGGGTCAATATGAGGCTGGCGACGTTTATTGGACTCGATAGTGTACGTTTAGCAGTGTAGTGAATTAATCTGGACCCACCAACGAACGTTCCCGAGGAAGTCTACGGTGCAACACGCCGCGTATTTGCCTCTGGTACCAGACAGCGCCAGCACTCGCCCCATGTGAGCCATCTGATGTGCCGCAGGACCGCGCGAATATTCAAGAGACACCACGCGAAACGGTGCGAAGTGGTTACTCTGTCGCGCGTGTGCACTGCCGCCTTGTCTCTGCCTGCGACGCGCTCGTCCGGATGTGTCTGCCGCGGTGAAACACTTCACATCTGATTTTGAAAAATTTGTCTCTCCCATAGCTTACAGCCGGATACCTTCGCTCGAGCGAGGGACTGAATTATTTAGGTTAATCGTCATAGTTCCTGTGCTGCATCAAATTACGTACATCAGTGCACGAAATTATAAGGATTTGCGGAGGTAAAAACGCTTTACGTATGGTTCATTTTCCGTCGTACACTGTTGCATGTGAAAATTGTATTCAAAGTTGAGAACAGTATGGTATCTATGTCCATTCTCGAGATACCAATTTGTATGACTACGGGAGGGTCGTGCAGCGCCCCGAGTTCTGTCCATGGGCAACGTGAATCGTGTGGTCGTAAAACCCGTCGCATTTCGTTAAGATTTTGAAATCTGATTTTCTCTGCAACTGACAGCACAAAAAGAGAAGCGTATTTCGCCATGAGGTTAATACTCGAAACTTTTACATCTATTGAGATTTGAAAGTAACTGTAGTCTCTTCGTTGGAACGATGTGCTTTTAACAGCATTTAATATTAGTTCAAAGAAGTACACTGCGGCATTGTAAACTTTAATATTTACGATAACCTATGCGGCTACGTAGGTTTAAACAAATCCTGATGGATTACTAAGTCACAAAATGTAATAGCGAAGTAATCTTTTAATTATTTCACTTTTCCTCAACACCTTTTGTTTGTCTTCAACACTTAGAATGCTGTAAAGCTATATGTAATATCAGCTTGATTGCCGACTCCATGGAGTGCCGTGAGTTATTGCGATCGCTTCTCAGTTTTGGTTATTGATAACTTGATACCAGTGTATGTGTTTAATTTGTACAGAACCGAAGATAATCACTATGTGATTGAAAATCGATTCTGCTATCAATAAAACAATATTACGGCCGACGCTGACCTTCCTTTTAATTTAATATCAGCTTGCCAACTATTCTCCACAGCAAGAATACTCAAATGATCTTTATACGAAGGCATCTGACACTCTACCTAAGTTTCTTTTATCCTGTCATGCCAAATACCACATGCCACTGCTTGTCACCATCTTCAGAACTGATACGTCCTGTATGTGTGTTCACCGCTTTATGACGGTGCAGTGTCATGCTAATGCAAAAATTAAGGATCTCCTAGCAGTTCCTCTACTGTACAAAATGGCTCAAATGGCTCTGAGCATTATGGGACTTAGCTTCTGAGGTCATGTCTCCCCTACACTTAGAACTACTTAAACCTAACTAACCTAAGGACATGACACACGTCTATGCCCGAGGCAGCATTCGAGCCTGCGACCGTAGCAGCAGCGCGGTTCCAGACTGAAACGCCTAGAACCGCTCCGCCACATCGGCCGGCTACATAGTACACAATACTGTAAAATGTGGTCCTATCTTTTTGAAATTTGCCGTTTTCTTAAGCGCTATTAGGAGACTACACTACTGGCCATTAAAATTGCTACACTAAGAAGGGATGCAGATGATAAACGCGTATTGATTGAACAAATGTATTATACTAGAACTGACATGTGATTACATTTTCACGCAATGTGGGTGCATAGATCCTGAGAAATCAGTACCCAGAACAACCACCTCTGGCCGTAATAACGGCCTTGATACGCCTGGGCATTGAGTCAAACATAGCTTGCATGGCGTGTACAGGTACAGCTGCCCATGCAGCTTCAACACGATACCACAGTTCATCAAGAGTAGTGACTGGCGTATTGTGACGAGCCAGTTGCTCGGTCACCATTGAACAGACGTTTTCAATTGGTGAGAGATCTGGAGAATGTGCTGGCGAGGGCAGCAGTCAAACATTTTCTGTGTCCAGAAAGGCCCGTACAGGACCTGCAACATGCGGTCGTGCATTCTCCTGCTGAAATGTAGGGTTTCGCAGGGATCGAATGAAGGGTAGAGCCACGGATCGTAACACATCTCAAATGTAACGTCCACTGTTCAAAGTGCCGTGAACGCGAACAATGAGGTGACCGAGACGTGTAACCAATGGCACCCCATACCATCACGTCGGGTGATACGCCAGTACGCCGATGACGAATGCACGCTTCCAATGTCGGCTCACCGCGATGTCGCCAAACACGGATGCGAGCATCATGTCGCTGTAAACAGAACCTGGATTCATCCGAAAAAATGGCGTTTTGCCATTGGTGCACCCAGGTTCGTCGTTGAGTACACCATCGCAGGCGGTCCTGTCTGTGATGCAGCGTCAACGGTAACCGAAGCGATGGTCTCCGAGCTGATAGTCCATGTTGCTGCAAACGTCGTCGAACTGTTCGTCCAGATGGTTGTTCTCTTGCAAACGTCCCCATCTGTTGACTCAGGGATCGAGACGTGGCTGCACGATCCGTAACAGCCATGCGTATAGGATGCCTGTCATCTCGACTGCTAGTGATACGAGGCCGTTGGGATCAAGCACGGCGTTACATATTACCCTCCTGAACCCATCGATTCCATATTCTGCTAACAGTCATTGGATCTCGACCAACGCGAGCAGCAATGGCGTGATACGATAAACCGTAGTCGCGATAGGTTACAATCCGACCTTTATCAAAGTCGGAAACTTGATGGTACGCATTTCTCCTCCTTACACGAGGCATCACAGCAACGATACACCAGGCAACGCCGGTCAACTGCTGTTTGTGTATGAGAAATCGGTTGGAAACTTTCCTCATGTCAGCACTTTTTAGCTGTCGCCACCGGCGCCAACCTTGTGTGAATGCTCTGAAAAGCTAATCATTTGCATATGACAGCATCTTACATTTCGCGTCTGTAGCACGTCATCTTCGTGGTGTAGCAATTTAATTGCCGGTAGTGTATATCTAACCCTCGAAACACATGCCCATACCACCGCCTCTGTGGTTCACTGTTGGCACTATACACGGTGGCAGGGCATGTTTTCCATGCATTCGCCAAACCCATACCCTTCCATCAGATTGCCAAAGTGTATAGCGTGAATCATCTCTCCTTTCCAGTCATCCGCTGTGCAGTGCCGTCTCTCTCTACATTACCTGAAACTGCAAAATGTGTGACTTGTGAGGAGCTGCGCGACCACCCTACTCCGTTATTTTTAACTAGTGAAGTGCAGTCACTGTGCTAGCTGGACTATTCTCTGGAAACTCACTAGTTATTCCTCCAGGTAATTTCATGCGGTTTTTTATAACCACCCGCCCTCAGCAATGCTCGACGGGCCCTGCTAATCACTACATTTCTTCTTCTTCTTCTTCTTCTTCTGTGGCGCTACATTCCAGGATGAACTTTGGCCTTCCCAACGAGTTTCCGCCATCCATCGCAATCACATGCTACCCTCCTCTAGTGTGTGCATCCAAGCTTCCGCAGGTCGTCTTCCCCTCCATCCAGCCATCTTGCTCGACTCACCCATCTTGCCCTCCTGGATTACCACAGAGAATCTTCTTTATCACCATCTTGCCACATGACCCTCCCATCTTATCCCTCCTGATCGTATGATTTTTCTTACGGGAGCATCGGCACATACAGTGTACAATTCTGCATTGTACTTTTTCCTCCACTGTTCTCTCTCATACACGGGGCCAATTATTCTCCTCAAAACTTTCCTCTCAAATCCGTCGAGCAGCGTTGCACAGGTTTCCGTCGAGGGCCGTGTTTCCGAACCATAAGTGAGAACTGCTCTAACAAGGGTTTTATAAATAGTGAATTTTGTTGGGCGGCTGAGGAGTCTTGAGCGGAATAAATTACTCAAGGCGAAATATGCCTTATTTGCTGATATCAGCCTAATCTTAATTTCAGTTGAGATGTCACTAAAGCAAGTGACTGTGGAAGCGAGATACTTGAAGCTATCAGATGGTTCTAAGCAGTATGGGACTTAACATCTGAGGTCAGGTTCCCGAGTGAAGCGCCTACAACCGCTCGGCCACAGTGGCCGGCTACTTGAAGCTATGAACTGTTTCAAATGTGTATCCATTCACACTGAAAATTGATGGAATCTGGGTTGTATGCTTTCGCACAGATCATGTATTTAATTGTTTTTATCTTCAATTATCGTAAGACCCATCTTCTTACTTGCTTGACTTAAGGCTGTAAAAGCTTCTTTCAATGCTGTTACTGTCCGTGCTATGATGTCTACGTCATCAGCATATGCTCAAATCTGCACTGACTTGTAAAAGATGATGCCCCTGGTCTGTAGGCCTGCTTCCGTGATCACCTTCTCGAGTGCTACATTAAATAATAAGCATGCTAACGCATCTCCCTGACGTAGCCCATTTATTATTTCCAGGGGGTCTGAGTAATTTCCTCGAACTCCAATGCAGCTTCTTACGTCAGACATCATCATTTTAACCATTCTCAGGAGTTTCCCATGCATCCTCATCTCTTGTGAGGCACGAAACATCTGGTTTCTATTGACGCTGTTGTATGCAGGCTTAAAGTCAGAGGTGATGTGTTCCAATTCTATGTGCAACGATTTTCTCCAGAATTTGGCACAGGTTGAAAATCTGGTCTATTATTGACCTTCCTCGTCGAAATTACGTCTGCAGGCTCTTTTTCCTTCGCGTTTCCACTTCACCGACACGTGACCAATAGTCGACTTGGGTATATTTGGATGGGTTGAGTTGTCCCTGGTGAAACTGTTACTTGACTGGTCCAAGTCTGAAGTCACTGAGCTATCGTGATCAACCAATACTGCTGTTAGTGCTTGTCTCCTGACCCGACAGTATTCCGCGCCTCCTTTTCTACTAGCTGGTCCGTCTCTCTCGTGACATCTGGTGGTCAGTTTCGCACAGCATAGGGTGTCCAGACGCTTTTGATCAGATGGTGTATCTTACACAAGTTGTTTTCAAGACTATATCATGAAATCCGAAGAGAAAATTTAACAACCAAACTGATCACCAACCGCACCGCTGTAGCTGTAACCGTCAGCCAGAGTTGGCAGTGAGGCAGCGAAACGCGTGGCCCTGTAGCTGGATAACCCGTGGCCTTGCGCCGTATCAGTAATGTTTGGGTTTGCAAGCAGCCTCGCGCCATCACTGCTACGCTCGCATTGCACATCACGCCCAAGGCCGAGATGAATTCTGTTTGCTCAGACGGGCCTACCTCGCCGCCACAGCGATGCTCTGAGTACGCTGCAGGTTCCCGGTTCGTAACTCTAGTCTACGGCGCCTGCGCACGGAAAATCTACCTGTATCGCACGTATCATAATAGTTGTACTAATGAAATAACATTGACAACGGATCAAGTCTGCACGGTGTACCTGGGGGCAATAATTGTCAGTGGCAAACGGACACGACAACCCTCCTGTTCAGTTTCTATTTGTCAGAAATAGCTGAAACCACATCACGGAACTTCCTGCCATATTAAAATTATGAGCCGAACCGAGACTCGACCTCGGAACCTTTGCCTTTCACAGGTGAATGCTACACCGACTGACCTACCAAAGCACGACTTACCACCATTCCCCACAGCTTTACTTCTGCCAATAATTCATCTCCTACAGTCGAAACTCCCCAGACGTTCTCCAGCGAAACTTGCAGGGCTAACGCTCCTGGAAGAAAGGATAAAGCGAAGACATAGCTTAGCCACAGCCTGGGGGATGTTTTCAGAACGAAATTTTTACTCTGCAGCGGGGTGTGCGCAGTTATGAAACTTCCTGGCTGATTAAAACTGTGTGCCGGACCGAAACTCTAACTTGACAGAGCTACCCACCCACGATTCACGACCCGTCCTCATAGCTCCTAAGTACCTCATCTCCTACTCATCTAATCTTTACCTCCTGCGAAACTTTGAGGACTTTGTGAGTATACTTACGAATCGCACCTAAAATAACACTGATGATGCATAAACAGCTCTTTCGAATGCCATGCGACAACGTCGAGGCTGAACTGACATTTATCAAGAAAGAACACAATTTAAAACTCAAAACAGCATTTTCTACCAAGGAATACATTTGTACAATAAATTGCGTACGGTTAATGAAATGGTTACTAAACTGTATAAGACGGCAGATAAAAAGTACGCGTTTCGACAATCACTTCATACAGTCAAGGGTTATTTGGATAACACAAAGCAGTGGATTGGTAGAGAAATGTTACAGGAGCCAATTGGTGATAAAACAGCCCCTCTGTCAGCTCACATTACACTTTCGCAGGTGTCCAAACACCGAGTGTTTCTCCGAACGGTCTTGAGGCACATTTTCTCTGGCGTTTTGGCGGATATTTGCTACTTCACTTTTGCATTGTATAGCTGGAGTCACGCCAAACAGTTACACCTCATTTTGCCTTTCATGGAGCGCCCAGCGTCAACAGAAAACATCAGTTCCTTTCCAATTAAAAACAAAATTAATTTTTAAATCGAAATATTACGTGCCTAATCGAAAGAGCGTTCCCAAAGTAATTCCGATATTCTTTTTATCGACATGTATTAACAGAGACAGTGAAAAACGAAGAATGAACGGCAGTCTAACAGCGACTGAGTAGCGCTGTATGCTTGGCGGTACTAGTTCTTCGAGCCTTACCCTGGCCATGTTACTACATATAACGATAGAACAGCTATCGGAATTAATTTAGGAACGCTCTATCCAATGGGCACGCAATATTCCGATTTAAAAATAATTTTGTTTCTAACGGGAAACAAACCTACGCTCTCTCCTGACACTGAGCGTTGCGTGGAAGACGAGACGAGCAGTGTAACTGTTTGGCCGGCTTCCGGCTGCATAATGAAAAAACAAAATTCCAAATATCTTTTGAAACATCAGAGAGACTGCGTACATTTTCTTTTTCTGGAAACACCGAGACTAAGTCTCCACAATGGTTTATCCAGTTTCCTAGCTCAACACCTCACTGATTACGGAGTGATGCTGGTTAACTCTCTTAACCAAGTCAGCGGGAAGTTGCGGTACAGAAAGAGGGAAACCTCACACCTTCGCCATTCTTATGATGTCGGATGATAGTCCTTGCGAAGTGTGTGTGGTGCACTGTGACTGGTGTGAAATCAAGAGCCTAGCATTAGCCACTAACATACGAAACAACTCATTTGCCAGAATGTAGACAGGCAGTAGACCGCACCATTCGCACCATCAACAGAACAGGCTCTGCTAACGGTATAATACGCCTTCCACAACGCTGGCAACGGTTTCTATACAACGCTGGTGACTACTTTGAAGGACAGTAAGACGTGCAAACATATACACTACTGGCCAATAAAAGTGCTACACCACGAAGATGAAATTTAACCGACAAGAAGAAGATGCTGTGATATGCAAATGATAAGCATTTCAGATGATTCACACAAGGTTGGCGCCGGTAGCGACACCTACAACGTGCTGACATGAGGAAAGTTTCCAACCGATTTCTCATACACAAATAGCAGTTGACCGGCGTTGCCTGGTGAAACGTTGTTGTGATGCCTCGTCTAAGGGGGAGAAATGCGTACCGTCACGTTTCCGACTTTGATAAAGGTCGGATTGTAGCCTATCACGATTTCGATTTATCGTATCGCGACATTGCTGCTCGCGTTGGTGGAGATCCAGTGACTGTTAGCAGAATATGGAATCGGTGGGTTCAGGAGTGCAATACGTAACGCCGTGCTGGATCCCAACGGCATCGTATCACTAGCAGTCGAGATGACAGGCATCTTATCCGCATGGCTGTAACAGATCGTGCAGCCACGTCTCGATCCCTGAGTCAACAGACGGGGACGTTTGCAACACAACTATCTGCACGAACAGTTCGACGACGTTTGCAGCAGCATGGACTATCAGCTCGGAGACCATGGCTGCGGTTACCCTTGACGCTGCATCACAGACAGGACCGCCTGCGATGGTGTACTCAACGACGAACCTGGGTGCACGAATGGCAAAACGTCATTTTTTCGGATGAGTCCAGGTTCTGTTTACAGCATAATGATGGTCGCATTCGTGTTTGGCGACATCGCGGTGAACGCACATTGGAAGCGTGTATTCGTCATCGCAATACTGGTGTATCACCCGGCGTGAGGGTATGGGGTGCCATTGGTTACACGCCTCGGTCACCTCTTGTTCGCATTGACGCCATTTTTAACAGTGGACGTTAGATTTCAGATGTGTTACGACCCGTGGTTCTACCCTTCATTCGATCCCTGCGAAACCCTACGTTTCAGCACGATAATGCACGACCGCATGTTACATCCTGAATATGTTCGACTGCTGCCCTCGCCAGCACATTCTCTAGATCTCTCACCAATTGAAAACGTCTGGTCAATGGTGGCCGAGCAACTGGCTCGTCACAATACGCCAGTCACTACTCTTGATGAACTGTGGTATCGTGTGGAAGCTGCATGGGCAGCTGTACCTGTACACGGCATCCAAGCTCTGTTTGACTCAATGCCCAGGCGTATTAAGGCCGGTATTACGGCCAGAGGTGGTTGTTCTGGGTACTTATTTCTCAGGATCCATGCACCCAAATTGCGTGAAAATTTAATCACATGTCAGTTTTAGTATAATGTATTTGTCCAATGACTACCCGTTTATCATCTGCATTTCTTCTTGGTGTAGCAATTTTAATGGCCAGTAGTGTAACTCTTTTGTATCGATTGTGAATAAATAGTTGTCACTAAGTTCCAAGCCTTGTATATTTCTGACTTTAACACCAGTTGGGCTCATGCTACACCAGTCACGGACACTTCGCCAGAAACAACAACCAAGACGCTCCTGACCACACGGAAATTCTCGCTCGTGTTTTACAGACGTGTACTCGACTGAACGACCATAGCAATGAGCTCAACTCACAACACAGCGCCTGTCTGGAAGAGCGACGAAACGCACTGCAGCTGACGGACGTTTTGAACATCTTCTGTGAGGAAAAATAGATTACATTGTTTCATTTACTATCCCCTCCATTTGTCCTGTTCACCTGTGCTTTCATCAGTTTTCTCGGAAAGCGCAGAACAGGCCTTGTCTTTCCTCGTGACTCACCCTGTATAGCACACATATAGCTTGGTCTTACTCTTACAAGGGAACCTCCCCATCGCACCCCCCTCAGATTTAATTCTAAGTTGGCACAGTGGATAGGCCTTGAAAAACTGAACACAGATCAATCGAGAAAACAGGAAGAAGTTTTGTCGAACTATGAAAAAAATAAGCAAAATATACAAATTGAGTAGTCGATGTGTAACATAAGCAACATCATGGACACGATGATCTGAGGAGCGCCGTGGTCTTGTGGTTAGCGTAAGCAACTGCGGGACGAGTGGACCTTGGTTCAAGTCGTCCCTCGAGTAAAAATTTTAACTTTTTTATTTTCTAGCAATTGCCGTGTGTCAATTATCAAAGTTCAGGCACTCACACAATCAACTTCGCTCTCGAAAATTCCAGGACATGTTCAGATTTGCTTGGACATATGCAGGATTTGACGGTCTACACACGGAAAAAATTGGAAAACGTTACAAACATATGTTTTGACAGAGCACAGGGAAAACTGTGTGACTGTGAAACTGTTGCATTCATTTGTTGCAGTTTATGTGACAAACTCTTTTGTTTTCATCACTTTTTTGGGAGTGATTATCACATCCACAAGAAAACCTAAATCGGCCAAGGTAGAAGAATCTTTTTACCCATTCGCCAAGTGTACAAGTTAGGTGAGTCGACAACATATTCCTGTCATGTGACGCACATATATCAGACGTGTTTCCTGTGGAGGAATCGGTTGACCTATGACCTTGCGATCAAATGTTTTCGGTTCCCATTGGAGAGGCACGTACTTTCGTCTACTAATCGCACGGTTTTGCGGTGCGGTCGCAAAACACAGACACTAAACTTATTACAGTGAACAGAGACGTCAATGAACGAACTGACAGATCATAACTTTGCGAAAATAAATGAAGTAAAATTTTCACCCGAGGGAAGACTTGAACCAAGGACCTCTTCTCGTTCCGCAGTTGCTCACGCTAACCACGGGACCACGGCGCTCCTGAACTGACACTATGCTTGATGTTGCTTATCTTGCACATGGACTACTCAGTTTGTATATTTTACTTATTTTTTCCATAGTTCCACACAACTACTTCCTGCTTTCTCGATTCACATGTGTTCAGTTTTTCAAGGCCTGTCCACTGTGATAACTAAATCTGAGGGGGGTGCGATGGGGAGGTTCCCTTGTTAGACAGAGTATCAGCAAACAACAGAGCGTTTTCGATCACTTGATCGAGTCCCCAAATTTAATTATTGTTAAGCATCAATTACACAAAAGTAACACATGCCTTTTGAAAATTTTGAATGTCATATCAGAATAACAACAGTCCGAACCATATTTTTAAGATGGGAAAATAGCCTATTGCTGCTATCGGTTAGTTCAAGTCCATCTCAGTCACTTGCATAGGGAGCAATGAAGAGTACTGGACGCATGGAGGTAGAGAGGGAAGGGGAGGGGCGGGGGAGAGGGTGTGGGAGAGAGAGAGGGGGGAGAGAGAGGGCGGGGGAGAGGGGCGGGGGAGAGGGTGTGGGAGAGAGAGAGGGGGGAGAGAGAGGGCGGGGGAGAGGGAGTGGGAGAGAGAGAGAGGGAGGGAGAGAGAGAGAGAGAGAGAGAGAGAGAGAGAGAGAGGCAGGGAGACACAGAGAGAGAGAGAGAGAGAGAGAGAGAGAGAGAGAGAGGCAGGGAGACACAGAGAGAGAGAGAGAGAGAGAGAGAGAGAGAGAGAGAGAGAGAGAGAGGCAGGGAGACAGAGAGGGAGAGAGAGAGGGAGAGTGTGGGGGAGAGAGAGAGAGAGAGAGAGAGAGAGAGAGAGAGAGAGAGAGAGAGAGGCAGGCAGAGAGGGAGAGGAAGGGAGAGGGGGAGAGGGAGAGAGAGAGAGAGAGGGAGAGAGAGAGAGAGGGAGAGAGAGGGAGAGGGAGAGAGAGGGAGGGGGGAGAGGCAGGGAGAGGCAGAGAGAGGGAGGGGGAGAGAGAGAGAGAGAGAGAGAGAGAGAGAGAGGGGGGGGGCGGGGAGAGGCAGGGAGAGGCAGAGAGAGGGAGAGGGAGAGAGAGAGAGAGAGAGAGAGAGAGAGAGAACCGCCTGCGAACGGAGTCCTGCTGCTAGGTGGGTGGTACGCTCCACAGCCGCCCGCCCTGGGCAAGCAGGCAGGCAGGCGATGAAGCCGTATCAGACGCGCCCTCCTCCCACGCCACGCATTAAGCAGGCGCTACACATCACGGTCGCAGCGCGACGCGGGGCTTCCGCGCCTAACCACTGCTCGCCCCGCCAAAGTCCACGCACTTCACGCACGCGCCTGCTCGCGCCAAAGTTAACAGCCACTTCCGACCAGCAGCGCAGAGGTAGGGCACAATTGCGAAAAAAACTCGACTTTTTTTACTGCGTAATTCATTAGATCGATTCTTTAAATACAACATCGCAAAGTTTCATAATCGAATTCTGGCTACAAATACACTGAAGAGCGAAAAAAAAAACAACTGGTACACGTCCCCAATAGCGTGTAAGGCCCCTGCGAGCATGCAGAAGCGCCGCAACACGACGTGGCATGGACTCGACTAATGTCTGAAGTAGTGCTGGAGTGCATTGACACCAAGAATCCTGCAGGGCTGTCCACAAATCCGTAAGAGTACGAGGGGGTGGAGATCTTTTGTGGACAGCACGTTGGAAGGCATCCCAGATATGCTCAGTAATGTTCACGTCTGGGGAATTTCGTGGCCAGCGGAAGTGTTTAAACTCAGAAGAGTGTACCTGGAGCCACTCTGTAGCAATCCTGCACTTGTGGGGTGTCACATTGTCCTGCTGAAATTGTCGAAGTCTGTCGGAATGCACAATGGACATGAGTGGATGCAAGTGATCCGACAGAATGCTTAGGTACGTGTCACCCGTCAGAGTCGTATCTAGACGTAACAGGTGTCCCAGATCACTCCAACTGCACACGCCCCCGTACCATTATAGAGCCTCCAACAGCTTGAACAGTCCCCTGATGACGGGCAGGGTCCATGGATTCATGAGTTTTCTCCTTATCCGTACACGTCCATCCGCTCGATACAATTTGAGACGAGACTCGTCACACCAGGAAACATGTTTCCAGTCATCAACATTCCAATGTCAGTGTTGACGGACCCAGGCGAGGATTACTCTCTGTCGTGCAGTCATCAAGGGTACACGAATTAAACTTTCGAAACACTCTAGAAATAACACCACTCGTCAGAATCACGAAAATTACAACGGAATATTATCGGCAGAAGAAAAAAAAATTGTGTTAAAACTGACCAATAGATAGCGCTGTATGTGTCAGCATACGTAAATCAAAACACGTGTCATGCACACGACCCACTCAAGTTGGTATAAACACGCCGGGTACACGGCTTTTCCTCCTTTCGCGTCTGAGACCTTCGCCAAGACTGCCTCTATGCAGGATCGCCCTCTGCTCGTAAAGCTGTATTAGAAGAATGATCACTGTGCACACATCGCTTTGCAGAAGTTCCAGACACTAGAGGGAGCTGTATAGGGTGAAAGCCGTAGGGCAACAGAGAGACTGAACACATTCAACCAACAGTTCAGGAAATTGTCTGCTAGGGACTACTTTGAAGTGAAGGGCCTCAAACAGGGCACAAAGCCCAGGCGGTGAACTTCACACCAGTTAGAAGACCGAGAACAAGAAGGATCCTGAGACGAATAATCCGTGAATTCGCGGAAAGTCATCTCACGAAACCACAGAAAGGAATAACGAAGTATGGACAAACGTTTTTGTAGGCGACTGCCAAAATTTGTCCCATGCTGCTGGCAAGGAGTTCCTGAAACAGAGCGTTCCTTTGCTCCACCAGCGTGGCTGACAACTGCTGGACGGTTGCTGGTACATGTGGACACGCAATACGTGTCTCCCACTCAACTCACGCGCACTCAGTGTGAAGTAAGTCAGGGTAACGTGCAGGCCAGTCCATTCTCCCCAGAGGAGACGCAGGTGAAAGCGTGCCACGTTTATTTGGTGATCAGTATGATTGTCAAACATTATGCCTCACGATATCGTACACCTGGACCACCAAAACGGTCATGTTTGACTATCTTCTTGGGCGCATTCTGTGTTCCCTGGTCTTGTCATATGACGTTGCGCCCAGTATTGTAGAACATGATCCTTTTGGTGGGCCAGGTGTTCTGGTGTGGGATGTCAATGTTGTACGGGTGCACTGACCTCCAAATTTTTGGTAACTGTACACGCCCCTGTTATAATATTCCTGCCATATATTCGGCTACAAGAAGCTGCTCTTAGAGCTGTTGAGAAGGCAGCAGTTGAAAGATGACGTAATGTGGTATGAGTTACCACAGGCTGATGGTTTGTTCGGCACGGGTATCGCGAGAGACAGACCGCCTAAATTGTGGTGTCCTCCGCCATTGGGTGCCGCGTTCCGAAGTTGTGCCAAAATACTGTTACTAATATTAGACGTACTTAACAGCGTATTTACTTGCATTTCGTACTGAAGCAACTCTCAATAGCGTGCCTTCATTCCATTATTTCACAAGTATTAATAACCAGCAGAATAATAAACAACTGCTAAACGAAATGGCAGAGGAAGCACTTCGGTGATCTCCGGATCGCGCCTATCTTGGCTAGCAGGCGAAGGGGTTCGGCACTAACAAGGGAACCTCCCCATCGCACCCCCCTCAGATTTAGTTATAAGTTGGCACAGTGGATAGGCCTTGAAAAACTGAACACAGATCAATCGAGAAAACGGGATAAAGTTGTGTGGAACTATGAAAAAATAAGCAAAATATACAAACTGAGTAGTCCATGCGCAAGATACGCAATATCAAGGATAGTCTGAGCTCAGGAGCGCCGTGGTCCCGTGGTTAACGTGAGCAGCTGCAGAACGAGAGGTCCTTCCTTGAAGTCTTCCCTCGAGTGAAAAGTTTACTTTCTTTATTTTCGCAAAGTTATGATCTGTCCGTTCGTTCATTGACGTCTCTGTTCACTATAATAAGTTCAGTGTCTGTGTTTTGCGACCGCACCGCAAAACCGTGCGATTAGTAGACGAAAGGACGTGCCTCTCCAATGGGAAGCGAAAACATTTGATCGTAAGGTCATAGGTCAACCGATTCCTCCACAGGAAAACGCGTCTGATATATTCTATAAGACACTGGTGACGGCATGTGCGTCACATGAGAGGAATATGTTGTCGACCCACCTAACTTGTACACTTGGCGAATGGGTAAAAAGATTCTTCTACCTTGCCCGATTTAGGTTTTCTTGTGGAGGTGATAATCACTCCCAAAAAAGTGTTGAAAACATAACAGTTTGTCACATAAACTGAAAATAAGGAATTAAACTTTTCACTCGAAGGAAGACTCGAACCAAGGACCTCTCGTTCCCCAGCTGCTCACGCCAAGCACGAGACCACGGCGCTCCTGAGCTCACATTATCCTTGATGTTGCCTATCTCGCGCATGGACTGCTCAGTTTGTATATTTTACTTATTTTTTTTTTCATAGTTCCACACAAATTCTTCCTGTTTTCTCGATTGATCTGTGTTCAGTTTTTCAAGGCCTGTCCACTGTGCCAACTTATAACTAAATCTGAGGGGGTGCGATGGGGAGGTTCCCTTGCAAGCTTAGAGCTGGTTCGTCAGTGTCGGAGGACGGACATGTCTGCCGCGGTCGGTGTCAGTTAAGAATTTGTTAGCAATTTCTGGTCATGTGGACATGTAATTGAGAAAGGTGTGATAGTAATTACGGAAATACGCAGGTCATTATTTTATTGCATAATGGAAATTATTTCTCAGCCATAAATTAGGATTTAATTGGGCAGTTTCTCGTATTCTGCTAATAAAAAGCGAATGGCATACCGTGTAAACAAAATAATAGATTATTTAATCATTCACATAATATCAGTTCCTCGCTAAGAGTTTCTTACAGCCTCAAGATAACTGATTCACGACGTATGTGCTGATTTGTGCGCAAGGGACAACAACTGTAGAAGACTACAGGTTGGTGAACATTTGTTAGAAGTTATGCATTCCACTTAGGGTGGTGGAAGCAAATAGACACGTCGCATGTACTGCAATCTTAGTACAAATGAGATCAGTGACACGCCTTGTGTGGTAATACAGGGAAGCAATGGAGGAGAGAAATTTTCTAGGGAAGGGATTTATCATACAGACGTATCTATCTCTCACTCCCCCGTCCCTCTTTTTCGACTTGCCGTACGGTCAACATTAAGACACTGTACTCCTTCGCCATGTGCGTGTTTTCGTTGCCGCATTGAGCCCTGTCTTGATATTTATGGATGACAATCTGCGAGCGCATCGAACGGCGTACGTAGAAGAGCTCTTGGGACGAGAGGATCTTCGGGGAATAGACCGGCCTGCTCGCTGCTCCAACTTAAAACCCATCAAACAAGTGTGGGACAGGTTGGGGAGGCGTACTGCAACGCGGCCACGTGACCGAACGACCGCCCAGCAGCTGTCATCGTTCTGGTGGAAGGAAGGAACGCCGTGTCACAAGACGACGTCACGAAGCTTGTGGCCAGCATAGGAGCTCGTTGCATTGCCGTCCGTGCTGACCGCACATCCTATAAAAAAAAATGTCCACCGCCTTATGCAAGGTCAAGCAGACCATGAATTACCGCGGTGAATTCTATGTAATTATTGTCTTTGAATAAAAGTGTCATTTCTGTTCGTGTCATTGCGAGTTTCGTTCAGATACCTCCTGTACTGTTCTATTCTACAGCGGAATATCTCTACATATGGTGGAAGCTTGATCGACCTACGTTATCTAGCAGCGACCCGCCAACCGCAAGTTACTCTCGTCCTTTGTTTCGCACACCAGTGTATAGAGGGATAGCCCGACGGGTGTTTGCCGCCCCCCCCCCCCCCCCTCGAGAATATCCGTCAAGGCTCTCTACCGCGGCTATGCTTCGCTCGGTCCCGGCTTCGAGTCCCATAGACCAGCCCGGACTGTTTTCGAGATGTGAACGTCGGGAATGGGTATCTACATCTACATCAACACACGTACTCCGCAATCCGGCATACGGTGCGTGGCGGAGGGTACTAGAATCTTCTCTCCCTGTTCCACTCCCAAACAGAACGAGGGAAAAATGACTGCCTATATGCCTCTGTACGAGCCCTAATCTCTCTTATCTTATCTTTGTGGTCTTTCCGCGAAATGTAAGTTGGCGGCAGTAAAATTGTACTGCAGTCAACCTCAGATGCTGGTTCTCTAAATTTCGTCAGTAGCGATTCACGAAAAGAACGCCTCCTTTCCTCTAGAGACTCCCACCCGAGTTCCTGAAGCATTTCCGTAACGCTCGCGTTATATCAAACCTACCAGTAACAAATCTAGCAACCCGCCTCTGAATCGCTTCTATGTCCTCCCTCAATCCGACCTGATAGGGATCCCAAACGGTCGAGCAGTACTCAAGAATAGGTCGTATTAGTGTTTTATAAGCGGTTTCCTTTACAGATGAACCACATCTTCCCAAAATTCTACCAATGAACCGAAGACGACTATCCGCCTTCCCCACAACTGCCATTACATGCTCGTCCCACTTCATATCGCTCTGCAATGTTACGCCCAAATATTTAATCGACGTGACTGCGTCAAACTCCACACTACTAATGGAGTCTTCAAACTTTACGGGATTATTTTTGCTATTCATCTGCATTAGTTTACATTTATCTATATTTAGAGTTAGCTGGCATTCTTTACACCAGTCACAAATCCTGTCCAAGTGATGTTGTACCCTCCTACAGTCACTCAACGACGACACCTTCCCGTACACCACAGCATCATCAGCAAACAGCCGCACATTGCTATCCAGCCTATCCAAAAGATCGTTTATGTAGATAGAAAACAACAGCGGACCTACCACACTTCCCTGGGGCACTCCAGATGATACCCTCACCTGCGATGAACACTCACCATCGAGGACAGCGCACTGGGTAAGGTCGCTCAGTCCATGTGTTGGAGGGGTGAGCGCTGAGGAGGGGGAGAGGCGGCCCGAGACGGCTGGCGTGGTGTGCCGAGGTGTGCCGCGGTGTGCTGTGCTGGGGGCCCTCGTATCGATCCCCGGCCGTCACGCGGCGCCTGCTGGGTCACCGGCCGTACCAGCCGGCCGGCCCGGCTACCACTCCGTCCTAATGACGCTGGCGCGCCTGCACTCTCGTCAACACCTCTACTGGCCCCTACTCACCGTTAATCGTCATTTTAAATGTGTGACGGGGGGGATTAAAATACGATCTGGACGCCTATAAACAGAAACTTCTGCACAATGTGATCAAAAGTATCCGGACACCCCAAAAAACATGCCTTTTTAATATCAGGTGCATTGTGCTGCCACCTTCTCCCAGGCACTCCATATCAGCGACCTGAGTAGTCATTAGACATCTTGAGAGAGCGGAATGGGGCGCTCCACGGAACTCACAGAATTCGAACGTGGTCAGGTGATTGGGTGTCACTTGTGTCATACGTCTGTGCGCAAGATTTCCACACTCCTAAACATTCCTAGGTCCACTGTGTCCGATGTCAGCCGGCACGGTAGCTCAGCGTGTTCGGTCAGAGGGTTAGCAGCCCTCTATAATAAAAAAAAAACTGAGTTAATGGATAAACAGCGAACTGAAACGGCTGTCTTGCGACGTCCGCACCGAGCAGATGCAACGAACTAAAACGAACGAAATGAGATTATTTAAAAAAAAAAAAAAAAAAAAAAAAAAAGAAGAAGAAGAAGAAGATGTGATAGTGAAGTGGAAACGTGAAGGGACATGTACAGCACGAAAGCGTACAGGCCGACCTCGTCTGTTATCTGACAGAGACCACCGACAAGCTGAAGAGGGCCGTAATGTGTAATACGCAGACATCTATGCACACTATCACACAGAAATCTAAAATTGCATCAATATCCACTGCAAGTACTATGCCAGTTAAGCGGGAGGTAAGAAAACTTGGGTTTCATGGTCAAGCGGCTGCTCATAAGCCACACATTACGCCGATAAATGCCAAGCAAAGCTTCGCTTGGTGTAAGGAGCGTAAACATTGGACGATTGAACAGTGGAAAAAGGTTGTGTGGAGTGCAGAATCACGGTACACACTGTGTCGATCCGATGGCAGGGTGTGGGTAGGGCGAATGGCCGGTGAACTTCATCTGCCGGGGTGTGTAGTGCCAACAGTAAAATTCGGAGGCAGCGTTGTTACGGTTGGTCGTGTTTTCCGTGGGAGGGGGGCTTGCACCCCTTGTTGGTTTGCGTGGCGCTATCACAGCACAGGCCTACATTGATGGTTTAAGGGAGGTAGGACGTCAAACGGGCCGACTTAGAGCAGGAGAGGCATCACAGGACATTTTAATCTCCACTGTCTATACTTTTACCAATAAATTCATAAAACTTTGTCAGCATCACCAGGAAGGATTCAGGATTCACACTCATTGCAGTGGAAGTTCGAAAACATAACAAAATAAATTTTTTTTGCGTGTGAAAATTCATCATTTCTTTCACTTACTAATGGCTGCATTTGTTGCTAAAGGTACACTTTTCTTCATAAGTTAGAGATTCTTCGATGAATTTTGCACAGCGTACGTACCATACTTACAGGTGCAGGAAACTTTAGAATTTATTTAATTTATGAAAAAACGAATGAGCTGTTGTATTTTAAACTTCATGTATAGAAAAAACACAAATTTTGTAGTTAATTACCTCAATTTTTACCACAGTTTTTAATAGATTTTGAAAATCCTAGAGTTTCATACACTACGGTTTGTATGCTGTGCAAAATTCATCGAAAAATGATGAAATTTCACATGTAAAAAAATTATTTCGTTATGTTTTACAACTTCCATTGCTAAGAGTGTGAATTCTGAATCCTTCCTGGTCATGCTGACAAAGTTTTATAAATTTCTTTGTAAAAGTATAGACAGTGGAAATTGAAATGTCTTGTGGTGGCTCTCCTGTTCCAAGTCGGCCCGTTTGACGTCCTACCCCCCTTAAGCACCCTCTTGCTTCTCACTGTTTGAGAGCAATTCGGGTATGATGATTGCATCTTTCAACACGATCGAGCACCTGTTTATAATGCACAGCCTGTGGCGGAGTGGTAACACGATAGTAACATCCCTGTAAGTGAATGGCCTGCACAGGGTCTTGACCTGACTCCCATAGAACACGTTTGGGATATTTTGGAAAGCCGACTTGGTGCCAGGCCTCATCGACCGACATCGATACCTCCCCTCAGTGCAGCACTCCATGAAGCATGGGCTGCCATTCCCCAAGAAACCTTCCCGCACCTGTCTGAACGTGTGCCTGCGAGAGTGGAAGCTGCTATCAATGTTTTTGTGCCGGTTAAACGCTGCGAAGCACCGATTGGGTGCACACTTCGCGGAATTTCAATCTGCCCTTGATGATGGCGTGAACACTTCCGACGCTCAATCCGACCTCTGGAGCAATGGCTTCCATCGTGACGCGCCCGTCTTCAGTAACGAGGGCATCCACCTACTGAGCAATGCTGTCAGTATTGCGGCGTGGCGTTCTTGACAGTGCATCGTCGTAGAACGACTTCCGTCCATCTCTGAATCGCTTGTGCCACACCTTGACCCTTGCGATGGACACGCAGTGTTCTCTATACACTTGTGCCTTTCTTCAGTTAACTTCCGTTCCCCGCACTCCGTCCGCTCTTTGCTCTTCCTCTGAAGCCGCCACTTCTCTGTCTTCAGCATCACTGACTGCACTCGGCGGTCGATGCGTGCGCGTATTCCCTCTGTCGTCACGTGGGTGAGCGCCCACGTGCCTCTAGCGGCAAGTTTAGGGACTCATCGGTATTATAGGGACCTCACCTTCTTCTACGGGCAATGAAATTACGTTCCTTAAGTGGCTTTCAATTTGCAGCCTCCGGTTAGTTTTTTTTTTTTTTTTCTTCAATGGACTTTCTATGTCAGTATGTCGTCACAATCAAATATGGGCCACAGCCGGACTCGAACCAAGATTCCGTACCCACCGCCAGTGGCCGCCTTAATCGTTAGCTTAGTAATGTACCATCAAAAAGTAAGCAAATGTTCTACCGAGCTTACTATGGTCCAATACGGTTGCATCAGAAACGTGGGTAATGAGAAGAAAAAATGGTGGTGAGCAGGATACGGACATAGCACACGAAATTCCAAAAAAGCAGTATAGTGGTTACTTGAATGAATAGGTTAAGGATTTAGACGGTGAGAGAAGTAGTGAGCGAGAAGCCTATGCAAGACACCAGAGAAAGGACAAGTTTGAGATGTCATGGGCATGTCGAAAGAATGAAGTTGGCAGGATACTAACACACGCCCATGAAATGACAACAGGCGAAAGAGCTATAGGAAGAGAGACAGATGGATCGTTGGAGTTAGGGAAGAGGAGAGGACGAGACATGGAAGAGTGGAGATAGATACGTGGTGAGAGGGCAAGAGAAGCTGAGCAGACACAACCAGGGAATGACGACGATAAAGAGATTTTTAACCAGTTTGCACCTGGAACAATGACCAGTGGCTCGTGAAATAATGAGCAATGAGCTCTTGCAACTTCATTATGAACAGAAATAAAGACGTCCCAACGTTTGGATGTAACTGAGCAAATTTTTGCTACCAGATGAGCACACTCGGTGAGACAAACAAGAGACACAAGTCTGCTGCAGAGATGACAGGAACTCGAAGAGTAAAAATGCGTGGAACACACTTTTTATGCGCTACTGTTGCGGCCGCTGAATGGCCCGCCACTGGGAAGTTTACGCCACATTCCACGCCGGGTTAGGACGCAATGTCATAGTCGTGCGGCAGGATTTACGAAAGTTCAAAAATGTTTCATGCCAAAGAAAATGTTATTTCGCTGGACATTCTTTGAGCCGGCATTAAAAAGTAACAATTAACACCGAAGCTCGGAAAAGAATATTTTTGTCTGTGACAAAATTATTAGAATTTGTAGGATACAATTTATTATTTTAACTGACAGTTTTTCCATTTTAGTTACATATCATTAAGCCCCCGACTCTTTGAAGGATCGAACTCGTATGTATAAAACAGCTTCAAATGTCTGATTACTTTACAAGAGAGTTTTAATGTGTTAAATATTTGACGTTAACGATGCAAGTGAGAAACGTTTATAGAAGACTTGGAATTATGCTCAAAATTTGTTGAAAGTCACTAAGTGTCCTCATATGGGTAATGTGTGTTTCATTTGAAGTAAAAGATAATTTTTCACGTATCTCTATATCTACATCTACATCCATACTCCGTAAGCCACCTGACGGTGTGTGGCGGAGGGTACCTTGAGTACCGCTATCGGTTCTCCCTTATATTCCAGTCTCGTATTGTTCGTGGAAAGAAAGACTGTCGGTATGCCTCTGTGTTGGCTCTAATCTCTCTGATTTTATCCTCATGGTCTCTTCGCGAGATATACGTAGGAGGGAGCAATATACTGCTTGACTCCTCGGTGAAGGTATGTTCTCGAAACTTCAACAAAAGCCCGTACCGAGTCACTGAGCGTCTCTCCTGCTATTCTAAACGTAGTCAAAGCCTCACAGGGAGAGGTTATACGAAACCAAAACTAGCGTTGGGAGAGCCACGTGCAAAGTGTTCAACGATTTCGAAAGCCAAATTCTGTCCACGTAGTTGACAGAAAATCCTACGAAGTCTTGATCTATGTTAAATCAGTGAACGGATCGAAGTCATCTATCCAGACCTTCGATTAAAATGGCAGTGGAATGGACGGTGACACAGAAGAGGCTGAAATTACTAAACGTCCTTTTTTCACAGAGGAGTATCGCCCTGTAGAGCCTCTTAAATCGTTGCACAAACGACAAAAGGGCTGACATCGGAAAGTGGTCAAAGGGTAGAAAAGCAACTAAAATCGCTCCACGGAGGGGAGACCAATGGCACCTGACGGGATATCGATATGATTCTACATAGGGTATACCGAATAACTTGTCCCTCTTCTAGCCGCAGTGTATCTTATGTCTTTGGAGGAGCGACGTGTACCTGATGATTCGAAAGAAAGCATAGGTATTTCTCGTTTTCAAGAAGGGTCGTCGAACAGACCACATGACTATAGGCCTATATCGCTGACGTCGGTCAGTTGTAGAATCCTGGGAAATGTTTCATGTTCCACGTATTAGAACGAAAATTTCAGTGGGTCAGTGTTAATGACGTTGTATGTCTTTAACTATGTGCCGCGCACTGATATGACTTTCCAGTACGTTTATTGATACATATAGATACCGCTTGCAAACCGTGTTGCGGATATAGGGTCGGTACTACACAAGTAATGAGTTAAAACGTGATGCCTGATGCTGCAGTCTTACCACATGAGTAGCGAAAATGTAGTAAGCGGTTAACTTTTCTTTCCCTTTATCAACTTGTGGGGAGCGCCCGTGACAAAGTTTCATTAAAGTTTTAAGTTATGTGTCACATTTGTTGCAAGATCTTAAGTGCCCTCATTCTCAAATACTGGATGAATACAATCCGTGTATTTACGCACCGTCACTTACGCTGCTTGAAAACAAACACACAGTCTCTACTCCTGTCTTAGTGTGTTAAGCTTGTAACATGAGATTATGCAACTTAACGAGCAGATTATGAAAGCACTTTAAAAACTTACGCCGACGGTCTTGCCGCAGTAGTAACAACGGTTCCTGCCACATCACGGAAGTTAAGAGTTGTCGGGCTTGGCTTGCGCTTGGATGGGTGACCGTCCGATTTGCCGAGCGCTGTTGGCAAGCGGGGCGCACGCAGCCCTTCTGAGGCCAACAGAGCTGCCACTTGACTGAGAACTTGCGGTTCCGCTCACGAAAACTGACAACGGCCGCGAGTGCGGTGTGCTGATATCACGCCCTTCAATATCCGCATCCAGTGACGCTTATGGTTTGAGGATGACACGGCGGTCGGTCAGTAAAGTTGGATCTTCATAGACCTATTCGAACGAAGTTTATTTTAGCTTCACTTTGGTTAAAATTGTAAACCAAAACCAAACTCCGTCCGAACAGGCCTTGGAAGGCCCAACGGTTCCGACCGGCCGCCGTGTCATCCTCAGCCCACAGGCGTCACTAGATGCGGATATGGAGGGGCATGTGGTCAGCACACCGCTCTCCCGGCCGTATGTCAATTTACGAGACCGGAGCCGCTACTTCTCAATCAAGTAGCTCCTCAATGTTGCCTCATAAGGGGTGAGTGGAATCCACTCGCCAACAGCGCTTAGTAGACAGGATGGTCACCCATCCACGGACTAGCCCAGCCCGACAGCGCTTAACTTCGGTGATCCGACGGGAACCGGTGTTACCACTGCGGCAAGGCCATTGGCTCCAAAATTTTAAACTACTCTCTAAAATTACGCGAAATATTGAAAATTGCATAGCTGTGTGTTTGAAATCTTATTGGACTTAACTGCTAAGGCCATCAGTCCCTAAGCATACACACTACTTAACCTAAATTATCCTAAGGACATACACGCACTCACCCACGCCCGAGGGAGGAGTCGAACCTCCGCCGGGATCATTGAATTGCTGTTCACCCTTCGCTGCAACTGATGCCGGTTTCCGGGAGAGCGTTTTAGTAATATAGATGCTGTGTCGTTACAATAAAATAATACACGGAATAAATGGAACCAAAGATTGTGAAAAAAAATTAGTGCATTATGTGGAGTTTTATGAAGGCACAGCATTTCCAAGTAAATTCATTTTCTTTTTAAATTTTAGTTACGTTGCACCAATTTGGGGCACTCGATCTCCCTTAACCACGCGTGTAATGGAGACAGGTCGTATCGTGCGAATTTCGCAGTGTTCAGCTAGCAGCTAGCTGCTTGCAGAGCTGCACGCACCTCGACAGCGGAACACGAGAGGTCGGTGGTGCGTTAGGGGCTGCCAACTGCACAGTGCCTGCTGAGACGGACCTTTACTTCGGTAACACTTGTGCGATAGTAGATAAACGATACAACTGTGAGTAACGAATACCTCTATACAACACTCATCCTTGCGATAGTTCTTAGCAGTTAGGCAACATATTTTCTCTGTGTGTGTTTGCGGATCCATTCTGATGTTTTGGGATCTATATTTGAAATTTCATTTATCATTTTATGTCATTTCCTCCACATTATTAAAATCCTTTTATTTTCGCCTGTTATCTGAAAACACTGTCGTGATCTGTCTTGACTGCTGTAGCACGTATCAGCAGCTGCACTTATTCTCAGCGAACACAAAGTATCGAAAAATCCGTTATAAAGGAACTATATTTAAGAATTACCTAACAAATTATAGTTTATAAAATATGCTCTTGAGTTAAATACTATTTTCTACATAAATGGTGTATCACAGTATATCGATACTTAATGAAAGTGTGTCGTCTGTTGAAATGTAACGTCTTCGTCTCTGCTTTGCGTTACTTTCTGAAGATTGTAGGTACGGAGTCGTAATGTGGTAGTTGAGTCGTACAGAAGTCTGTTTCGAGTAGTAACGGTGGACGGACCTGGGGAGGCAAGACTGTAAGTCGACTCCACTGCACCCACGTGAAGTGCATCGTAGAGTTATGTTTTTGTACAATAGTGTCAGGAGTGAAGATATATTTAAAAAAAAGTCTAAAATACATAAAAGGGATATATGTCGTCGTCGTCGTCGTGTGAATAGGGCCTCCCGCCGGGTGGACCGTTCGCCGTGTACAAGTCTTCCGACTTGACGCCATTTCCACCACTTGCGCGTCGATGGGGATGAAATGATGATTAGGACAACACAACACCCAGTCCCAGAGCGGAGAAATTCTCCGACCCAGCCGGGAATCGAACCCGGGGCCCTTAGAATTGACATTGTGTCGCGCTGGCCGTTTTTTTATTAGTTTTATTTTTACTTTATTTTTTACCGCTCAGCTACGGTGGGCGGACAAGGGATACGTTAAAAAAATATTTCATTCAAGAATATTTCGAGTTTACCTATTTATATTATTTCCAAGCTATAAGTACTTCATTATTGACTGAATTGTTTGAAGAAAGCACTATTGCGAGATTTTGAAATTTGATCAGAAATGTGCAAAAATCCACGCCTCGTGCACCGAGTTCATACCACGTTTTATTACTAAAGAAAGAGAAATAACAATCACGACGACATCAAGATAACTAAGATGAGTATGACCTGCTTTAATTAATGACTTAATCAACAAACAACTTTATTCGTTGTTGATCTACAACCTATGCTCCGCACATTAAACAAATTATTTCTACGTCTTCTTCTTTAGAGGGAAATGTAGTTAAATCAAAAGTACGGCAGATAAGGTGCGTGCACACGATGTTTTGTTTTGTGTTCAACTTTGCGCATGCGCATAAATTTCCAACAGCGCAACTACGCATGCGTATTTGTGCAATAATGCTGAATTCCAAAGGAAGCACACTTGAGATTATAGATGCTTACTGACAAAGAAGGAAGTCGTGTGGAATGCCGCTTCTCAAGACTAGAATAAATAATACAGATGTATTGCCGTGAACGTCACGTATTAGTTAAAAGCCTCCGTTCATATTTCTGTAAAGAATGAGATACCACAAGTTTCGAAGTAGGAAAACTGAGAAGAATAATTCAAAAATTTAATAGGGGTTTATATGAAGGAAAAAAAAAATGGTTCAAATGGCTCTGAGCACTATGGGACTTAACTTCTGAGATCATCAGTCCCCTAGAACTTAGAACTACTTAAACCTAACTAACCTAAGGACATCACACACATCCATGCCCGAGGCAGGATTCGAACCTGCGACCGTAGCGGTCGCACGGTTCCAGACTGAAGCGCCTAGAACCGCTCCGGCCGGCACGTTTATATGAAAACAGTGAACAAATATTCATGCTATGGCGACTTAAAAGCTCAACGGGCGAGGAGCCTGATATCGAACAGAAGAAGTGATGGGGTATGTGTGGTTCCTCAACAAACTTCTGAAAATGTAAATGAAACGTACTGACATTTCAAAAAACGAAACTGAAAAACACGACCTACGTTCTAGCCGATCTATAAAATTCCCATATCAAGTCCGACGACGTTCACCTACATATCATAAATGGCTCTGAGCACTGTGGGACTTAACATCTAAGGTCATCAGTCCCCTAGAACTTACAACTAGTTAAACCTAACTAACCTGAAGACATCACACACATCCATGCCCGAGACAGGATTCGAACCTGCGACGTAGCGGTCGCGCGGTTCCAGACTGTAGCGCCGAGAACCGCTCGACCACCCAGGCCGTACATATCATGTTTCATGATTAAATAAAATGACGCACTGGAAGTAAATTAACCTTCAGATGACGACTAAAAACCATTACTAAAGTATTTCTCAGTTTCAGGAACAATCAATTTCATTTCTATTTATTTATTCATGTTCCGTTGATCCAGTATGCAAAAGAGTTGCATGGATATGGAACGAGTCGTAATTACACATGAAGGCAGAAATTACAGATGACACGTACAAATTGCCAGATTGTGTGGGAACAAAATACGCTGATAATTACAAGCTTAGGCATTTCATAGAGTGAAATAGAGACATAAAACATTCAAATAATATATAACAATTACTCCACATTACGAATTGCAGATTTGATAGAACTCAAATGCTTTGTTTGAAAAGAGGAATAAATAATTCAAACAAGTATGCAAGTCGTCAGCTATTAGCTAAGAAAATTTTATTGCCAACTTTACCGCTGTAGTTTCCCCAAGCAGAAAATCTAAAATCTAGTTGTGACTTCTTCCTGAAATTTACAGACAAAACGTCATCACTTTCTCGTGCCTATGTTGTTTATATACTTCTTTGCCTACAGTCGCTTTAGCGTTTTCTGTTCCTGTCGCATTTTCCTCACATGCTGCCAAGTAAAGGAAAAAATTCAAGGGATTCGTAACAGACGGCGCAACGTTTGGGCACGAGACCTGCCCATTCGTACATGCGTTCTTTCCACAAATTTTTGTGCATGCCCTTTTAATCCCGTGCGTCTGCGATTGCGCACGACGAAAGTGGCGTCGTGTGGACATACCTTTAATCATCTTTATCTTTCACTGCACTGTGGGGCTGAGCTATTTAGGCGGGGCACCAGCGAAAACTGACGGTAGGTGTCTTCCTCAATCGACTCTAAGCATACACGTTCGGCATGGTAAAAACTGGAACTGGCAATGGTAGTGGTAGATAGTTACCGGATGCCCTTCCTCTCTCGCATCCCCCCCCCCCTCGTCTCCCGCCTCCCATAGACGGATATTGTGTAATCCATCAGTTTCCGGCTAGCATTATCCATGTGCAAGTGTCAGAACGTTTACGAAATATTTCCGAATCGTGTAAGTGAGTCGGGGCGTGGCTACCAGCCAAGTATTCACTTCTTGGGATGTGGGGAACCACCTAAAAACCACACCCAGGCGGGCCAGTACACCGGCCCTCGACGTTAATCCGTCGGGCTCATTCGATCCGGGGTAGGCATGCGTCTGTCTGTCACAGTACCGCGCCTGCTGTCCGTATGGGTGAAAAAAAACCTTAATTTACAGGACGTCACATAATTTGTGAGCGAAATTATTCAAAATGCTGCCATAGTCTAACGTCAAAGGTTTAACACAACAAGTCAAGTATTAAAGCTATAATCAGTGTATACGAGGTCTGTTCAAAAAATTCCGGAACATTCGTAATTTCTCGCCACTGTTGGAGCGAAATATGGTTGGCATCCCTGGATGTGCGTCTGTTTAATGTTTAACTGCCAGAAGTGTCATTGTTGTACGTCGTTTAGTTACTGTTCAGTGATGTGTCAAAAAAAGGTTTGGTCGCACGGTCTGAGAATTTCTAGATGGGAGAGTTAGAGGAGCAAATCGTCTGCATTAAATTTTCCGTGAAACTCAACGAAACCTTTACAGAGACACACCAAATGAAGCAAGAAGCCTACCGTAACGGGTGCTTCAGCAATACTCGGTCTTACGAATAGTTCATAAGGTTTAAAAATGGCCGGCCGGAAGTTATAGACGACCCTCATTCAGGACGCCCTTCGACGTATGCCGACGACGCTCATTTCAATCTTCACCACGGGTCGGGAAAAGTTTTCCAAGACCAAAACAAGCTCGTATAGGTTAGGTCAGGTGTCAAAACCGTGCTGATAATGGTCTTTGTCTTTGGAAGGTTGGTTCATCATGAATTCGTGGCATAAAGACAAATTGTTCAGCCGGCCGCTGTGACCGTGCGGTTCTAGGCGCTTCAGTCCGGAACCGCGCTGCTACTACGGTCGCAGGTTCGAATCCTGCCTCGGGCATGGGTGTGTGTGTGATCTCCTTAGGTTAGTTAGGTTTAAGTAGTTGTAAGTTCTACGGGACTGATGACCTCAGGAGTCCCATAGTGTTCAGAGCCATTTGAACCATTTGAACAAACTGTTCATCGATGGTACGCCTGCGAGAAAGTGTGAAAAGGAAATGCATCACGATAACGCACTCTGACGTCCAACCATTTTGGTGTGTGACAAAAAACGAAAGCACTGTGCTACCTCACCCTCCTTATTCTCCACATCTAGCCCGTGTGGACTTTTTTATTTCCAGTGTTAAAACACCGTGGGCAGGGCGAAAAAAATGGAAATGAGCGTACGGTATTGTGGGCCGGGAGTCCCCTATTCGAGGAAGTTCGGCCGCCAAGGGCAAGTACTTATTGCGACTTGCGCGTCGGAGATGGAGATGGAATGATGAGGACAACACAACACCCAGTCCCCGAGCGGAGAAAATCTCCTGCCCCACCCGGGAATCGAACCCGGGGCCCTTGGCGTGGCATTCCACCGCGCTGAGCACCCAGCTAACGGGGACGGACTGAAAGGACGAAGATTTGCAACGACAGACGAGATAAAAGGCAATTCGCAGACGGCGCTTCGCGCGATCCAGCAAGAGGCGTACCAAGACTGCGTCCGGAAGAGGAAACGTTGTTGGAAGCCGTCTATCACTTGTGGAAGAGAATATTTCGAAGGAGACCATGCACAATTAGTAAAAGGTAAGCGTAGAAAAATTTTGAGGACAAGTTCCGGAATCTTTTGAACAGACCTCGTATGTAACGGTAATATATGATAGCATCCAACCGTTTTCTGTCCTACACACGACTCAGCAACCCTTTTCAAGTCAATACTCTTACCATCCGCTTGCCTAACTTAGCTAGAACGCTTAAATCACTTGAAAGCCTACCAACAAATTTGCGGCTTTCATATACTAAAACAGAATAAAAAGGCATAGAGCTGTTGGTTTTTATCCATGTGTTTTTATTCTGTTTTATTGTACGAACGAAGCAAATGTGTTGGTAGGCTTATGAACGTTTCAACTTAACGAACTAAGCTTGAAAATCTGATGATGAGACCACTGTGGCCTGAAACGTGTTGTTGAGTCCCGTTTAAGACTGAAGAAGGTTGAACGCTACCACTTATTGCTATTAAAATATAACCTCACATCCTTAAAAAGGACAACATTATACGTCTTTAGACAGTGAAACCATTATTTGAGAGTGATAGCATTTAGCAGTTTCCAACAAACTTTACAGATAATTTTAATCTTTTTGAATGTTTTTTTTCTCGCTGATGCTCACCACAACGTAATGGCAGGGAAAGAAGTAGTTTATCGCTTATTACATTATCGTTGTTCAAGCAGTAAAACTTGACCATCACGTATTACGTTTGAATTTATTACTTCCTGACTAGCGATTCTATTCGCAACGTCTTTAAAAGACAGTGTCCACATATACCACTGAGATTACCTGCACAATTGTTTCACTGTACGACACACACTTCCAAGAGATACGACGTCGTCCACATAAAGATGCATGGAAGCTAGCTATTTTGTACATCGGGGTTCGATTCTTCAACGACTCCAGGCTAGGAGATTGCTGGTTCAGTTATGAGTTACAGAAAAAATAAGTCTGTAACCATAAACAGTTGAAAACCTTTTTTAACAAGCACAAACATAGTCAAAAGTTCTGTCCTGGAGCGTTTTACCCCCGATTCGTCAACACCTAACTCTAGCGTAAAAACTTGCCTACAGGCTATTCGAACAGTTTTCAAGCATTCATTGCTTCCAAGCTACAAAAGACAGAAACGCAATTCCAACGTTCCGAAAGAGAAAAGTTCAAAATTTTATGCATTCAATGTGATCAACCGACTGTTACACGATAAATACCAAAACGGTGGTTCATTTCCTGCCACACACGAATCAGCTGGTTTCCCGTTATCGAATTCACAGCTTCAACAACGCGAGTTCTCAGACTTTCAAGACTGTCAGGTTGTGGTGTTTCAAAAGTCTCATCAGGAAACATCGCGTTTCTTTACCGCTTGAGCGGCGCCAGGTAAGGATTAATATATATTTATTTACTTGTAGTGTGTTAAGTGGAGACTTGTTTTTTAAAAAGATTTTGTTTCTTTTATTTCATGTCGAGCGTGGCAGCGAGATGATCCAGTGGGGACTCCAGACGCGGCGGACGACGAGAGCTAACCACTACTGCATCGTGGTCGACGGCCGGCGGCTGGAAGAACCGTCGAAACATCATGCTGACCGTTATTAAAATATGTCTTATGTTTTTTTAATAAAAAGGAAAGGGAGTTGTTTGTTGAATGTGGAAGGATAAAGTTTGTAATTGGATCTCAATTGGTTGTCAGCTGTTAAATAAACCTCGAGTTGCAAGTTGTCAATTGACTCTGTTGTTACGACATGCATCGTAAATATTACATATGTATGACATTTGCAAGTTTTATTAAAATTCAGACTTCTTGAAGAGGTTCTGGCAGGGTTTTGTCGAGAGTGTGGACGATCTTCAATGGTTGACTGGTTTGAAGTTTTATTGGTGAGAGGTCGACACGTATTGATATTTTGAAAATAATCGATACTGTGAAGTGTGTTAGGATTCTGTTTTGAAACTTTATCGGCGATTGTGGCCGGGAGGATCGATTTTAAAGTGGAATATTTCGTTGAATGAGAACGGGATTGGTTCTTTCGTGACAATTAATTATTTAAGGAAAAATCAGGAGAATTTCAATTTATTCTGGCAAAGATATCAAGGAGTGTCAGACTGCACAACGAATATATAGAAACTCGGTGAATTTGTTGAACTGTCGAAAATTTTTTTACGATAAAACTTTTCTACAACAGGGACTGGTGAATTTTGCTGCGTCTATCCCTATCTTCTAGGTTGAATCTGCTACAGCTTAATGTTTTTCCTCAAGTAACTGGGAAAAGAACTTATAATTTGATCTGCGGCGGACCGTCGGTATCGGGTACACGGTTAGGCTGTTGTGAAGCCTGTCGGTTTGCAGATTGCCTTTCTTTCCCCTGCTGCAGACATAGTTGCTGAGTTGCTGCGACAGGATCGGCGGCTCAGAGCAAGGTACAGGGCGGATAAGAACGCCGTCTTTTACGTGTCCCCTCAGATAAAAGTCACAAGCTGTGAGATCTGGTCACCTGCGAGGCCACAGACGATGAAGTTCACCTTCTCCTTCTTCTATTCCAGTCCAGCGCCCTGGAACAGTGTCATTGAGGTAACGTCGGACGTGCTTAAAGAAACTGTATTTCTCTGTTTGGTTCAAAATGTTCAAATGTGTGTGAATTCGTAAGGGACCAAACAGCCGAGGTCATCGGTCCCTAGACTTACACACTACTTAAACCAAATTAAACTAACTTATGCTCCACTCCGCGCGGCTGTCTTTCGTATTTAATTTAATCGTATGGCTAGGGCCCCCCGTCGGGCAGACCGTTCGCCGGGTGCCGCTCTTTCAATTTGACGCCACTGCGGCAACCTGCAGTCGACGAAGATGATATGATGATGATGATGATGATGATGATGATGATGATGATGATGATGACAGCACAACATCCAGTCCCTGGGCGGAGAATATTCCCCGACCCAACCGGGAATCGAACCCGGGCCCAGAGGATTGACAATCCGTCACGTTGACCATTCGGCTAACGGGGGCGGACTGTTTTCTGTAGTTAGGAACCAATAAATGACTGAAATCTGTTCCTTATTTTTGATTGGCCCTGTATATTAGAAAATGGAAGTCAAACTGTCTTCAGTACAAGACGAGACATTTGGCAACATCCAAATTTTCCATTTGCGTGGAAATTTACCTTTAAAGTAAATTGTGGCACTCCCTGTATCTCTTCAAGATGAACAGGGTGTCCATAAAGTCCCTTTACAGCTTCAAAATTTTATAACAGCGGCATTTGTTGAAATATTTTAACAAATTTTCTTTTACTGTAATTACTGTTCACTTATGTTTTTATATATACTAAAATTTTGTGTTTCAGATACGTTGTTGATGGAACGAACTGAACCCCTATAAAATGGCAACTCCTCAACAGAAAACACAATGTGTGTCCTGGTTTATTGAGGCAAAATCGGATGTTCAGATTCAACGAAACTTCAGATCGAAGTATGGAAGAGATCCACCATTGCGCCCTTCAATCCGTGCGTGGCACAAAAAATTTGTTGAGACAGGGGCAGTGTTGGATAAAGAGAGGAGCGGGCGGCCAAGAACATCCGAACATCGTCGCGTTTTAAACGTCTTCACCCGTTCACCTACGAAGTCCATCTGCACTGCTGCCAGACACTTGCAACTACCACGTTCAACTGTGCATAAAGGTCCTCCACAAGAACTTACGGTTGTACGCTTACAAAGTGCAGCTGTTACAGGTACTCGAGCCAAATGGCAAGCCAAAACGGACGGAGTTTGCACTCAACATGCTGGTACGCCTTTCGGAGGACGAACCATTCCTCAAGCAAGTTTGTTTCAGTGACGAGGCGACTTTTCATGTTCCTTGGGCATTAAACACACACAGTGTGAGAATCTGGGGGATCTGAACACCCCCATGTGACTAAGGAGCTTGACCAGGATAGTCCAAAAGTGAGTGTGTGGTGTGGAATCATGTGCAAACGAATAATTGGCCCATTTCTCTTCAACGAAGTCAACAATTACTGCAGATGAAACTTCCTGGCAGATTAAAACTGTGTGCCGGACCGAGACTCGAACTCGGGACCTTTGTCTTTCGCGGGCAAGTGCTCTACCGACTGAGCTACCCAAGCACGACTCACGCCTCGTCCTCACAGCTTTACTTATGCCAGTACCTCGTCTCCTACCATCCAAACTTTACAGAAGCTCTCCTGAGAAACTTGCAGAACTAGCACTCCTGAAAGAAAGGATATTGCGGAGACATGGCTTAGCCACAGCCTGGGGGATGTTTCTACAATGAAATTTTCACTCTACAGCGGAGTGTGCGCTGATATGATCGATTGTATGGGCCAATTCCTTGGCCATCGCGTTCGCCAGATATCATTCCCTTCGACTCTTTTTTATGGGGGTATGTAAAACATATCGTGTATCAGACACAGATAGGGGACATTGGTGATTTGAAGCAAAGGATTCGTAATGCCATTGCCACTGTTCAAGACGCTATGCTACAGCTAACATGACAAGAAATCTAGTACCGTCTTGTTGTGTTTCATGCAATTAAAGGCGCCCACATGCAGGTCTATTAAATATTGTCAAAAATCTTTTACACACACTGGTTACAATAAAAGAAATTTTGTTAAAATATTTCAACAACTGATGATGTAATAAAACTTTGAAGTTGTAAACGGACTTTATGCACACACTGTATAAATAACTGAGACCGGCTATTCCAGGTCTTTTCTATATTAGCACTAACGAAGTTTATAATCATCCTCCTATGTTTCAAACACGAACCTAATAGCTGAGGTAACAGACTTGCATGCCTCTGTGGCCGTAACACTTGTCTGTCTATTTTGAGTGCGCAATGGACTGCGTTTCAGGGTTTCCTTCATCTCATATTGAAACATTTGCCCTTTCATATGTCTCAGAACATTGCTGGTTACATTAGTAAAAATTATTTCTTCCACAATAACGAAACAATCTTCAAACTACATAGGCATCGACTAGGAGTGTTACCGGAGTGGAGTACGTTGGAAGTAATGTAATTTCGTTTCACATCACTTCCAGAGCCAAAGTTCTTTACGCGGGAAATGAAGTCTTATTTTAAGATTATACGTGAACCTTGACCTTGAAAAGTAAAAATTCAATTTCAACGTCTGGTTGCCAAATGTATGTAAAACTCTGGCCTCAGATTAACGTCATTTTTACACGGGGGAAGGGAAAAAAAACTTCGCAATATTTTGCAAAAATCGCCGATTCTGCGTTATCGTTTACGCGAAGTTTTCCTTTCCCCACCAACAGTACACCAGA
This sequence comes from Schistocerca nitens, assembly GCF_023898315.1. Taxonomy (NCBI): domain Eukaryota; kingdom Metazoa; phylum Arthropoda; class Insecta; order Orthoptera; family Acrididae; genus Schistocerca; species Schistocerca nitens. Next base: position 208,178,831 of record NC_064623.1, read on the forward strand.
GCGCAATACCAATACACCGCGCAAGAGCCTCGGTTGCGACCCCCGTATAAAACATTAGTACTTGGGTTCGCGTGATTAAACTCTGAAGTGCTTTCCACCACCTGCCACGCTCCGTCGACGGCGGGGGACGTTTGGCAATCCCCCGCCCCCGCCCCCTCCCAGCGTGACCCGCTAACCTTTCGCAGCCAGCGCGGACACCCAGCCGCCTAGCGCGAAATCATTAGCAGTCGCTGCTCGAGACGCGACGACCAATAGGGCCGTAATACTCTAAAAGCTTTCCTACGGACGACACGCAGATGGCGCTTCTGAGAAGTTACACTACTGTTATCGTTTTGAAAATACTCATTTTCTAGTGTTAAAACAATGACATGTTTCAAAATACGCCTAGCAACTACCGTTGTGCCTACAGAAAACCATCATCAAGTTAAAACTCTGGTGGATGGATGCGTGGCACTGTGAATGGGTGGTTAGTGGTAACGGACGTAGAGTACACAAATTTTTCCCCGGTATAAAGGATCGCGTAAGACAAACATATGGATTCCAGCAGAGATATGGCGCACTTCTTAACTGGACACAGACCTCATCACACTTTCTTAAGCCGCTTGAATCTGAGACAGACATCAAGCTGTGCTAGAGGGAAACAAGGAATCCCAAAGCACACAGTCTTTAGCTGCATATGGCCTAGAAGCGTCAGAGCAACAGTACAACCAGACTACAGAAACACACAACCACAAATCTGCACGATAACCACTAACGAAGAACGATGGACCCAACTTAACAAACTAAATGATAACATATTAGTATCTACAAACAAAGGGAACACAGGCCACAAGTCCATATGTTACTTAGTGACAAGATCCACAGGACTGATCACTAATAATAATAATAATAATAATAAGAAGAAGAAGAAGAAGAAGAAGAAGAAATCGACAATAGCATGGGTTACAGAAGTAAGGAAAGATCTAGAAACAAACAACATCGATGAATCAGAAATACCAGAAAAAAACAGTTTTAAAAATAAAATACTAAATTTGGAAGGCTTTCAAGGTAGAAAAAATAAAAAATCGGGAACAACATGGACAGAAGAAAGGAAGAGACTTCATGGGGAGAAAATGAGGGAGTACTGGAAAAATGAGAAACAACAACAAAGGAAGAAGAGGAACTGAAGTTGTTAACGTGATCCTAGTTGGTCAATACGATTGTAAAAAATATGATGACGATGGTACACTGAAATATAACTATAAACAACAGACTCAAATACACCGCAACAGGACATAGTACCTTCTGAATCTGTTTAGTGTATTCATCTCTTGGTCTCCCTCTACGATTTTTACCCTCCACGCTGCCCTCCAATGCTAAATTGGTGATCCCTTGATGCCGCAGAACATGTCCTACCAATCGATCCCTTCTTCTAGTCAAGTTGTGCCACAAACTTCTCCTCTCCACAATCCTATTCACTACCTCCTCATTAGTTACGTGATCTACCCATCTAATCTTCAGCATTCATCTGTAGCACCTCATTTCGAAAGCTTCTATTCTCTTCTTGTCCAAACTATTTGTCGTCCATGTTTCACTTCCATACATGGCTAGACTCCATACAAATACTTTCAGAAACGACTTCCTGACACTTAAATCAATACTCGATGTTAACAAATTTCTCTTCTTCAGAAACGCTTTCCTTGCCATTGCCAGTCTACATTTTATATCCTTTGCACTTCGACCATCATCAGTTATTTTGCTCCCCAAATAGCAAAATTCCTTTACTACTTCAAGTGTCTCATTTCCTAATCTAATTCCTGCAGCATCACCAGACTTAATTCGACTACATTCCATTATCCTTGTTTTGCTTTTGTTAATGTTCATCTTATACCCTCCTTTCAAGACACTGTCCATTCCGTTCAACTGCTCTTCCAAACCCTTTGCTGTCTCTGACAGAATTACAATGTTATCGGCGAACCTCAAAGTTTTTATTTCTGTCGTAATAATCAATAAATAGTGGAAGCAGTGATACTGGAACCTTACATACAATGTCCTTTCAAGACACATATTTCGCTGCAGGCGCAATAACCAAGAAAATAGTTTTTACGGCCGCCATGAAGTCCGAAGGAAGTATTCCGAAGTACGGACCACGGGTATGGCGATGGTGGCATTAATCACAGTGATCTTTCGTACCTTCTATATGTGCTCTTCTTAAATATCCCTTCGTTACTTACATTTTCTTTCCAAAAGCTTACGTTATGATTTTTGCATTTGAAAAGCAGAAAAGAATGGAAAATGAAGAAGCAGCTCGCATCCACGCAACAGGTTTAAGGATGTGGGTGACGGCATAAGTTGTCACAAGCATCCCCCAATACCCTCACCTGGACATAAAAGGTAAGAGGCAAATTCACGATGTGGGGGGTGTGAAGTTCCTCATAACCAGTCTCCTCGCCAATGTCCCGAATTGAATTGTAAACCTCTCCGCAGTGTCTCGTGAAGTGACAGCATGTGGCACTGTTGGTGCTATTCGGTGAGGGGGGGGGGGGGGGGGAGTATCGTATGTGCCAACAACGTGTTTCACCCTCCCCCTCCTCTCATCACCGTCACACAACACAAACGTAACAGCACAATATACATGCATCCATTCCGCTCACCTGCGCTCTACAGGTACACACGTAAGGCAGACTTGTGTCATATCCGCAAGGAAAGGTAAGAATGTGCGCGAAGGAAGAAAACAACTTCCGGCAGGTGTCTGAACCCACTTCGCGGTACATCCCAGCCAACAGTGGCATACGACGTTCTATTTTGCCTTCAGAAAAGAGCGCTCACAACTGGTTGCAGAACTTCGTCATTGTCGTGCTTCGGTAAAGAATAAATCTCGCGGAGGTCGACGTAATCTACACCTACACAAATATTCCCCTAGCCAGCGTAGAGTGCATGTACCAATATTATAAAATATTGTTTCCTATTCCATTTGCATCTCTACTCGTCTATACCTGCCCGAATCATCTTACCTCTTCGTCATGATACTTGCTTATCAGTTAAAGATATGTCCGCCCCCGGTAGCTGAGTGGTCAGCGCGACAGAATGTCAGTCCTCAAGGGTTCGATTCCCGGCTGGGTCGGAGATTTTCTCCGCTCTGGGACTATGTGTTGTGTTGTCCTGATCATCATCATTTCATCCCCATCGACGCACAAGTCACGGAAGTGGCGTCAGATCGAGAGACTTGCACCCGGCGAACGGTCTACCCGACGGGAGGCCCTATTCACACGACATTCACATTTTAGTGAAAGATATCGCAACTATGCTAACACCCAAATTAACCGAGAAAACGTCCTCGCTAAACGACAAAAACTCCTCCCTTAGAGCTGCATCAATTAGCCTGCACAGATACCGGTATCAACTTCAATTTTTCAGACGGAACTATAGCGATTCCTGTTCCACGAAACATTTGTGCTGTGCGCCCTATGACAGAACGAGGCAACATCATGGTGTAGCGTCCCGTAGACAACGGAATTATTAGAGAGAGAGCAAAAGCTTGGATTGTTTCAAGTCTGGAAAAGCAAATCGGCCACACCCTTTCAAAGAGACCATCCTCCCATTTAACTGCAGCGATTCGGAAAACCATGGAGAACATAAATCTCAATAGCTGAAGGCAGATTTGAGCCGCCGTAACGGTAGTGTCGTAAAAATGGCACCAACCCATCAAGCTAGATAAAGTTGTGGGTGTGGGCACTGGTTTGTTTATATTGCATGGACATCAAATGTGACTGCGAGTTGTAACTGATGCGCCCCCCCCCCCCCTTCCACCATGAAGCCTGAGGGTGGGACTCTTGTATCGTGGGCCAACGCACTCTAGACAAACAGCTTATCGTGCCTACGCCGTACACGTATATGTCCATCGCTCGAAAAACCCGACAAAACCCGCTGTCACCACTGAAGACACCAGCGCGGCGTCCCACTCTTTCACGACAGCAGAGTAGCTGTGCTTTGGGGCGTCGTCGTGTCAGTGGTAGCACATGTGCTGGAAGCACACGGCAGGTGGAACATGTGCCCGGATTTCGTCTCTGGATGATGTGCGCCCGGCTACCGCTGCTAGAACAATGTATCGATCTTGACGTCCGCCTCAACTACGCAGACGTCCAGAACTTGGTCTGTATGGGAATGTTCCACAGACCACAGCTGACAGCAGCGGCACAATATGTGGAACCATCAATCCATGTGTCTACCCAGCTTCCCGCAGGTCCACAAAGCTACCTCATGCACATGGATGCAGTTGTTCAACAAGAGCACGTACTCGTCGGTGGGACATAGTTGTGCCCTAAAAGGAATTTTGGCAATACTATTCACCTCTAAATTCAGCACCGTTACTACCTGCAGAGTCGAAACATGGGGCGCCAATGACAAGTGAATGACTAATACTAACATTCCTCATTATGGACAAATCTGTACCATAGTGCCTGTGAACACACTCTCAGAGTGGTGCGTTTTTCTAACAGTGCATTCGAAATGTGGACTATAGTATGAAGTCCCCATCTAACTGGCCTCAAATTCGCACTAGGGCAATATTCCATATTGAAGTCCCGTGCGGTTCACAACCACAAATTCTGAAGTGTGTTGCAAAAGGTTCATTTGCTGACGGGTCCCGGGTTCAACTCCCAGCTGGGTGTTTGTGTTTTCCTCACCACCACCACCACCACCACCACCACCACCACCACCATTCGTGACAGTGGCTAGATTGGATTGTGTACAAATTTCATATTTTGAAGCTTGGGACTTCGTACCGACGCTCATGATCGCGCAGTCGAGCGGCCCACAAACAAAAGGATGATCCATGTCTACCGTTCTTGCTTATGTTATCGTATGATTTCGCCAGTGTCAGTTTTCGCTACTGATGATGATACATCCTGTATGCATATTATACTCAGCTTGCTGCCCCAGGCGGCCGCTTGTGTCGTTTGTGCCTGAAACCCGTCCTGGTTAACTGTCACCTATGAAATGAGAAATTAGGGCTCATACTCATGTGTATACACGGTCGTTTTCCCCTCCCTCCATTTGCGTGTGGTACACGCAGGGCACTGACTAACAGCGGTACAAAGTGCTCTCCGCCACGCACCTTACGATGGCTTGCGGACTACATCAGCTACAGCCTACTGTGACACGTCTGCGGTAACATTAACAGACGCTCCGCCATATACCGCGTCGTTCGTAACAGACGCTCTATCCACCGAGTCCTACCAGATGCCCACTAGCTACGAAATTGCGGCACCGCTGTTAGCTGCGTATGGTATTGGGAAACTGCCCCGGCTGGCCGCGGCAGGAAGACGGCGGGCAGCAGCTGCGCTCGCCCCGCCGTCTCTTGTCTTATCTTATCGCCCGCGGCCGCCATATTGCTACCACACTGCTGAGACGCGCTCCGCCGACCGGGACTGTATTAAGAGCGAACTGATGGCCCGCTCTGCGATTAAGACGCCAGACCCGCATTCTTTCTGTCCCTAGTTCCCGACAAAGGCGGCCATCTGGCAAGCCACAACAATCAGTACTATACAGATTTCCTAACTGAAGCCTGTTGTTTACTTTATCACATTTCAGTCCGCGCTCCCAACCCGTTTTCTACTTTCAAACTGTCGTCTTCACGGCAAAACGGCCAATCTCGTTTATCTTACAGATGATGATGTTGCAGTCATCAGTCTAAAAACAGGTTTGATGCAGCTCTCCGCTATTATACTTCTTGTGCAATTCTTTTCCTATCTGCGCAACAACGCCTACAACCAACACAAAAAAAAGTTCAAATGTAAGCACTATGCGATTTAACTTCTGAGGTCCATCAGTCCCCTAGAACGTAGATCTACTTAAACCTAACTAACCTAAGGACATCACACACATCCATGCCCGAGGCAGGATTCGAAACTGCGACCGCAGCGGTCGCGCGGTTCCAGACTAGCGCCTAGAACCGCTCGGCCAGCTCGGACGGCTGCTTGCCTCATTCTAAAATTTTTAACCCTCCTCTACCTTCCTCCACTACCGAACTGTCTATTTCTTGACTTGATGCTTCAGGGTTCTACAAGTTTAATTGCTCTGGAATTAGATTCTGTAACTCTTAGTTATCTGCTCTATCCATCTAATCTTAAGCAATCTTCCTTAACACCACATTTCGAAAGCTACAATTCTCTTCTTCTCTGCACTCTTTATCGTCAACGCTTCATTTCCACATAAACACTTCCAGAAAAGGAGTACCTAGTTGACAATCATACGCGAATTTTGTTATTTCCGCAGAAGTAGAGAGTATGTTCAGACTGTCAGTCGTTCAATTTACGTTCGATGTTACCTCTTTTCCAACAATGCTTTCCGCGTTATTCTCACTCTACATTAAATACCTTTTTCTACTTCCCCGCACACAATAAAACTCCCCTATCATCTATAGCGCCTCATATCGTAATCTAATTTCCTCAGCTTTGCCTAGTTTTAATTCCACTATATGCTATTATCCTTGTTCTACTTTCACTTAGGTATATCTTAAATCCTCTGTTCTAACCACTATCCCTTCCGCACAAATAATCTCCCAAGTCCTTTGCCGCCAGTTACATATTTAGCTCAAACTCTCTTGTTTCTTCGCCCTAACCTTGAATTAGATTTCCACTCTTAGAGAGATATGAATAAATATTATTCCTCTTTTTTGCTGAGTTTTATTTTTGTTACTAACCAAACATGTTTCGCTTGCAGAATGAGATTTTCACTCTGCAGCGGAGTGTGCGCTGATATGAAACTTCCTGGCCGGCCGCGGTGGTCTAGCGGTTCTGGCGCTGCAGTCCGGAACCGCGGGACTGCTACGGTCGCAGGTTCGAATCCTGCCTCGGGCATGGGTGTGTGTGATGTCCTTAGGTTAGTTAGGTTTAAGTAGTTCTAAGTTCTAGGGGACTTATGACCTAAGATGTTGAGTCCCATAGTGCTCAGAGCCATTTGAGCCAAACTTCCTGGCAGATTAAAACTGTGTGCCCGACCGAGACTCGAACTCGGGACATTTGCCTTTCGCGGGCAAGTGCTCTACCATCTGAGCTACCGAAGCACGACTCACGCCCGGTACTCACAGCTTTACTTCTGCCAGTATCTCGTCTCCTACCTTCCAAACTTTACAGAAGCTCTCCTGCGAAACTTGCAGAACTAGCACTCCTGAAAGAAAGGATATTGCGGAGACATGGCAGAAGTAAAGCTGTGAGTACCGGGCGTAAGTCGTGCTTCGGTAGCTCAGATAGTAGAGCACTTGCCCGCGAAAGACAAAGGTCCCGAGTTCGAGTCTCGGTCGGGCACACAGTTTTAATGTGCCAGGAAGTTTCATGTTTCGCTTGTTTTATGCGTCCTCAGAGGACTAAAAAGTACACTATTATTGTATTTGACCTCTTATTAACTAATATATTGTTATGGTTTAGACATGCAGTGTTTCATAGCAGCATTGTCAGGTTAACCTAATATTCACATTTAGTTCAACACTACAATTTACTAGCAAGATTCAACTGGAGACTGCCTTCTTCCTTCCTATCAACGGACTTGCTCAGTCAAATTATATACACACAGTTCAACGCGAACTCCGAGTGAAGGCATAATTTCGTACTTTTCCACATTAACATATGATTGCGAGAGGCGAAAAAACGATGAATGACATATGATCCATGGTCCGACTGTGGATCGAACACCAACTTTTGAATTTCTAGTCTATCAAACTCACAATTTACACTATATGGTCAACACTGTCCAAACACTTGTTGGTCGACATTAATGTGCGATGTGTCCACCCTTCGCCTTGATTACGACTTTGATCATGAAATGCCAGTGAAGTGTCACTGTCCGCGGAGCCGAAACCAGAGAACGTAGTCACACGTTGGACGCTGGGGTGTGAAGTAAAGTCGACGTTCTAATTCATCCCAGACGTGTTCTGCTGTGTTCAGGCCGCGACTCTGAGCAAGAGTGTCCCTTTCAGCGATGTTATTCTCCACAAACCATTGCCTCGAAGATGCCGCTTTATACCAGAGGTGCATTCTCATGCTGATACAACTAACCATAGTGCCCAGCTGTTCCTCTACTGATCGCAGAACACAATACTGTAACACGTGTTCCTATCCTTCCGCATGAAGAGTTTCCTTACGCGCAATAAGGGGGCCACACTCTAACCACGAGAAGCTCACTTACATCGTTAACACCTTCTTCCCTTGTTCTGCACTGCTGACGATACACATCATGGCATGGCACGTTCTCCAGCCACTAGCCAAACCCAAACTCTTTCACTGGATTGCAGCTGTGTACAGCGCGATTCCTCACTTCAAATCACTGGTTTGCAGTCGTGCACTGTCCCCCCGGTGTCAAACTTTATTCCACGCTTAGCATTGCCAACAAAAGTGTGAGACTTACGAGGAGTTGCTCGATCACTGTACCCCATTCTTTTTAACTTCCTACGCACAGTCATGTTGCTAGCTGGACTCCTCTACTCGCGACACAGTACCTGTCGCCACCTTTTACAGAGGTGGGTTCGACTCCAGTGGCACCTTCCAGTCAATTCTGCATTACATAGGAGTGAGGAAGTACGAAATTGTGCCGCAGCTCGGAGTCCGCGTTTGAACTGTCTGTATATAGCTTGACTGGGCCAGTCCAGTCAGAGGTTGGAAGGAGGTGATCTGCAGTGGAATCGTGCTAGGAAAGTGCAGACTTGAAATATTTGTGAATATTATGTTAACCTGAGAATGCTACTGCGAAACACTACGTATCTAAATAATAATACATTAGATGAGCAGAGGTAAAAGATAGTAATAGTTTTGTATCCAAGGTTCTCGGGTGTCCAGCCGGATCCGTTCGTCGAAGTTCCACGATATTTCGGCGGATAACCGTTCCGCCATCATCAGGTGGTCCATCAGCACCACCTGATGATGGCGGAACGGTTATCCGCCGAAATATCGTGGAACTTCGACGAACGGATCCGGCTGGACACCCGAGAACCTTGGATACAGCACATTCGCCGAGAAAGCCTGAGATCTCATATCAATTATAGTTTTCTTTTCAGCCGTCTGAGGAACCATGAAACATTTACGCGAAGCATGTTTTGTTAATAACAAAAACAAAACTTAGCTGGAAAAGACGAATGATAGTTATTCATATATGTAAGAATGGAAATGTGATTCACGAGTAGGGAGAAGAAACGAAAGAGTCTGAGATGAATACAGGATGAGTCACTAGGTAACGTACATGCTTTGAGGGGTGATATTTTAGTGATTCTGAACAAAAAAACTTCATATTGACGTATGCCCTATTGCGAATGGTTTCCGAGACAGAACACATTTAATATCACTTCTGTACGTTTTTCTTGAATAACTCGAAAAAGCGCACCCTCCAGCAAAAACGTGTCGCAGTTCAAAATTAAACTATATTAAATTTCCTACAAAAAAAGGTGCTATTCATTTTTTTCTCTAGAACTAATGGTCTGTGCGAAGAGAGCGCGAGAATGTTGAAAAACTCGCTCGAAGCGCATGCTCTATAGCTTACGTAGTTTTTGTAGGCCAATTTGAGGTAGTTTCCCAATTTGTTAGACCACAAGTGCCCTATATCGAACAGTTCGTTTCAACTTGCTACCTCACTATGTTACCACAATATCTAGGATGCAACAGCACGTTTGGGTACAACCAAAGATTCACTAGTCGAATGACTGCACAATAAAGCCAGGAAATAAACTATAGCAGCACAGACCCTCATAGATGGAAGTGTAGCATGGGTGACAATACGAACGTAAAATAAAGGTTCAGGAATTGACTTTTGTAAGGAGAGAGTAAGGATGTTTAAAAGACTGTAAAATAAATAAGGACGTAAGGGAAGATTTAGGAGTATATAACCGAAACGAGAAACTGATCGAAAATAGCGTAGAATGGAAGGAACTAAAGACAGTGTGGGTGGAGAAAGACTCCTGGTAAAGGCCCTCCATTATAAATGCTGTGGAAGAAGACATGTGAGGAGGCCGTACAAGAGACAGAATACCGTACAGATAATTTGTCTAACACATGAAGTTGAGGAGGAGGAGGAGGAGGAGGAGGAGAAAAATAGAAAGTGAAACATCAAGTCAGTTCTATTGAGCGCTTGTCGCGGATCTCACCGTGGTATTCTAGGCTTGACTCCACAACAGGGCTCTGAAACCCACTTCTTCCGATCGATCGTCAACCACTAAAGAGCGAATGTGATCATGCCCAATGAGATTAACAACTTCGTCCCTCTGTGAAGAACACAAATGCGTGAAACGCCTAATGCCGATACCAGATGTTGATTTTAGCCTGTCTGCGTCAACAGTAGTCTCCGGACTGCGGGTTGTGGTGACAGACATATGTGGCGTAGCCCGTGGTGCAGGTTGTAGTATCGTTACGAGTTAGGGAAGACGACGAATGTAATGTCATGAGAATAACTGTAAGTCATGTTTCGGTGCGTATGCTGCGCATATTAGATTTCGATCAGGCGCTTCCTACTCGCCGCAGCGTGACGTCGTGGGAACATACTGGTTGTAACGAAGGCTTCAGTTAACCTGATGTCCTTGAAAATGTGGTGAGTCGATAATCTGTTGCGCGTGAAACATCTTTTTTTGAAAGCGTACCCTATTTCAAGATATAATCGATTAAATTATAATATTTTACAAAATTACAGTACAGTATCAGAAATTGAACTAAATTTATAAATAACGGTGCACATCGTACCACATTTTCACTTAAAACCTCGGCTTGCTTCATGCTGACAGGTTTCCAAACGAAAAGACTTTCCACCACGTCCGAAGGGGTATGAAACGCTATACGCCATAGAACTGATATGAACGAATCGAGTACTAGTTGGGAACTTCCTCGAAGGTCTCGTTTTATATGATTAAAAGACAGTGGTTCTAAAGAAGAACCAACCAGTATCTGCAGAGACGAAATGGCATTCGTAAGTATATCTTCAAGCGCTCAGCTAACTAGTTTTGGAAAAAGCTGGCCATCATTGTCTTTTTTTTTTTTTTAATTCTAAGATAAATGAAGTGTAGGTTGTTACACATTCAAAAACGTAGGTTTAAATGTTGTGATTAGTGTCACGTGTGTGTTCAGAGCAATAACTGTATGGAACATTACTGTCATTGTAAAATGAAGGTTTCACGACCGGGTGACATGGCTGTTGATATACTTTTCGGGATGTGAGGTCGTGGTCCAAGAACTTTTCTGCTCCTTACGTTTCGTCCAGAACTGCGCTGGACTTCCTCAGAGGCGCTGCTCCGCTGAGTCTTGCCGACTGACTGGTCGGGTGTCTGAGAGCGACTTATATATTGTGAGAAAGGGGGGGGCGTGGTTCAGGTGACACGTGATGAGCAGTGATAATCCATACCAAAGATAAGGTTGACTATTGATTACCACCTTGTCAAAGATAAAAATTGTTAGCAATTTTGTAGAGCCCCTGTCCATATATCGCTAAGTTTCATAGCCTCCTCTTTCCTATTGAAATTATCGTGATGTTTATAAATTTCGATAGCTTCTCTATATAGCCGTGGATAGTAATTTAACGTTGTAGATAAAACTTCGGTATCCGAAAACTTCACTTGGTGGTTGCCTGGTTGAAGAGCATGTTCCGCTACAGCTGACTTTTCTATTTTTCCAAGTCGACAAAGACTTTTATGCTCTTTCAGTCGCGTGTTTACGCTTCTTTTGGTAGTACCAATGTAAACTTTACCACAGGAACATGGAATTTTATACACACCACATGTCGACAGGGGAGGGCGTTTATCCTTCACAGATCGTAGTACTTGACTTATTTTCTTTGTTGGTTTAAAGATCGGTTTTATGTCATGTTTTCGTAAAATCTTACCGATCCGATCTGTTACTTTTTTAATAAAAGGGAGAACTACTGTATTTTTCTGTCGTTGTGGTTCATTCTTATCTTTTGGGTTTCTGTTCCTTGGACGCAAAATTCTATTTATCTCTATCCTTGAGTAGCCGTTTTTTTCAAAAGCCTGCTTCAGATGTTTCACTTCAGCATCCAAATGTTCAGGTGTACATATCCGTTCCGCTCGATCGACAAGACTTTTTATGACACCTCTTTTTTGTTGAGGATGATGATTAGAATTTTTATGTAAATATCTGTCCGTATGTGTTGCCTTCCGAAAAACTTTATATTCCAAGCTTCTATCGGACCGTCTGATAACTAAGACATCCAAGAAAGATATTCTGTTATCCTTTTCTATTTCCATGGTAAACTGTATTTTTGGGTGAATTTTATGTAGATAATCAAAGAAATCGTCCAAGGCCTTTCTGCCATGGGACCAAACCACAAATGTGTCATCTACGTATCGATACCAACGAGATGGTTTGTTATTAGCTTTGCCTAGGGCTGATTGTTCAAACTTCTCCATATAAAGATTGGCAATCGCAGGGCCTAATGGATTACCCATTGCTACTCCATCAAGTTGTTCATAAAATTCACTATCCCACTGGAACTGACTTGATGTAAGACAATGTCTGAAAAGAACAGTCAAATCTTCTGGAAAAATATCCGCTATGAAAATCATAACTTCGTTAACAGGAATCATTGTGAATAAGGACACAATGTCAAAACTTACAAGAATATCTTCAGGGGCCAGAGTTAGTCCCCCTAGTTTTTCAATAAAATGACGCGAGTCTTTCATATATGAGTCAGTTTTTCCAATGACTGGTTGTAAACAAGTTGTTAAATATCTTGCTATTTCATAAGTGGGAGAATTGATGGCACTGACTATGGGTCTTAAAGGAAAATCTATTTTATGAATTTTAGGTACACCATACAATCGAGGACACATAGCCTCACTTTTCAATAAAGTTCTTTTATCTTCTTTTCGGATAGAGGTAGATGACTTAATCAAATTATTTGTTTTCCTAAGTAAACTGGCTGTAGGATCCCTCGCAAGTTTTTTGTACTGTCCTGACGTTAAAAGGTTCAAAATTTTTCTTCGGTAATCTTCTGTATTCATAACAACAGTAGCGTTCCCTTTACCTGCGGGAAGAACCACTATTTCTTCATCTGCATTGAAATCCTTAAGAGCCTTCCTCTCACCTTTTGTTAAATTACTTTCTAGAGGTCTGCTGTGGCTTAAAACTCTAGTGGTTTCAATTCCAATTGCATTCGCGGTTGCCTTAGGGATATTTCGTATACCTGCTTCTATATTCGCGGTAATATCTTCAAGTGGTACTTTTACAGGTGTTATAGCGTAATTTCCTCCTCTTGCAAGGACGGAAATCTCGTCTTGAGATAACACTTTCTTTGACTTGTTTATAACAGTATCAGTTACCATCGTATTACTTGTAGTTGTTACATTAGCTTGTAACTTTCCGAACTTTTTCTTATGTCTACTAGTAGTCATTTCTATCGTAGCTTCCATAGTTGTAAACGTAAGATAATCAATTTCATTCCACAGGTCTATCTGTATCTTACAAGCTAAGAATAAATGAGGCTTCAGTAACTCAGTCAACAGAACCCATTTCTCGTCTTGTGTAATGTATCCTTTCTCGAAGTAATGCTCTTTCTGTATAATCATAAATCCGGTGTACACGAGCTGTCCGGAACATCCTCTTCAGCTTTTAAAAGTTCGGTATAGAAGACGAGTCTCTACAACGTAACAAAAAAGTTAAAGTACAAATTAAATGTGCTCTCTTCTTACGTAAAAATTCCAGGCGCCTAACTGATTTTGAGAAATCCTCCCCGTAGAGTCTTCTGATTGTAGAATGAAGGCTTTCACGACCGGGTGACATGGCTATTGATATACTTTCCGGGATGTGAGGTCGTGGTCCAAGAACTTTTCTGCTCCTTACGTTTCGTCCAGAACTGCGCTGCGCTTCCTCAGAGGCGCTGCTCCGCTGAGTCTTGCCAGCGCAGTTCTGGACGAAACGTAAGGAGCAGAAAAGTTCTTGGACCACGACCTCACATCCCGAAAAGTATATCAACAGCCATTACTGTCATTTTTACGATGAATTATTTTAAAATTTATGCTATCTCAGTGTGTGGTAACTTACATGTCACGTCATTTAAGGGGGAAGGGGGAGGTGGAAATCACTGATGACAGCGAATTATCGCCAAAAGTAGTCTGGAATAAAAAAAAATAAGCGATCGCGAGCCGACAATTTCCAAATCATACTGAAATACACATGCCCTTGTATCGACAACTGGGACACAAAGTTTCAGTGGCGCAGCAAGTTCTGAGCCCACAGGTTACAGTGAAACTGTTGGTTGGTTGGTTTAAAAGAGAGGGGGAAAGGCCCAAACTGCTAGCGAAACTGTCAGCGCACACTTACAGCGAGACAGAATTCGCCACACAACACCTTGCTTGCAGCTACGCCACACCGAACAACCGCCGGGCTCCACGCTTTGATGCTTACCTGCAACACAAAAAGAGAAATTCACATCAAAAGAGCACACTGGTTTTTTAATCCTCTCTAAATGGAGAGAAATGCATACAAGTAGGACAGTGAATATGCAACAGAGTGAGTCATTCGCTACTTCGAAAGTATTACTGGGCAACAGTAAAAACGCATTTTTAACCCCGCTATACGTTGTAACGGCGCATTAGATAGTTTTTTTTTTTATTCACCTGGAATGCCGAGTGAAGGGAAAAGGTCGACAATGGGAAAAAATATTTTTATTAATAATTTTGGAAAGAAATTAAACACTTTAATCGTCAGTCATTCTATTGTATCCATTACGGTCTGACGTACTTATTACTGTGTCAAGCTACGGCTACTACAGTTATTAATAGTTTTGAAGACGGAAACGAATTATAAACGGCATGAGAATTCACAACGCAATGGAAACCACTACATTAAAGACAAGAAAGACGAATCCACAGGACATTTCGCCTGTAAATGAAGAACTGCCGCGATGATCTCACCATTGGCAAAATATTCCCGACTAGTCCTCCACAGTGCGATCACTTTCTAAGAGTCGGAGTTTGGAATTTCAGAAGTTTGAACGTGGTAAGAAAACTAAAAATTATGAAAAGCGAATTGCTAAGGATCAGTCTAGATGTACGTGGAGGGTGTCAGTGACGTGAAATGGAAAGAAGACAATGCTTTCTGGGTGGACTAACACAGAGTAATATCAACATCAGCAGGTGGCGTAACAGTAGTAGCATTCGTTATGAGCGGGAACGGAGGGCAGAGGTTGGATTACAAAATGGTTCAAATGGCTCTGAGCACTATGGGACTCAACATCTTAGGTCATAAGTCCCCTAGAACTTAGAACTACTTAAACCTAACGAACCTAAGGACATCACACACACCCATGCCCGAGGCAGGATTCGAACCTGCGACCGTAGCAGTCCCGCGGTTCCAGACTGCAGCGCCAGAACCGCACGGCCACCGCGGCCGGCGGTTGGATTACAGTTTACGGTTCAATCATTAGATTGTCCTCATCAGATTCGACAGCGAACCAATGCCGACAACGACAGCCCAAGGACACAAGCCGTCGTCCTCAGCAAAAGAGGAACAAGTTAAGTATATGAGGATACTGAACGGGAAATTCAATATCTACAGGGAGATGAAAATCTAATACTCAATGAAAATTGGAACGCGGTTGCAGGGAAAAGAACAGAAGAAAGGATTACGGGAGAATATGGGGCTGGTAGTAGAAATGAGAGAGGAGGAAGACTAGTTGAGTTCAGAATGGTTCAAATGGCTCTGAGCACTATGGGACTTAACATGTGAGGTCATCAGTCCCCTAGACTTAGAAATACTTAAACATAACTAACCCAAGGACATCACACACATCCATGCCCGAGGCAGGATTCGAACATGCGACCGTATCAGCCGCATGGTTCCGGAGTGAAGCGCCTAGAGCCGCTCGGCCACAGCTGCCGGCCTAGTTGAGTTCTGCAATAAATTTCCTCTAGCAACAACAAAACTCCGTTGAAAAATCACAGCAGGAGGAGGAGTTATTCTTAGCTAAGACCCGAAAAAACAAGAAGATTGCAGACTCCTAACTAAGGTACGAGCATCTGGGATTGGTTCCCAAGTATGTGAGTGGCTCGAAGACTTCTTAAGTAATAGGACCCAGTACGTTGTCCTCGATGGTGAGTGTTCATCGGAGGTGAGGGTATCATCTGGAGGGCGCCAGGGAAGTGTGGTAGGTCCGCTATTGTTTTCTATCTACATAAACGATCTTCTGGATAGGGTGGATAGCAATGTGCGGCTGTTTTCTGATGATGCTGTGGTGTACGGGAAGGTGTCGTCGTTGAGTGACTGTAGGAGGATACAAGATGACTTGGACAGGATTTGTGATTGGTGTAAAGAATGGCACCTAACTCTAAATATAGCTAAATGTAAATTAATGCAGATGAATAGGAAAAAGAATCCTGTAATGTTTGAATGTAGTGTAGCGCTTGACACAGTCACATTGATTAAATATTTGGGCGTAACATTGCACAGCGCTATGAAGTGGGACAAGCATGTAATGGCAGTTGTGGGGAAGGCGGATAGTCGTCTTCGATTCATTGGTAGAATTTTGGGAAGATGTGGTTCATCTGTAAAGGAGACCGCTTATAAAACACTAATACGACCTATTCTTGAGTACTGCTCGAGCGTTTGGGATCCCTATCAGGACAGATTGAGGGAGGACATAGAAGCAATTCACAGGCGGGCTGCTGGATTTGTTACTGGTAGGTTTGATCATCACGCGAGTGTTACGGAAATGCTTCAGGAACTCGGGTGGGGGTCTCTGGAGGAAAGGAGGCGTTCTTTTCGTGACTCGCTACTGAGGAAATTTAGAGAACCAGAATTGGAGGCTGACTGCAGTACAATTTTACTGCCGCCAACTTATATTTCGCGGAAAGACCACAAAAATAAGAGAGATTAGGGCTCGTACAGAGGCATATAGGCAGTCATTTTTCCCTCGTTCTGTTTGGGAGTGGAACAGGGAGAGTAGATGCTAGTTGTGGTACGAGGCACCCTCCGCCACGCACCGTATGGTGGATTGTGGAGTTTGGATGTAGATTTAGAAGATTTTAGATCCGCTGATAACCTCGCCGTTTGAGAGCCCGTAAGCTCCAAGATTTCAGTTACATCACATCCTGGTCAAACAGTGATTCAGAAATCAAGTATTGGCTTGTAACGCGTAACCAGGGGCAGACACAGACAGGTAACAATTTAGTAATGATGAAGAGTGGACTACAGTTGTCTGATGAGACGTCTGAATTTCGCTAAGGATGTGGTTAAAAAGAAGGCTGCTAGCATTAAGAGTGGAATGAGAATTTCACTGCTAAGCGCAGGAGAGAGAGCGGATAGGTGGAAAGAAACACTGAAAGCCTCTATGACTTTGTCTCATGACGTGATAAAAAAAGAAATTGGAGTCGATATAGAAGAGACAGGGGATCTTGTATTCGAGTCAGCATTTAAAAGACCTCGAGAAGACTTAAGATTAAATAAGGCACAAGGGATTGACAACATTCCGTCGAAATTCCTAAAATCATTCGCGGAAGCAGCAAACAAACGACTCTCCAATTGCTGTGTAGAATCTGTGAGACTGGCGGCATAGCATCAGACTTTCGAAAAAGTATCAGCCACACTATTCCGAAGATGGGAGAGGCAGGTCAAGTGCAAGAACTATCGCACTACCAGCTTCAAAGTTGCTGACAAGAACAATATACAGAAGAATGGAAAAGAAAATTGAGTATCAGTTAGATGACATTCAGTTTGGCTATAGAAAACATAAAGCCGGTCCTGACGGTGCGATGGTAATAGTAGCAAGACTGAAGGAAAATCAAATCATCCAATAGCATTTAGTGTTCCGGCGTAAAGTCAAGCGCCGGCACGACGGACAAGAATGTTACAGCAGAGGGGTCTGTGAAATGGCGTCGGCCAATAGTACGCTGACGAACCCCCTCTCTCGGAAGACACCGAGACAGCAGCGGCATCTGGCGAAGATTTGCTGCGGCCCAGTTGAAGTACAGGCAGTCTACGAACGCTACAGCAGTGACTTGGGAACTTTGCTTGTATCACGAATTGCATATACTGAAGATCTTACTTATGTTTGTCTGCCGCCCATTGCTTGTGACACGTCTGTATCTCACGAAATTAAGTATTGTCATTTATCTTACTGTAATAAAAATTCATTAATACGATTTGTTTGAATTGCTGTCTAGCGATCCGAGAAAGCAGGTTTCCTAGGCACCCTATATTAGACGAGTGCGCAGGACACAACATTCACCAATCCAGTCACGCTCACAGCATTCCTCGACCCAGAAAAAGCATTCGACAATGGTGCAAGATGTTAGAAATTATGAGAAAGCCAGCCGTTGTGGCCGAGCGGTTCTAGGCGCTTCAGTCCGGAACCGCGCTGCTGTTATGGTCGCAGGTTCGAATCCTGCCTCAGGCATGGATGTGTGTGATGCCCTTAGGTTAGTTAGTTTTAAGTAGTTCTAACTCTAGGGGACTGATGACGTCAGATGTTAAGTTCCATAGTGCTTAGAGCTATTCGTATTCGTATTATGGGGAAAATATGTGTTTTATGAAACCCGCAACAGCTTCAAAACACACGCGCGAGATTTTCATATTCTCTTGCTCGCTACGCGCAGACGATTAGACTCACAAAAAAATGAAAGGTAGCTTTTTGTAGGAAGCAATTAATGTACTTAAATTTTTTCTGGGAAACGTTTTAGATGGAGGCCATGGTTTCCGAATTATTCAAGGTCACTTTTGTTTGTTTTATGGAATAATTAGGAAAATACGGAATAATTAGAAAAATACGGAATAATTAGAAAAATACGGAATAATTAGAAAAATACGGAATAATTAGAAAAATACGGAATAATGAGGGAAATACGGCCTCTAGCGAAAATACCAGCGCAAAATTTAACTACATTAAATTTCCTACAAAAAGGTCCTCTTCACTTTTTTTGAAGAACTAGCAGTTTGCATGTAGCGAGCAAGAGAATACGAAAACCTTAGAACATGATATCTGATGCTTAAAACCGAGACGTACGGGCAAATCAGTCATCCTTTACACTCATCCCTCTGCACAAATTTCAAAGTCATTTTCGAAATAGATTTATTGCGAGATCTGCACGGAACAATTAATTTGGACATTAAATTCATCCTACTACTTCGTTGTTGAGCAGTTCACACCACCACACTGCTTACAATCGCTATTTCCTTTATGAAAGAAGGTAAGATGAAAAAAAAAACAAAAAAAAAAGCCTCTCAGCACTATGGGACTGAACTACTGAGGTCATCAACTAACCTACGCACATCACACACATCCATGCCCGAGGCAGGATTCGAATCTGCGACCGTAGCAGCAGCGCAGTTCTGGGCTGAAGCGCCTAGAACCGCTCGGCCACAGCGGCCGGCCACAAGCATTGTGTATAACCCGTTGGCAGCGATACTGAAGTCGTAGGATACTCTTTGCAGTACCAGTTCTGTTGACAGTTCGAGCGGTGCGGTCTACTGGCCGACGAATTTGCAGCAGTTCTGAAGTGAATGCCCTGAAGTGTTTCCTTCAGTTTAGAAATCGAGTTGAACTCACGAGGGCTTAAGTCAGGGGATTGCAGTAGGTGGCATAGCACTTAGCAGTCCCCATCACTTAAACAGTAACAACTTGCACAGTACGTGCTTGAGCGTTGTCCTGCAAAATGATGGTCAGGTCCTGCAAGAAGTGTCATCACTTCTGTCTCTATGCTGTTCGTTTTTGGAACACAACCTACGACCCGCTTAGAAAAAGCTGTTGTGGTGAAACTTCCGGGCAAATCAAAACTGTGTGCAGGACCGAGACTCGAACTCGGGACCTAAGGCAAAGGTCCCGAGTTCGAGTCTCGGTCCGGCACACAGTTTTAATCGGCCAGGAAATTTCATATCAGTGCACACTCCACTGCAGAGTGAAAATTTCACTCCAGCTCTTATTATTTGTATACTTACGAATACTTCAGTATCTTTTTTTTTTGTCCACTCCATCACTCGTTAGCAATGGCGGCCTGCTACTCAACAAAGGACACTGCGAAAATGATTTTCTGCTGTGGTTTGGCAAATTCCGTATTTTTGTCGACCCACTGTACGACTTCTCTGTCGGGTTCCACGTAGTCTCTCTAATAGCGGAAATGTATATTTTCGCTACATCCGCCGTTTGCTACCATTAAACCAAGACAAGTTGGGTTGGGTTGTTTGGGGGGAAGAGACCAAACAGCGAGGTCATCGGTCTCATCGGATTAGGGAAGGAATTCGGACGTGACCTTTCAAAGGAACCATCCCGGCATTTGCCTGGAGCGATTTATGGAAATCACGGAAAACCTAAATCAGGATGGCCGGACGCGGGATTGAACCGTCGTCCTCCAAGACAAGTCTTTGCCGCCCTTTATGAGTTGACTTGGTATCTGTGCATCTGAATTGTGGTTGTTAACGTTCTTCGTCGTTCACCACATTTGTTATGGGTTTGCAGGATCTGAACTGAATGTCATCCGTCCGTGATTTAAGTAATCTGATAAAAACTGTCTTCTCCGTCGGATTTTCTTAGCCAATAAGTTTTCGCTTGGAGCTCTTGATAACCCTTCCGCGTTTGTGGTAACCACCGTTACTGTAATATCATCATGGTTGCTTATCCTTCTTTCACTGATGAGACTCGAGATATGACTGTTTGTTTTAGCCAGCAGGTATAAAATATTTCTTTGGTGCCTAATTTGTCCCAAGTTGCTCCCAACTGGCACACGATGTATTCAATATTATTTAGCAAGACGAACTGTCCTTACCATCGTTAACATATGCGTAATCAGTCTCCAATTTATAAAAACTGACAGATTATTTTTAGATGTCGCAGTCCGAAATGGCGTTCTTTTATTAACCTGTCTTTCTTTTTAGGGTTTCGTACCTCAGTCAAAAGATACGCCCATTTATGGCACATATTCTGACACTCGCAAACTCACTCATCAATACGTACACGGTACTTCCCGTTGGTCTAGAATCATGACATTTGGAAAGAAGCAAGATTTCACAGTACAATTAAATGAAAAAAATCCAAAAACTGTTGATCTATAATTGTTGTTGTTGTTGTTGTGGTCTTCAGTCCTGAGACTGGTTTGATGCAGCTCTCCATGCTACTCTATCCTGTGCAAGCTTCTTCATCTCCCAGTACCTACTGCAACCTACATCCTTCTGAATCTGCTTAGTGTATTCATCTCTTGGTCTCCCTCTACGATTTTTGCCCTCCACGCTGCCCTCCAATGCTAAATTTGTGATCCCTTGATGCCTCAAAACATGTCCTACCAACCGATCCCTTCTTCTAGTCAAGTTGTGCCACAAACTTCTCCTCTCCCCAATCCTATTCAATACCTCCTCATTAGTTACGTGATCTACCCACCTTATCTTCAGCATTCTTCTGTAGCACCATCTATAATTATATCACATGAAAAAATATTTTTGTCAGTTGTTGTCCGATCTGTTTCTACGTCCATCTTTTAAGTCACCTTCTTCTCAGGAACGGGTACACGTGTCAAGCTGAAATTTATGTCAAATGCTAAGGTATACGGTTCTCGGCAGCGTAATGAGTGTAAGGTTCTAACTCGGTACAATCAAAAGATACGGCCATTTACGTCCCTTTGCGTTGTAAAACATTTAAGCTTCTACGTCAATGCCATCTAAAGATACGGTCATTTATGTCACTTATTCTGATTCTTTTCCAGTATTGATAACGGTAATAGGCAGCAATCGTCGAAATTCTATTCCTAGGATGGATGGATGGATGGATGGATGGATGAATTATACAGGGTGACTCACGAAGATAAGAAGATATTTTAATGCGTTATTCTACAAGTAAAACTAAAGAAAGAAGTTCATATAAACTTAGGTCCGCAAATGTTTAGTTAAAGAGTTACGGCTGATAAAAGATTTTGTCTGAAATTTACCAACTTCGCTAATATGAAGCCATGGCAAAACTGTACGAGGTTAAAGTAACGCACGATTTCGATTAATTTTGTTGTTGGTCTGGTGAATCTAATAAAACATGTTCCAGACGTTTATCTGCAGTATTTTCCCGAAACATCCAGAGAAGCAAAGATTATTATACAAGTAAATTTGTTTACTTTCCATTAAGAATATAGAAAAGTTTCTCCCCAACCGTTAGTCAATTATTTCAGCCATTTGCTAACCTTGAAACGAGTTAGTTTTCTGTATTGTTCAATGAAAGAACACAATAACAACAGTGTAAGTGAAACCACATAGAAACTGTTGTAGTGTGTTTATTACTTACGAGATAGGGATGCCTTACAAATTTACGACAGGGGGAAACGCCGATATGATGTTTATTTATGGAAAATGAGATGGTAAAGCTATGGCTTCCGTTAACGAACATCGCGTACGTTATCCAACTCGCAGGATTCCGAATGCACCTGTTCCACTTGCTACGCGACTGCAAACGTATTTTCAACATAACGGCGCGCCTCCACATTTCAACAACACCGCTACTATACATTTAACAGAACATTTTCCCCAGAAATGGATTGGTCGTGGTGCTACACGTCTGTGGCCACCCAGATCGCCCGGTTTAACACCAATGGATTTGTGTGTATTGGGATGGATGAAAGACTTAGTTTATGAGGGCAAAGTCAATGCACGGGAGGCATTACTTGCTCGCATTTGAATGCAACAGGTGAAATTGAAAACAAACCTGTGAAATTGAAATGAGCAACAAAATCTGTTTATGCAGGAGCAGCTAAATGTATTGAATTCGGTGGAGACGTTTTAGAAGATTTATTGTGAATGTACTGCGAAATTGTATGTACATTGTAGAACTTCCTTAACACTGAGTTTTGCTTTTCCGGTTTAACACGAATTCACGTGTGCTATGGCATTAATAAAAGCAGATTATATGACACATTCATACACTTTCAGTTAACTTTATTACTATCATTTTTTTCAAAATTAAATTCCCCACAACTTCTGCTGAAAATTTTGTGCAATTGTCTAGAATTTAAAAAACAAATTGAGCCAATAGTTAATAAATTCAAAATTTTACGAAATTACTTATTTGCTTCTTTGGATGTTCTGGAAAACTACTGCAGATACACGTCTGGGACGTGTTTTATTAGATTCGCCAGATCAATAACAACAAAATAAACGGAAATCGTGCTTTACTTTAACCTTGTACAGTTTTGCCATGGGTTCATATTAGCGAAGGTGATAAATTTCAGGCAAAATCTTTTATTAGCCATAACTCTGTAACTCAACATTTGCGGACCTACGTTTATATGAACTTTTCTCTTTTACTTGTAGAATAACGCATTAAAATATTTGCACATCTTCGCGAATCACCCTGTATACGTGATTAAGTTTGTAGTCCGCGAGTCCTGCTAGAATTTAACCGGATTTTTTTTTTTTCAGCACAGCGATCACACTCATCACGCGTATTTATGTAATTTCTCACCTATGGCGCTCACCTCTTTTCTCTGGCAAAGATGACGACACAGTAAAGCGGGCATTGTGACTTCAAGAATGTTAAAATTATATTACATTATAACTAACGGCTTTCAACAAGAGACAAGGTAATTCAAAGATATATTTATTACTTTCTAGGTGCCGCACATTTGACGAAAAATGCATCCGCGACAGGATAAAGTTTATTATCCAGCTTGGTTTATCCAAGTGCAACGAAACTTCGGCAGTGTTCTCCATAAACAGAGTGCGGGCCGGCCATCTTTTTCAGACGCCAAGGTGGGCGAGGTCCGACTGGAGTTTTCAAGGACTCAGAAAAATCAGTGCTTACCGAGAATTGAAAACGACGCGATCAACCGGGTACAAACTTGCCTAAGAGGTTACGTGTGAATGTCTACAAGGTGTAGCTGGTTCAGGCACTGAAGCCGGCAGGCAAACCTCATCTCTAACCTGTTTGCAGTGGACAAGCTAGCCAAGACAGACGCAAATAATGACTTCTAAGTTGTTCTCTCTTGAGTCAACTTTTCACTATCCGGCAAACTTAGCAGTCAACATCATTCGTATATGGTGATCAGAATGTCCTCATATTAGACTTCAAACTGACAGGGTCAATGCGTGGTGTGGACTTGCGCAAAACTGCATCGCTGTCCCACTTTTTTTTTTTTTTTTTCAGAGAGTCTGCCCTCAAAAGTGTCGTTTACTTGGATATGTTCAAATGGCTCAAATGGTTCTGAGCACTATGGGACTTAACATCTGTGGTCATCAGTCCCCTAGAACTTAGAACTACTTAAACCTAACGAACCTAAGGACGTCACACACATCCATGCCCGAGGCAGGATTCGAACCTGCGACCGTAGCAGTCGCGCGGTTCCGGACTGAGCGCCTAGAACCGCTAGACCACCGCGGCCGGCTTGGATATGTTACGAGAGTTTACTGTGCCACAACTGGTATATCTGGAGCGGACGCCATATTCCAAAAGCATGGTTCAACACGTCACTGGTCCCTAAATGACAGTAAATTTCTGGATGAAAATTTTCCGGGCACGTGGATTAGACGAGGTGGCCCGATTCGGTGGCCACCAAGATCATCTGACGTCATAACACTTCAGTTACCACAGTCTTGTAAAAAAATCAGATGTAACTCACCAAGGTGAAAGATCTACGCAGTTTCTGACGCCATGACGAAGAGAAACTGAACGCCGACTGGACATTGTCCGTGCAAAAAGCGCGCCGGTTTTGCTGTGCTTGGTAAGTTCGT
Source organism: Schistocerca nitens (assembly GCF_023898315.1). NCBI lineage: Eukaryota > Metazoa > Arthropoda > Insecta > Orthoptera > Acrididae > Schistocerca > Schistocerca nitens. Next base: position 208,203,484 of record NC_064623.1, read on the forward strand.
TCGCCGGTTCTCCCAATTTTTATGAATCATTTCGGTTCTGACAAACGTTATAACTGCTCCAACTGCTGCTTTAGTCTTAATTTTACGCATTTTTTCATTAAGTTTACAATAGCACAGCGTGTGTTAAACAGTGAATTCATTTTATCATAACGGAGAAAGTTTAAGTAGGCTGTTTAGGTTTTTATAATGGTAACGCCACGTAGCGCTCTATGAAAATCACTGGCTGTGCTGTGTGCAGTCTGTGGCTGGTTGGACTCATTGTTGTAATATTCGCTGTTTTAGTGTTGGGCAGATGGATGTGAACAGCACATAGCGTTGGGCAGTTGCAGGTGAGCCGCCAACAGTGGTGGATGTGGGAGAGAGATGCCAGAGTTTTTAGCGGACGATCTGGACGTGTGTCCGTCAGAAAAAAGAAATTTGTTTAACTGGATGTCACAAATATAATGACTTTTGAACCCTTTTAAGATAAATACATTCTTCTCTATCAAAATCTTTCATTTGCTAACTATGCCTATGAGTAGTTAGTGCCTTCAGTAGTTAGAATCTTTTATTTAGATGGCAGTATTGGCGCTCGCTGTAATGCAGTAGTTCGAGTAACGAAGATTTTTGTGAGGTAAATGAAAGGTATAGGTTATTGTTAGTCAAGGTCATTCTTTTGTAGGGATTATTGAAAGTCAGACTGCGTTGCGCTAAAAATATTGTGTCAGAACAAGTAAAGAAAATCCTGTGTGAATACGTTGAGTTTTGCTCAGCTGTTTGACAATCAAATTACGTCGAAGTTTACCAGCACGGTCATTCATGATTTTTCTAAGGGGACTTTTCAAAAGTGGCATAGCAGCTGTGAGACACGATCGCGTGATTCTAGAGCGCAATGAAGCACCGAATGCATGAACAGTTGCGAGACTTAATTGTGAAGTTCAATGAAACGTGTTCCAGAATCCGCATTAAAAGTTACTGGCGCACTCGTACTGATCGATCTGTTTTGAACGTTGCGGTGGTTGGAAACAATGTGACTGTTTGTCAAACTGAAGTTCGTTCTTCACCTTCCCAACTATTAAGCGCACGATACTCTTCAACGGGTATAACTCTCCGTTATGATTTTCATTACCACCCTCACGGAAATCAGTTAATGCAGCAGCTGAAAGAAGTCGATCTTGAGAAAAGGCGAAATTGCCTGGCTTCTGGGAAGGCGACGGTTTTGTGAGGATCATCACCTTTAGTGATATGGCGCATTTCCAGTTACAATGATTTGTGAAGAAACAGAACGGCCCAATGTGGGGGAGGGGGTGGTCAGGAAATTCTTGCTTGATTTAAGAGAGGGAAATGCTTCAGCTCCGAGTGACTGTTTACTGTTGCTTTTGGAAGAGCGGCATCATCTGCCCTTATTCCATTAATGCGAGTCAGGACTGGCTGCGAGAGTTGATGGAAACCGATACCGTACAGTGTTACGAGATTTTCTGTGGTCTCATTTCAATGGAGTGAACGCTCAAGTGTTGTGGTCTCAGCGGGATGGTCTCACCTGTCACACACTTCCCGCGAAACAATTGACTCGCTGCATGAGCGGTTTCCCGATCAGCTCTTCTTCGCGTAATGGTGACCGACGATGGTCACCTGGCTACTATACCTGAACACTTGCGATATTTTTCTTTAGTGTATGGGCAATAAACCACTAAATATACCCGAGTTGGAGGATGTTCGGTGTGTTGTTGACGAAAGGCAAGCGGCGTCTAGACAGGCAGTGATAGCGAATTTCACGGTCAGTGTTCTGCGCGCAAGTCAGCGCAACAGTTCGTGGGCTGTGCATTTTTCTTTTCCGAGGTTTACAAACACTAAGTGGTAAAAAGGGTATCCGCTGCTCAGAGCGAGCATCGCAGGAACACCGTACACCTTGTGGTGTCGGTAACAAATCCCGCGACGTGAGAGCCACGTGCTGTGATCAGCTTCCTACTCGCTGAGACAATAACACCTACCGAAATTCTTTCACGAATCAAACCGGTTTACGGCGAAGGTGTTACGAACCGAACGATTGTGATTAAGTGTTGTAGGGAGTTTAGTAGACGAAGAACAAATGTTCATGAGAAACAGGCGAGTGGTTCAAAAACGGTTCAAATGGCTCTAAGCACTATGGGACGTAACATCTGAGCTCATCAGTCCCCTAGACCTAGAACTACGTAAACCTAACTAACGTAAGGACATCACACACATCTGTGCGCGATGCAGGATTTGAACCTGCGACACTAGCACCCGCGTGGTTCCGGACTGAGGCGCCTAGAACCGCTCGGCCACTGCGGCCGGCCTGACGAGTGGAATATCTTCCATTTTGACTGATGAGTTGGTGAGTTGGGGCGAAAGATCGAGGAAACTGTTCGTTAACACCGCCAACTGTAAGTGGTTTAAATTTCTGCGATGTTTCCACGATTCACATGAACTTCCTTACACGAGACCAACAGAAACGCTGGGATACCGGAAATTATGCGCAAGATACGTCCTAAAACAGCTGACAGAGCAGCCCAAGAAACATCGCGTCAGTAGCACCAGCCAGTTCCCTGAGTAACTTGAAATGGAAGGTTAGGATTTTCTGGGGACCATAACGACGGGAGAGAAAACTTCAGTGGTTCATTACCCATCTGAGACAAAAACACATTTGTCACAGTTGGGTCACAGCAAGTCCCCCACCTGTCAAGAAATACCACAATTTGGGGCAAAACAATCATGGCTTCAGTATTCTGTGACCGAAAAGGCGTCATTGTAGTCGAATTTCTGCCCCAGGGGGAGACCACCACTTTACAAACACACAGTAAGACCGTAAAAAACTCAGAGGGAGCTTCCAAAACAAAAGGAGTGGAATGATGACGAGAGGAGTGTGGCTGTTGCACGACAACGCCCGTCCTCACACGACCTCATCCACGAACGCAATCTTGGACCCATTTCGTTGGGATGCTTTGAACCGCACCCTGTATTCCCTTGACTTGGCGCTTTCCGATCATCGTCTTTTCACCTCCCTCAAACCACACATGACTGGAATTAAATTTTGGGCCGACTCGCAGGTGCAGAAACTGGTTCTGAGGTGGCAGAAGATACTATCGGCTGACTTCTTCGAGGAGGGTACAAAGCAGCTTGTGCTACGGCTCACAAAATGCACTGAGCGGGGCGTCGACTATGCGTAAAAAAAGTCAATAACTGTATCAACAATAACCCGTAATTTTTTAAACACAGTTAAAAAGAAAAGAAAAGAAAATGCAGTGCAGCGCCAAAGAAACTGGCTTAGACATGTGTATTCAAATACAGAGAGGTGTTAGCACGCAGAATTCGGCGCTGCGGTCTGCAACGCCTATGAAAGACAACAAGTGTGTCGCGCAGTTCTTAGATCGGTTACTACTGCTTCAGTGGCAGGTTATCAAGATTTAAGTGAGTTTGAACGTGGCGTTATAGTCGGCGTCTGAGCGATGCGACACAGCATCTCCGAGGTAGCGATGGAGTGAAGATTTTCCCGTACGACTATTTCACGAGTGCACCGCGAATATGATGAATCCGGTAAAACAAATCTCCGACATCGCTGCGGACGGAAAAAGATCCTGCAAGGAGGGGACCAACTACGACTGAAGAGAATCGTTCAACGAGACAAAAGTGCAACCCTTCCGCAAACTGCTGCAGATTTCAGCGCTGGGCCGTCAACAAGTGTCAGTGTGCGAACCACTCAACTAAACGTCATCGGCAAGGGCTTTTCGGAGCTGAAGGTCCACTCGTGTACACTTGATGACTGCACAACACAAAGCTTTACGCCTCGCCCGTCAACTGTTGATGAGTGGAAACATATTGCCTGGTCGGAGGAGTCTCGTTTCGAATTGTATCGAGCGGATGAACGTGTACGGGTATGGAGACAACGTCATGAATTCATGGAGCAGGGGATTGTTCGAGAGGGTGGAGGCTGTGTAATGGTGTGGGGCGTGTGCAGTTGGAGTGACATGGGACCCGTGCTATGTCTACATACGACTCTGACAGGTGAGACGTACGTAAGCATCCTGTCTGATCACTTGCATCCATTGTGCATTCCAACGCACTTTTGCTACTCCAGCAGGACAATACGACACCCCACACGTCCACAATTGCCACAGAGTGGCTCCAGGAACATGATTCTGAGTTTAAACACTTCCCCGTCCACCAAATTCCCCACACACGAACGTCATTGAGCATACCTGGGATGCTCAGAAGAGATCTCCACCCCCTGGTACTCTTACCCTTGCAGGAATCATGGTGTCAGTCTCCTCCAGCACTACGTCAGGCTTCAGTCGAGTGCATGCCACCTCGTCTTGCGGCACTTCTGCGTGCTGGCGGGTGCTCTAGAGATATTAGGCAGGTGTACCAGTTTCTTTGGCTCCTCAGTGTAATTCGTACTTAGGATGTGGAGTTGTATCGCGTTATACGCCTGGCTGTGACGACGCGACGTGACGCGTCCACGGGTAGCGCGGGCCGGCCTCGGAACCCAAACAGGTGCTCGGACGCCGTCGCCCCGGACACGCCCAACGGCCAGCAGCAGACACGAGACGGCGGGCTGCGCACGTCCGGATTGGAAATCAGAAGTTGGCTCGGTATACTCGCCTTAAAATCGCCAGCGCGTCCTTTGACCTCATCTCTGAACTCACCGCCTCTTTAATACACTACTGGCCATTAAAATTGCTACACCAAGAAGAAAGGCAGATGATAAACGGGTATTCATTGGACAGACATATTATACTAGAACCGACATGTGATCGAATTTTCACGCAATTTGGGTGCATAGATCCTGAGAAATCAGTACCCAGAACAACCACCTCTGGCCATAATAACGGCCTTAATACGTCTGGGCATTGAGTCAAACACAGCTTGGATGGCGTGTACAGGTACAGCTGCCCATGCAGCTTCAACACGATACCACAGTTCATCAACAGTAGTGACTGGCGAATTGTGACGAGCCAGTTGCCCGGCCACCATTGACCACACGTTTTCAATTGGTGAGAGTTCTCGACAATGTGCTGGCCAGGGCAACAGTCGAACATTTTCTGTATCCAGAAAGGCCCGTACAGGGCCTGCAACATGCGGTCGTGATGAAATGTAGGGTTTCGTAGGGATCGAATGAACGGTAGAGCTACGGGTCGTAACACATCTGAAATGTAACGTCCACTGTTCAAAGTGGCGTACATGCGAACAAGAGGTCACCGAGACGTGTAACCAATGGCACCCAATACCATCACGCCGGGTGATACGCCAGTATGGCGATGTCGAATACACGCTTCGAATGTGCGTTCACCGCGATGTCGCCAAACACGGATGCGACCATCATGATGCTGTAAACAGAACCTGGATTCATCCGAAAAAATCACGTTTTGCCATTCGTGCACCCAGGTTCGTCGTTGAGTACACCATCGCAGGCGCTCCTGTCTGTGATGCGGCGTCAAGGGTAACCGTAGCTATGGTCTCCGAGCTGGTAGTCCATGCTGCTGTAAACGTCGTCGAACTGTTCGTGCAGATGGTTGTTGTCTTGCAAACGTCCCCATCTGTTGACTCAGGGATGACGTGGCTGCACGATCCGTTACAGCCATGCGGATAAGATGCCTGTCATCTCGACTGCTAGCGATACGAGGCCGTTGGGATCCAGCACGGCGTTCCGTATCACCCTCCTGTACCCACCGATTCCATATTCTGCCGACAGTCATTGGATCTCGACCAACGCGAGCAGCAGTGTCGCGATACGATAAACCGCAGTGGCGATAGGCTACAATCTGACCTTTATCGAAGTCGGAAACGTGATGGTACGCATTTCTTCTCCTTACAGGAGCCATCACAACAACGTTTCACCAGCGAACGCCGGTCAACTGCTGTTTGTGTATGAGAAATCGGTTGGAAACTTTCCTCATGTCAGCACGTTGTAGGTATCGCCACCGGCCCCAACCTTGTGTGAATGCTCTGAAAAGCTAATCATTTGCGTATCACAGGATCTTCTTTTTGTCGGTTAAATTTGGCGTCTGTAGCACGTCATCTTCGTGGTGTAGCAACTTTGATGGCCAGTAGTGTACTTTGAAGACGGAGCCCGAACACAGCTCGGGCCGCGACAACGTTACGAAGGCCGCGCCCGAGTAGAGGTCGGGCCGCGATTTTATTGACGCGCGAGGCACCAGTCGCTTTTAAACTGGACTCATTTCATATAACAACAATTTACGGAAGTCTCGCAACCCGCCTCTTGACTGGTGTTGCCTTGTTTTGTTCATTTCTAACATTATTTCGAAAGATACAGTGAACGTAATAGCTGCTGTAGATAATGACTGAGCCAATATGATCACTGATGTAATTTTTTACGTTAGGTTCCGCAGTTCTCTGTAATTCTGCTACAAATGCGTCTCCTTTGTTGAGTGAGCAAGTAATTTCGGAAGCTGAAGAGGAAGAAATTTTCTCAGTAACTCGCCTCACATTTTCGTCTTGGGAAAGTAATTATCCTTTGTCATTGTGATCTATCGAAGAACTACAGTAAATATGAAAAATAGTTTGACCCCTTTTTAGTGTGTATTACTCTTTAAGATCCATCAATGACATGGGTGCCAGCGACGCTTTAAGTAACAGCAGAAAAGGCCGGTTTCCTAGGCCCAACATTCCTCCAAGTGCATGGTCTGTGACGTGGACGCGGCCCGCACGAGAAACAGCGTCCTCTGAACACGGTACGTGCTGCTTAACGTGATTTGCGCTCTCAGCGCCCTACAGCGGCAGTTGTCGGTTTTGTTTGGCTCGCAGGCCACACAGTTTCTTTACCACGGCGATATCGCATAAAACAGCTGTGTTAACTCTGTTGGAGAGTGTCGAAGAAATTTGTTTGCCATCACAATTTTCCTTTGCCTTTCCTTTTCGTACCATTTAGGGAAATACTGATAGATACAATATACTGTGACTTATTTCAGTTTACTTGCAGTGTAAGTAACGCAAAAACTGACAATAAAAAAAGGTTCCCACACAGCGACTCGACATCACGACTTTCGCATTACCGTCGTAGTGCACTGTTTGCGCTTCGCCAAGCGCTGCATGGCAACCACGTCAACACAAACGTCTCATGCTGCACCCCATCTGCGCCAAAAATTCTATATTTTTTCCTCAGCCATTGGCTATCTGGAAGTTCCAATTCTGTCATCTTCATTTCTGGCCAAATGCTGCATATACCATTAATTTGGACAAAATCGGTGACAACGTCTGGGTGCGGCCCCCTTGTAAGTATCTCGCACTGACTGCGGATACTACACTCGCCAGTTGCGAACATTTGGCGCAAAGCCGAAGTACCAGCACACTTCTTACGCCTGGCGACGAACCAACAGACCCAAAAGAAGTTCCGTGCAGTTCCACTTCTTTGCCATTTGTCTAACGTGTCGGAAATCCTGATCCTAAAGCGAACACAAGACACTGTTAACAAAAGCCTCATAAAAGAGCACACATTTTTCCGCCCAGGAAGGGCTAGCAGTGGACGGGTCGTTCATTTAGTACAACACATTGAGGATGGGTACGAAAGAGGTCAAGTCACAGGTGTGGCTACCATTGACCTCACAACCGCTTATGATACGGTCAATCACAATTAGCTGGTTAGAAAAGTATACCGTTACAGACGATCACAGAGTTTATCCAGTGTTTGCTGCGAAGTAAGACTTACTTTGTCACGGTGGAAAGAAGAAGAGCCGGTGGATGATTCCCAGAAATGACATCCCTCACCAGAGTGTGTTATCCGCGATGTATAACGTCTGCATGTATGACCAACGAATTAGCTCCGGAACTGTAGCATTTATTTACGCTAATGCCACATCAATTGTTGCCCAAACTAAACTGGTGGCGCATTAACAACACACATAGGGATAAATTACATACCAAGAGTCAATTACAGAAAACTGTCAAAAAGATGGAAAAAAAAGCGAACAGCGAGGCAGTTCTCTTCACATTCTGTTGAGGGCCAAGTATTTGTTGCTCTTGACTGCTGTATCGTTTAGCTGCAACAAGGTCACAGGTAGCAGAGGTTTCCGGCAGACTATCAGATATTAATCCTTCCTGCATTCTATTGAATTCTCCCTATAATTGATTCTTTGTATATAATTAACGTGTGTGTGTATGTCATTAATGCTTCACTAGTATTGTAGTAATTTTATGTACCGGATAAGCAAAATAAAAAAAAAATTAACCGATATCTCACACACATGACATCATAGCAAAATCAAGACGACGACAAAACAATTGAAGGACGCACTAACGGCGCTTCACACGAAACATTAAATACATACATACGACGCCATCATTAGATCAGTTCCCGAATATGCAGCGCATTTTGGGTTGGCTAATTCAAGCCAAAGAAAAATATTCAGCACAGTACTAAGACTAGTTAGTAGACCTAGCACACACAAGACAAACAACAAAATATTTAAAATATCGACCACTCGAACTTTCTAGTAAATCAGACTAAACAGACTACGCACTAACAGAACTAAGACGATGGATCCACTTGAATATTAAAGCCTAACTTCCATTTTACCATATTTTTATACACTTACTTGCCACCTACAGTAATACAATGAACAGAGAACAGACAAAGACTTCAATGAAACTTAACTGTTAACAGATTATCCAGCAACATCAACCATCTCTTTCAGGAAAGAGAAGACAGAAAACTAGGAAAATAAAAGTGAAAACTGCAGTCCGCAACACGATCTCAGCGCGCGAGGCTACAGTTATTTCCATTACCTGTAAGGGGAATGCAGGTACTACACCACAACCCCTCATGATCAAAATCAAAAACCAAAGAAGAATCCAAATCAAAAAGCAACAATATACATTAAACTGAAATTTCTCCTTTCTCCCCACTTACAAATAAATGTATTCCAAATAGTACAACCACATCAATGGTTGAAAACAGTGTAAGCTCTCTCATCACCCTCCTCTTCAGGAGAGGGAATGAAAGAAAAATCGATGTCCGTTTCCGCAGACCGCGTTACGGAGAGTGGCGGAGGAAGCTGCTTGTATCACTGTCTTCTCACCGCCTTCCCCCCTCCCCCATTGCACGCCCACGCTCCCGTTCCCTGTGTTCCGTTCCTTTTGTAAACTTACTAGGTAACACGACTAACCTGACCTCGTATTTTAAGGGGAAAAAAAGCACACATGCAAAATACCAATCCCAGAAATCGATTCTCCGCGAAAATTTTGGCCATAGTTCTGATAATCCGCCGCAGTTACTACCGTCTCAAGGTAGAGCTGTAGAACTTCCACGTCACACCCTCCAGTTGCACTCTCTCGATCCAAATGTAACCCCCCAGTCAAGAAACGGGAACTACTGTACAACTTACGAAGGCTCGCGTTCCGTAATGTCCGTGAAGCGACAAGCGACATTGCTTTGTTCACTGTGCCACAGTGCGCCGTTTTTAACCTGCAGCTGGTGCTAGAGATTTATCTGTTTCTAACAATTTTACGTTGCGACTCATTAGTGTAGTGTAAATTAATTAAATGAATGAGTGTGTCGTTTAAGAAGGAGCGTAGCGGTTTTTAATTATTAACACGGCTGCTACGCGTTATTTTCTTTGTATTTAAAAGCTCAGACTTTTACAGCGAATAGGCGTAAATTTGGAAGAATTGCGCTATTCTGCAATGTCATCGCCATGTTTACGTTATAAATCGATAATCATTCATTCTGCTTCATAATAATTCTTCAGCTGCTTACGTTTATTCATTTTGTTTTTAAGGCATATGAAGGGTGGTCGGCAACAGCCTGACAAGCTTGTCTACATTTGCATCTACATTTATACTCCGCAAGCCACCCAACGGTGTGTGGCGGAGGGCACTTTACGTGCCACTGTCATCACCTCCCTTTCCTGTTCCAGTCGCGTATGGTTCGCGGGAAGAACGATTGCCGGAAAGCCTCCGTGCGCGCTCGAATCTGTAATTTTACATTCGAGATCTCCTCGGGAGGTATAAGTAGGGGGAAGCAATGTATTCGATACCTTATCCAGAAACGCACCCTCTCGAAACCTGGACAGCAAGCTACACCGCGATGCAGAGCGCCTCTCTTGCAGAGTCTGCCACTTGAGTTTGCTAAACATCTCCGTAACGCTATCACGCTTACCAAATAACCTTGTGATGAAACGTGCCGCTCTTCTTTGGATCTTCTCTATCTCCTCTGTCAACCCGACCTGGTACGGATCCCACACTGATGAGCAATACTCAAGTATAGGTCGAACGAGTGTTTTGTAAGCCACCTCCTTTGTTGATGGACTACATTTTCTAAGGACTCTCCCAATGAATCTCAACCTGACACCCGCCTTACCAACAATTAATTTTATATGATCATTCCACTTCAAATCGTTCCGCACGCACACTCCCAGATATTTTACAGAAGTAACTGCTACCAGTGTTTGTTCCGCTAACATATAATCATACAATAAAGGATCCTTCTTTCTATGTATTCGCAATACATTACATTTGTCTATTGTAAGGGACAATTGCCACTCCCTGCACGAAGTGCCTACCCGCTGCAGATCTTCCTGCATTTCGCTACAATTTTCTAATGCTGCAACTTCTCTGTATACTACACCATCATCCGCGAAAATCCGCATGGATCTTCCGACACTATCTACTAGGTCATTTATATATATTGTGAAAAGCAATGGTTCCATAACAATCCCGTGTGGCACGCCAGAGGTTACTTTAACGTCTGTAGACGTCTCTCCATTGATAAAAACATGCTGTGTTGTGTTTGCTAAAAACTCTTGAATCCAGCCACACAGCTGGTCTGATATTCCATAGGCTCTTACTTTGTTTATCAGGCGACAGTCCGGAACTGTATCGAACGCCTTGCGGAAGTCAAGGAAAATGACATCTACCTGGGAGCGTGTATCTAATATTTTCTTGGCGACATGAACAAATAAATTGAGTTGGGTCTTACACGATCGCTGTTTCCGGAATCCATGTTGATTCCTACTTAGTAGATTCTGAGTTTCCAGAAATGGCATGATACGCGAGCAAAACACATGTTCTAAAATTCTACAACAGATCGACGTCAGAGATATAGGTCTATAGTTTTGCGCATCTGCTCGACGACCCTTCCTGAAGACTGGGACTACCTGTGCTCTTTTCCAATCATTTGGAACCTTCCGTTCCTCTAGAGATGCAGTACACGGCTGTTAGAAGGGGGGCAAGTTCTTTCGCGTACTCTGTGTAGAACCGAACTGGTATCCCGTCAGGTCCAGTGGACTTTCCTCTGTTGAGTGATTTCAGTTGCTTTTCTATTCCTTGGACACTTATTTGTTTGTGCGGGGATTGAGAGAAGGAACTGCAGTGCGGTCTTCCTCTGTGAAACAGCTTTGGAAAAAGGTGTTTAGTATTTCAGCTTTACGCGTGTCATCCTTTGTTTCAATGCCATCATCATCCCAGATTGTCTGGATATGCTGTTTCGAGCCACTTACTGATTTAACGTAAGACCAGAACTTCCTAGGATTTTCTGTCAGGTCGGTACATAGAATTTTACTTTAGCATTCACAGAACGCTTCACGCATATCCCTCCTTAAGCTAACTTTGACGTCAGGGTGTTGCAGGCTAGGTTGGCTGAGAAATAACTGGAAAAACATCGATACGTTGCGTCATTTCAGAGTTAACTAGCATTGAAGTTAGCCAATCAGGCCCTTAAGCCGTCGGCACACGGACCGTGCATCCGAACGTTGAGCGTTGAGCGTGCCGAGTTCCTGACGTCACAGCATGGAATAGCACGCTCGGGAGTCTTTCCGAACGTGCAGAGCAATATCTGGCATGTCAGATATTCTCAGCGTGCGTCTGAGCGTTGACCAATGACATGGCACAACGCCACCTACGTCACATGCACGCCCTCTCCCTTCAGTACAGAGTTGTGACGCGCCATATTGTCATTCATTTCAAGCCTATACGTATATATTCCGTTCCGAGCACCAGCAAATTGAGAATCACTGCAAAACTCATTGTTAACTGTGTGATTCGTTCCAATAAAATAATGAGAAACATCATATTCGCGGCAAAATAATTATTGTAACTTGCGTATAATGAAAGTAGGCTATTTGAAGGCAGCGACACACTGAAGATCCACCCGAAACGCATTGTTCTTGGTACAATGTGTTATAATTAAATTTCAGTTTGTAAAATATCTACGATTAAAGTTTTTGGCCACAGGTAAGGTACTATCATTAGATGCAACAGATGTGATGTTGGTATAGCGTAATGGATAGCTGCATTGTATGGTAATGAGGTTTTTTTGTTGGGGCGGTGGTTCGCGTCCTTACACGACGAATTTTTTTTTCCTAACATTCGCGTTTTTATTAGGTTCTGATACTTTATTATTAGTTTAATATAAGTATAGACTGTAATGTTTGATTTTATGTAATTACAAGTTCACCTTTTTTTGAGGGCTGACTTTGTTCGATTGGCTTAATTTACAGGACAGCTTGCGCTACTTGTATAAAGATATTTTGCTCCTTTTTCTTTTACGCTTCGTAATTCACATGTTGCAAAGATTCTGCTACTGGGTAGGAACAGTGATCAAGTAAGACTGACCTTGGGGTTTTACTAAAATGTGGGAATGATGAAATATTGTTTACCTTATGCGGAGAAGTATTCCAATTTTGTAACGCACTGCTTCTAATGGAACTTTTATAAGCCTGTGTCCTTATTGATTGGACATGGTACTTTCGTTTTCGTGGACGATGGAAGAAATGTGCATTTTAATAGAGCTAACGTGGGAATTTTACGCGCCCGTTGAGTAAACAGTGTGATTAACGAACTAGAAACATCCCTCAACTGTCGCTTGAGTGCGTTGCGATCGCGTATACCACGTTGGGGTCCACGTACCGTATGCACAAGTCGCATCGTTCCTGAGCGTTAAGCAGCACGTTGAACTGGGCACGCTCAACGTTAACGTTCGGCAGCACGGTCCGTGTGCCGACGGCTTTACGCGCGCAAGTTCGTGCGGCTCGCCAGAGACAGTGTCTCCGCACGTGTTCTTCGTTTTGTTTTCTGAAACCGTAGAAGAGAGCGATTCAAAAGTTGGATACGGGACGTCAGTGAGGATCGAACCCGAGCCAAAGGCTGAGCAGCCTCGGGCGCTGTCATCTACGCTATGGGAACAACTGACTGCAATTCTATCTGGCGGACAGGTTTAATTTGCGCGCACAACTGTGTGATCAGCTAAATTCAATGCCAATTAATTTAGAATCGGCGCAACGTACTGAATTTTCTTGCGAACAATTATTTCTCAGCACAAACTACACTGCAACATCCTTGCAAGCTTTTCAGTCTGTTTCTCACCATCCTGAATGAAGTGCGGCGCAGAAAAATGTACAAACTGTTGAATTGTTCATAACTGCCAACTACACGGAAACGTCTCATTTTCCTTACTTTAATAGTTTACTGTTCTGGCACATACGTGTGGTTTTCTTTTTTTATGTGGTGGTTGCGTCACTATACATTATTGTTGTTGTCTTCCGTCCAAAACTCGTTTGATGCAGCTTTCCATACTACTCCATTCCGTTCAAGCCTCTTCATCTCCGAGTAACTATTGGAATCTACATCCCCTTGAATCTGCTTACCGTATTCATGTCTCCGTCTCCCTCTACAATTTTTACCCCCTGCACTTCCCTCCAGTACTAAATTGGTGATCCCTTGATGCCTCAGAACATGTCCTACCAACCGATCCCTTCTTCTAGTCAAGTTGTGCCCAAGCTCCTCCCCAATTCTATTCAATACCTCCTCATTAGTTATGCGACCTACCCATCTAACCTTCAGCATTCTTCTGTAACATCACATTTCTAAAGCTGCTATTCCATTCTTGTCTAAACTATTTATCGTCCATGTTTCACTTTCATACGTACATGGCTGCACTCCATATAATTACCTTCAGAGAACATTTCCTGACACCAAAATCTATACTCGATGTTAACGAATTTATCTTCTTCAGAAACGCTTTATTTGCCATAGCCACTCTACGTTTTACATCGTCTCTACTTGTTATTATGCTCCCCAAATAGAAAAATTCATTTACTACTTTAAGTGTTCGTTTCCTAACCTGATTCCCTTACCATCACATGATTTAATTCGGCTACATTCCACTCTCGTTATTATCGTCTAAAAGCCTCTGAAGCGATGTACATGAACGCTGAGACAATTAATTTAATGTAAGACACAAGGGGTCGCAGCAAACTCTCTCAATATGCTTTGTACCGCTGAATATGATTGTTCTATGGCGGTCTTTAGGAGTGGTAACGGGTTCTGACTTTCTGATGGTCAACAGGCCTGTTTACCCTACTATTAAATGCAGTGCTTGGAGTTGCATAGAAGACAGTTGGACGTTGTTTGCCAGTAAAGGCAGAACATCAGCGAAAGCCACAATGGGGTCCTTTGCTCGTCTGGACGGACCCTCATCCTCAAGCCGTAGACGCCTATACGCTCGATAACGATCGTGGTGCGACCCAACAGGTTCAACAGGTATTTTTCGCTGGTCAGTCAGAAATTGTGCGCTTCATATACAAAAATAGTGTCCCGAAAATTTGCGTAACACATGAAACTTCCTGGCAGATTAAAACTGTGTGCCGGACCGATACTTGAACTCGGGACCTTTGCCTTTTACACAGTTTTAATCTGCCTGGAAGTTTCATATCAGCGCACACTCCGCTCTCATTCTGGAAACATCCCCTAGGCTGTGGCTAAGCCATGTCTCCGCAATATCCTTTCTTCCAGGAGTGCTAGTTCTGCAAGGTTCGCAGGAGAGCTTCTGTAAAGTTTGGAAGGTAGGAGACGAGGTACTGGCAGAAGTGAAGCTGTGAGGAGGAGCCGTGAGTCGTGCTTGGGTAGCTCAGTTGGTGGAGCACTTGACTGCGAAAGGCAAAGGTCCCGAGTTCGAGTCTCGGTCCGACACACAGATTTAATCTGCCAGGAAGTTTCATATCAGCCCAGACTGCGCTGCAGAGTGAACATCTCATTCTTGCATAACAAATATTTTGCAGAGTAACATGTATATATACATTATGTTTTGTGTTCCTTTGTTGTTGTTGTGGTCTTCTGTCCAGAGACTGGTTTGATGCAGCTCTCCATGCTACTCTATCCTGTGCAAGCATCTTCATCTCCCAGTACCTACTGCAACCTACATCCTTCTGAATCTGCTTAGTGTATTCATCTCTTGGTCTCCCTCTACGATTTTTACCCTCCACGCTGCCCTCCAATACTAAATTGGTGATCTCTTGATGCCTTAGAAAATGTCCTACCAACCGATCCCTTCTTCTGGTCAAGTCGTGCCACAAACTTCTCTTCTCCCCAATCCTATTCAATACTTCCTCATTAGTTATGTGATCTACCCATCTAATCTTCAGCATTCTTCTGTAGCACCACATTTCGAAAGCTTCTATTCTCTTCTTGTCCAAACTATTTATCGTCCACGTTTCACTTCCATACATGGCTACACTCTTACCTAAGTGATATGATTACTCAGTATTTCATAACATGTAATAATAAAGACTGAGTATCAGATTTCCAATAATAAACAGTGATTATTCCTCATTCACAGTAATGTACGACCATGTGTGCCCGTGGGTCACTGTCGATCCACTCAATAAAACCTCCTTTCACAACTCAGAACTAGAAATTACCATTACAGTTGTCTGTGGTTCCTAGTAAATGACGTATGTTAAAATCACAAAATTCCGTGTTTAAAAAAAAGTTGTGGGCATATGTATCTTAATCCGGCGTTAAGCCGTCGGCACACGGACCGTGCTGTCGAACGTCAACGCTGAGCGTGCCAAGTTCAACGTGCTGCTGAATGCGCAGGAACGATGCGACTTGTGCATACGGTACGTGGGCCCCAACGTGGTGTACGCGATCGCAACGCACTCCAGCGGCAGTTGAGGGATGTTTCTAGTTCGTAAATCACACTGTCTTACTCAACGGGCCAGCGTAAAATTCCCACGTTAGCTCTATCAAAACGCACATTTCCTCCATCGTCCACGAAAAGGAAAGTACCATGTCCAATCAATAAGGACACAGGCTTATAAAAGTTCCATTACAAACAGTGCGGTACAAATTTGGAATACTTCTCCGTATAAGATAAACATTATTTCATCATTCCCACATTTTAGTAAAACCCCAAGGTGAGTCTTACTCGATCACTGTTCCTACCCAGTAGCAGAATCTTTGCAACATGTGAATTACGAAGCGTAAAAGGAAAAGGAGCAAAATATCTTTATACAAGTAGCGCAAGCTGTCCTGTAGATTAAGCCAATCGAACAAAGTCACCCGTCAAAAAATGGTGAACTTATATTTACATAACATCAAATATTGGTTCAAATGGCTCTGAGCACTATGGGACTTAACATCTATGGTCATCAGTCCCCTAGAACTTAGAACTACTTAAACCTAACTAACCTAAGGACATCACACAACACCCAGCCATCACGAGGCAGAGAAAATCCCTAACCCCGCCGGGAATCGAACCCGGGAACCCGGGCGTGGGAAGCGAGAACGCTACCGCACGACCGCGAGCTGCGGACTAACATAAAATATTATAGCATATACTTATATTAAACTAATAATAAAGTATGAGAACCTAATAAAAACGCGAATGTTAGGGGAAAAAATCGGTAGTGTTAAGACGCGAACCACCACCCCAACAGAAACTCATTATTGGACAGAGACGCTACTCATTACGCTAAACCAACAACAGACTCCTTGTAATAAATCATGTTTTCTTACCTCTTGCTAAAAACGTTATCGTAGATAATTAAGTAACTAATTGAAATTTCATTATAACAAATTGTACCAAGAACAATGCGTTTTGGGTGGATATTCAGTGTGTCGCTGCCTTCGAATAGCCTATTCTCATAAAACGCAAGTTTCAATAATTCTTTTGCCACGAATATGATGTTTCTCGTTATTTTATTGGAACGAATCACACAACTAACAACGGGTTTTCCAGTGATTCTCAAGTTTTCTGGTGCTCAGAAACGGCGTATATACATATAGGCTTGAAATGAATGCCAATATGGCGCCTCACAACTATGTACTGACTGGAGACGGCGTGCGTGTGACGTAGGTGGCGTTGTGCCATCTGATTGGTCAACGCTCAGACGCACGCTCAGAATGTCTGACATGCCAGATATTGCTCTGCACGTTCGGAAAGACTCCCGAACGTGCTATTCCACGCTATGACGTCAGAAACTCGGCACGCTCAACGCTCAACGTTCCGATGCATGGTCCGTGTGCAGACGGCTTTAGCTTGTAGAGACCTCGTCCATTCCCTTACGACTTTTTCTGCGACACATTTAATGTTGTTACTAGCTCTTCTGATGTTATTTCATATACTGACTTCCAATTAGCATTAGTCCTTCGGAGCAAGAAGCGTAAATTAATAAACGAAAATCCGCAGCATTCCAAACCGCCAATTGTGTTCTCTTACGTGGGTGACTAACACTTTGTTCGATAAGTAAGGCGGCAGCTAGCGAACGCCTAGAGATGCGGTGTTTGTTGTGGTCCCAGAAGAGCGTGAGCAGTCGGCACGCAAGGTAGCCACGCACCGGAAGAGGGGAAGCCGGCTGCGGACGCACTTCCGGTCTCCCGGCGCGTAACTCGAGCCGCCGGCTGCCGGCTGCTGGCGCTATGACCCACCCACGCACCCACCCACACACCTACTCACTAAGGCCCACACTCTTCGCTGTGCGCCCGATCACTGTTTACCTTAGCGAGCTAGGTGGCGATGGTCTGCGAACGCGAAAGTGTACAGACGCGCTCAAGGACGTAAGTGCTCGCTGGTGAGACGATATTACGAAATACACGCGTGCATTAGGAAGCGAATGGAATAAATTTGTTCAGTGCTGGTCGGTAGGAATAAACCACTTCCCCTAATAGGACTAGAATGAAGAATATTGTTGATGCTGTCCAGATTATAATGTCTGATATTTTTAAGATAATTACAATTGGTAGCATTAGTGCGATTTCCACGTCCAAGATTAGAAAGATTACAGCAATTAGGAAGAATCGAAGGGACAGCAGCCCACCGAAAAAAATATTGCTCACCCCCTTAAATAAAAAAAACCATGGCCCGTTTTATACGAGCAACTTTCTTGTCAAAATCGAGTAATAGAAGTGTATGCGACTTTGGTGCCTGCGTTTAAATCAGCAGCCAATAAAGAGGCCTGGCCGTGCGGTTCTAGGCGCTGCAATCTGGAACCGCGAGGCGGCTACGGTCGCAGGTTCGAATCCTGCCTCGGACATGGATGTGTGTGATGTCCTTAGGTTAATTAGGTTTAAGTAGTTCTAAGTTCTAGGGGACTAATGACCTCGGAAGTTGAGTCACATAGTGCTCAGAGCCATTTTTGAATGAAGAGGCGACTGTGTGTGTGAGGTCGATAACTAGAAATTTTGCCGACTGTGGAGCCATCAATTTCCGTATATTCTGCGCAGTGTGTATGTGCAGAAACAGATCTACATGGCGGCGTCTGCTAACATTCTAAATTAACCTGTTCTGATCGAGCTCACTCCTATTATAGAAATGCATTTTGGATTTCGTGTCTCCTTAATCATTCAAAAATGGTTCAAGTGGCTCTGAGCACTATGGGACTTAACATCTGAGGTCATCAGTCCCCTAGAACGTAGAACTACTTAAACCTAACTAACCTAAAGACATCACACACATCCATGCCCGAGGCAGGATTCGAACCTGCGACAGTAGCAGCAGCGCGGTTCCGAACTGAAGCGCCTAGAACCGCTCGGCCACAGCGGCCGGCCCTTAATCATTACTATGTTGTTTGCGTTGGTTTCGCGAACCACTGGAAAGGCTGCACAACGTCTCTGTGTTTTTCCCCCATTACTGTTCTCCTACAAGAGAAACAAAATGTCTTGAAAGCAAAAAGGTATTCAAGTTTCGCAGAGAAAAAAGCCTGCACTGCGTATAAATAAGAACACAAATAGATTAACGTATTTTAATGAAAATTATTTCAACAGTGAAAAACTCAGAATTATTCGGCGAGAAAAATAATTTTCGATTTTATTTGGTACTTAGCAAGAAAATAAGGCACAAATCATAAAGCAGAAAGGCTCATTTACTGCATTCTAAATATTATTTGGCGTGTTCGCCAGCATTATTTTCTCGAGCAAATAAATGTACTTGTTCTGAAAACTCTGGTTGCCAGACTATTCTTTCAATTCTCGAAGTGCATACAATTGACCACACGATCTTCGACAAGAACTTCCACTATGATCTCTGCTTTGGTCACGAATAGATTCCATTATGATTCCACAGTGAGACTTTCACTCTGTACCAGAGTGTGCTCTGATATTTCCTGGCAGATAATAACTATGTGTCAGACTGACACTCAAACTTGAGACCTCTGCCTACCGCGGGCAAGAAGTGCTCTACCAACTGAGCTACCGAAGCATGATTTACGACCCGTACTCACAGCTTTACTTCCGCCAGTGCCTTGTTCCTACATTTTCTTACTGAAGTATTTAGATTTTTTCGTAAAAAGGATATCCCCTAATAGCCCGTCTTGCACAGTGGAGGTGCCAAACGGTTCAGCAGACAGCTTTCAAAACACACGCAATTTCTGGCGTTGCCGTGTTGGTGAAAATGACAACTTCCGGACACGCGAGAATCAGTACAGTGATACAACGCCAGGGGCGCTGCTGTAGACTCGTTTATGTCGAGTACTCAGTTGTGGCAAGGAAGTCGATCGTGCAGTAAAAGGGGTTTCAGGCCGCTGTGAACAGCGTAGAGCTGTTACCAGCGCAACATGTCACTCTTCATGGCACACCCAAGTCACGACAATGAAGTGGTGTACGCGTGTGACAGTCGGTTGCATGAAATGAGCACAGAAAAACGTATTTACACCGGAGCGTAGGTAAGAGAATACAAGCGAAAGAAAATTCGCCGACAGTTCGCTAATATTCACATATATTCGGTAGCATCTGCCAGCAAGCGTTTGGACTGGACAGAACGCGAGATAACGAACTTAGCCCATGAACACTGCAGTGCTGTTTTTCTCGCTAATAATCGGTACACAAGATGCGACATCATACAGTCGAGTGTCCGAAACCGATTTTCAAGGAAGACTATGATGCACGACGAAGTAAGCAAAAGGGCACAGGATGAGAAAATTAATGCCGTCTGAATTTGTACGTAAGCTTCAAACACGTTCAGGTTACCTGACACAGACGCAGTTCCAGCAAAACTTTGTACATATATCGACTGGACACTTTTCTCCGGCTTCTCGTAACAATCGAGGAGGAAATTCAAAAGCAGAACACCAACTGCTAACGACCAACACCACCCGATGAACAGACTGGTTATCAGCAACTGGTCACACATACGCTAGTGACTCACCCGTATTTCAGCAGCTCACATATCTGAGACAGTTTCAGATGTCTGTGCAGTGACGTAAGCAATACACTTCCACGGTTTTACTAAATTACGTCTAAGAAAGAGAAGTCCAAAGCAATATAATTAATGAAATGTGGAATACAGTACATACGACGTACCAAAAAAGGTTACTTAATGGAATCTCCTATATACCTTTTAGAGGGTAGATATCGTGAAGCCATTTTTATTTACCAGAAAAAAATCTCTACCATAAAACCGATACATCTGCCGTGTAATTACAGCCACTATGAACCTAACCAACGACAATGATCAAGATTTTCGCATTTCTTTTATTTTAATCAGAATAACCGATACACATCCGCAATTCTTTACTTTCAAGGAAATTTATTGTGCTCTTCCATTTCAATAAAGGGAAATACAAAGATTGTGCTTATTCGTTTTGTTTCGCGCTGATACAAGCTTCTAATGAATTTGTGGTCTTCCTCACATCCCCGGTGCCTTTGCCTGCTTCGGCATTTTTCTAACAATCATATTTCTTCCCCTTCAGCATTTTGAATATCTATATACTTCTCCTAGCAACATTTCATTCTGTTGATAGGACTCCACTGCTCACGCAACTCGTGTCGACAACGAAAGTAGACAACACAGCGAACAAAATAGGATGCGAACTTCCTTTGTTGGTTTACTGAAAGACCGACGGCCATGCTCGTTCGATAGTGTTTGCTCCCTTGTAAAACAGGATTACGATGCGTTGATGAGGAGAAATAACACCTGCATATAGCGCGCTAGGTTGTTATACCATTAAGTGATTTGTTACGTCACAGCTGTTCAAGAAACATTTGTTCTCACATTGTTTACTTTAATATCCGGAAACGTAGTTAAATATTTGGCGATATGATGCCATCTCTTATTTTATGCCGCCACGGTATGATTTTTACGTTGCTTTCGAGAACCTTTGTTGGTGGTTGAACAGTTCTCTGAGCCTCAAAAAAATTTAATCTTATTCTGCCAGTCTAGAACTATGGCTTATGGGATTATATTCTATCGCTTGTCTAGGCACTCTCTGAGGTGACATACGCAATACATGCTCCCTCGAATCCTCCTGCCGTTAGATTACCTTTTCAATTAATGGCTGTACCCCTATGGCTTTTAACAAATATTCATTTCTTTTTCTGTCTTCTTTTGTGCAGCCTTTTACTGATCTACGGAATTTAATTTCATGTGTTCCAATGTGCCTCTGGTCTTTTGACCTTAACGTCCGACATTATGCTCCTTTTTGCCTTTTAATGTTGCTGTTGCGTGCCACAAATATGTTGGTAAGTGTTAATTTTCTTATTCAAAAGTGATGTCATATCCTGTATGCTGGAAACGGGACATCTGTTCTGTCATCATGTTGGTGACTAGTATCTTAATTTTTATGGCGTATTGTTTTTGTTATTGATATTTTCAGTTTATACTTCAGCCTTCTTTTGTTCAAACTACGTTTCACTAATTGTAATTTGTCTTCATTGTACAGTACGATTACGTGGCCGTCGGTAGACCAATTCTTAATCTATACTGACTGTTTTTGCCCTCAAAAACGTAATAAATAAATAATGGTGTTGGAGCGAAAGCGCCGGCTGTCCCTCCGTCGTGGCCGTCAAAGCAACGGCAGGGTGGACACGAGGAGGGTTGCTTGGTTTAAGTCTGCTGGCCGGCTGAGTCGTCTGCACACTATCGATTGTATGCGGCATAATGCATCAGCCGCACCGGAGCGCTTCCGGCTCTGACCGCCTGAGCGTCACATCGCTCGGAAGGCGAGTGCAGTCATCTCAGCACGACAGGTGGCCACTACTGAACAGTCCCACACCAACAAACCCGAGTCCAACCTACAAAGAATCCTTATTGTTAACCGAAGAACGCCACATTTAAAACGCCAAGAGCCGTAGTACCACTTTATTACAACCGGTATTAATCTTCGGGTCGTCATCATAATATATGCCGCGTATTGCCTGTACAAACTTTACTGTTCGAAATTATCAGAATACCCAAGAGTAACTTTGTTACATATGACATGTGAAGACACACATGAACGTAAACTTTGACTTACGAAAATGATCCGTTCCAATTCTAACCAACGTATTAATATTGTTGGACGTAAGGCCCGCCAGTTATGCAAAACTCCGTTTTTTCCAAGTTCCCAAACATGTTTCAGCACCTCTGTGCCATCATCAGTGGGTTTATGTTTTATTTAATCTGTAATGTGAGCATTTTTACTAAAGTATTACAAAATTACGGAAATATTTAGTTGAAACAACAGTTTGTTTCCTTTAGTTAATACCTTTACATTCGTTTTGCATGGTTTTGCAAGACCACTTGCGTATTATTTCTTACCAGTAGCTTGTCATCTGCAACCGAATGATGTTGATGAGAAATTTTGTTTGGAGTTAACCTATCATTTCATGCTTTAAACGTAATTCAGTTTGACGCGCTATTTCGCGCCTATATTCGTTTTTGCTTACGTTTTTGTGTGGCAAGCCTTTTTTTCTCAGCATCCTGATGAGGTGTTGTAGAGCACACGTAAATGTAGTACATATTTTCAGAAATACACTTCACCAAAACACACTGTAGTCGTGGCGGTCCTGTGTCCCAACCAGTCAGTGTTCATTTGTTTAACGGTGAGTTTGGGGCCAAATTTGATTTCTGTTTACATTTAATCTGCTTGTTTGTGTGTGTGTGTGTGTGTGTGTGTGTGTGTGTGTGTGTGTGTGTGTGTGTGTAGACTTCGTAGCTGATTGTTTTGTCTCACCACCTAATAGCCTACAATAACCAACCAACTACAATACAAACAGACTTAAGAATACTAAAAAACTTCCACATACAGTAGGCAATAGCGGAAGGAAAACACGTCATAACTGAATACACTATACTCTACAACGGCACACTATTTAACACACTAAAGGAACTTTATACAAAAGACAACTGAAATTATATATATATATATATATATATATATATATATATATATATATATATGAGAGGGATAAAATGTAAACAAAATTCAAATTTGGCGCCAAACTCACTAGTGAACAACTGAACACTGACTGGGCTGGGACACACAAAGATCACGATTACAGTGTGTTTTGGTGAAGTGTAAAGTGCTTTTACGACCGTATTTCTGAACATATGTGTTATATTTACGTGTGCTTCACATCTGATTTGAATGCTGAGAAAAAAGGGCTTGCCACACAAAAACTTAAGTAAAAACGTATATAGGGGCGAAATATCGCGACAAACTGAATTACGTTTAAGTCTTAAAATGTTAGGTTAACAGCCGGCCGAAGTGGCCGTGCGGTTAAAGGCGCTGCAGTCTGGAACCGCAAGACCGCTACGGTCGCAGGTTCGAATCCTGCCTCGGCCATGGATGTTTGTGATTTCCTTAGGTTAGTTAGGTTTAAGTAGTTCGAAGTTCTAGGGGACTGATGACCTCAGAAGTCAAGTCCCACAGTGCTCAGAGCCATTTGAACCATTTTGAACTAGTGTCACTGGAAGAGTTGCGATCACATGTGTCTAGGACCCTGCTGAGTGGAAACAGTTTCAGTAGCGCCTACTTCATATTATAATAATGAGACCAAACGTTACGGTAACATTATAAGAAAGATGCATCTGTAACTGAGCCCACCTCTCCACAAGCTATTGTCAGCGCACCGTGCTCGTGTATGAAGCGACGGTCATTAGATGGAAGCAGCAGCTGGGAACCGAGTGAGAGAAGACTGCAGCCGATCCTCGATGTTATTCGACCTGTGCATCGACGTATGCAGTGAATTGGAAAGAGAATTACAGTTCAAGAAGAAGAAGAAACTAACTTTGAGGTTATCCTGTTCCGTCAGCAACGGCAGAGAACTCCGAAGAGCAGCTGAACGGAATAGACAGTGTCTCCAAAAGAGGTCGCGACAGGAACATGAACGAAAGTAAAACAAGGGCGATGCAGTGCAGTTGACAGGTGATGCTGAGAGAATTAAACTAAGAAATGAGACAGTAGTAGATGCGTTTTGATATTTTAAGGACAAAATAAGAGATGGTGGCCAAAGTAGAGAGAATATAAAAAGTAGACGGCAATTGCACGAAAAACATGCGTAGTTGATAAAACTGCTAACATCGAATATAAGTTTAAGTGTTAGAACCTTTTTTCAGGATTTACTTGTCTGGAGTGAAGCTTATATCGAAGTGAATCATGGACAATGAACAGTTCAGACAAGAAGGTATCAGAAGCTTCAGAAAAGATGTGCTGAAGAACAATGCTGACTATTACATGTCTAGATCGAATAACTATTGGAAAGGCGCTGAATCAAATCAGGGACAAGAGAGGTTTATAGCACAACTTGAATAACAGAAGGGTAAGATTAAGAAGACACATCACGAGGCCTCAAGGAATAGTTATTTCGGTAACGGAGAGGTCTCGGGGGAAGGAGCAAAATTTATAATGTACCCAAAGCTTGAGTACAGTAAGTAGGTTGAAATGAATGTAGGTTGCATTAATTATCGAGGGATAGATAGCACACTAGACCAATTTGCGGTTGCTCTAACGAATGGTCGCGTAAAATTCCGTCTGAAATATCATTTTGTTTGTACCGGGAAACGAATCTGCGCTTTCCGTCAACAATGGGCGTCCCATGGAGGACTTTGTGATTAGCACTTGTTTTGGGTGATTCCTGCTACATACTGAAAAAAAACAGCAATGTAAGTATCTGCTGAAAAACTAGAGAACACGTGTCTGTCGTTGTTGTTGTTGCTGTTGTTGTTGTCTTCAGTCCAGAGACTGGTCTGATGCAGCTCTCCAACAACTCTTATTCACACGCGGAGGACCCGCAACTCATGAAATTATGGCGTGAATCTGACTGTCTCCTGGAAGTTTATCGTGCGTCCGGTGGAAAGCAATTTGAATATCTTTGACGGGTAAATGAAAACTTTGTAGCGAGAATTAATAAGTCGGCTGCTGTGGCCGAGCGGTTCTAGGCTCTTCAGTCCGGAACCTCGCTGCTGCTACGGTCGCAGGTTCGAATCCTGCCTCGGGCATGGATGTGTGTGACGTCCTTAGGATAGTTAGGTTTTAGGTAGTTCTAAGGCTAAAGGGCTGATGACCTCAAATGTTAAGTTCCATAGTGCTTAGAGTCATTTTAACCATTTTTGAACTAATTAAATAAATTACGCTAAGTTCATAAGCGCGTACCTATAAAAAAACAGCTTTTTTCCCTAGACTTATCCGGCATCGGTTTTGTTATACGAGTTTTGGCAATTTTAGTCAGAGCTGGTAGTTGGATACCTTGCCTGACATCAGATCTCCCCCCCCCGAGACGGAATCTGTGTACCCCCATCTGCCCGTGCCTACGGTAAATCTTACGTTCAAGTGTGAAGACGTTTTGTAAATGTTTGCGCAACGCTTATCTGGTGCGGGGGATGCGAGAACCAGCCCGTCATTTACCGAATTATATGTCCGAAACGACCTAAAAAGTGCGTCCAGGCTCGCCGGCTCACCAGCCCTCGTCGTTACTGCGCGAGGCGGATTTCGTCCGGGCGAGTCCGCTCCCCGAATCCCGGAAGCGACGCTTAAGGCGCTTGACTATCCGGGCGGGACTTACGAAACACATGCATTTAAGTGACTTCCTTACCATTTTTTCGCTACAATTCTCTCCCTGGAAGTTATTTCTTGAGGTCTTTATCACGTATCCTGTCATCCTGTCTGTTCTTCCCCAGTTCTGCCGGGGACCACCTGGTTTCTTGTCTCATAAGATCACGTAATTACCAGCAGCCTTCTGTAACGTCTGAGACGCCTCCATTCCCCTCTCACGACACTGTGCACAAGGGCACGTCCGCACAGGGTCCGACAGCACCGCCGCCCACCGTGCGCAGTTGATGCTCCTGGCTAACGTGAGGACACACGTTTACCCAGGCGTGGAGGCGTGCGTCACTGCCTCAGACGGACACATGGCCGACGTGACTACCTGCACGCCCAAGAGCTGCTCCCCTCCACCGTCCCGAAATCACGTGCGCTGCTTCACAAGGCAAACTCCCCATCGCACACCCCACATATTTAGCCGTAAGAGGGCTCAGTGGAAAACCCGTCAAAAAAATGAACACAGACCAAGCATGAAAACAGGAAGCACGTGTACTTGAACTGTGTGGAAAAAAAAAAAAGATCAGTAAACGTTCCAAGTACAAGTGCAATATACAGCAGTCTTAAAGAGCAACGGCGTCATGGTTTTGTGGTCACAGTGGTGGATTGCCACACGGGTGAGTCGTGTTTGAACTTCCCTCGTGCCAATTTGTTTTCCGCTGTATTCACATTTGTCTCTGCCGTGGTGTAACGTCCGTTTGCAACAACGAGGTTTAAGGTAGGGACCTACAATGACAGTTGTTTCTGTACGAGGAAGTGGCTTTCGAATGGCAACCGCAAATGTTTCGTGACAAAGCGACAAGTCAACCGAATCATCCACCGGAAAACCTGTCTGGTGTGTCGTACACGGCTTTAGGGACAGTACGTGTGTCATACGAAAGGAATCTCTTATCGACGCACCTAATTTGTATGCCTGGTAAGGGAATGAGAGCCCGCCTGGTTGGCCGAGCGGTGTAACGCAAGGCTTTCCCGCAGCGAGAAGGAGCGCCTGGTCCCCGGCACGAATCCGCCCGGCGGACTTGTGTCGAGGTCCGGTGAGCCGGCCGGTCAGTGGATGGTTTTTAGGCGGTTTTCCATCTGCCTCGGCGAATGCGGCATGGTTCCCCTTATTCCGCCTCAGTTACGCTATGTCGGCGATTGCTGCGCAAACAAGTTCTCCACGTACGCGTACACCACCATTACTCTACCACGCAAACATAGGGGTTACACTCGTCTGGTGTGAGACGTTTCCTGGGGGGTCCACCGGGGGCCGAACCGCACAATAACCATGGGTTCGTTGTGGGGCGGCGGAGGGGTGAAGTGGACTGCGGTAGCCGTCGTGGGGTTGTGGACAACTGCGGCTGCGGCGGGGACGGAGTCTCCATCGTTTCTAGGGCCCCGGTTAACGTACAATACACACAGTACAATGCAAGGGAGTGAGATATGCCTCCTTGCCCGTTTTAGGTGCTCGAATGTGATCACCCCCGAGGAAATTATGGAACACATACACACACACACACCGACACTTTTTCTGTAAATAAAAGCTCCTTTTCCTGCTGCTACTTAATTTATTTATCCCATACTCGTTTCGCCTTTTTCTTTTTCTAACGCATCATCAGTGGAATCTATTTTTAGATTATTAAACAGTTCACGTCGCGATTTCTTATGTAAAAAAGTAATTCCTTACGATTTACTGATCTGCGTTTCCTCTTATGTGGTCTGGAGGTCGCATTACCACTTTATTGCTGACACATAAGCACAACTTTGCTTTCTGACCTCCTTCGAACTGTTCACCATGTTTCTCCTTTCTTGTGGTGTACTGTTGTTCTTTTGCCGCTCGATATAACTATTTCGTCGAACACTGCTTTTGAGAACGTAAATATTGCAACTGCTTTACGCTTTTCCTCCTCTTTGGCTTGTTTACCTACTCGTTGCCAACCTAAGTAAGTATATGTTCAAGACAAAATTCTATTCATGATGCTTCAAAAAATGGCTCTGAGCACTATGGGACTTAAGTTCTGACGTCAGCAGACCCCAAGAACTTAGAACTACTTAAACCTAACTAACCTAAGGACATCACACACATCCATGGCCGACGCAGGATTCGAACCTGAGACCGTAGCAGTCTCGCGGTTCCAGACTGAAGCGCCTAGAACCGCTCGGCCACTCCTGCCGGCTCATGATGTTTATACCGTGTGTGTGTGTGTGTGTGTGTGTGTGTGTGTGTGTGTGTGTGTACGAGAGAGAGAGAGAAAGCTGAAGAGCGTTTTTTATTATTTTTTATTTATTTTTTGGTTGGGGGACTGGTGGTTTGAATTGTACGGTGATGAATATGAATGTACTAGCTGTTAGCGCGTAGTTGAAAGCTTAGGTGACAGCTAATTTGACCTTTCGTTTCAATATTCTGTGGAGAGGTTCATGGATAAGTGAGTGCAAAGATGTTCGGTGGTGGTATTATTATTATATTGGATGGTATTATTACACGTATTAATCCTCTTTGGGAACGTTATTCTATTATTTTATCTATTAGTGTAAATAATGAATTGCTTGGCGTGTAGTTGATCGTTGAACACGGTTTTCCTTTGTGCTTTGGTTTTCTGTATGCGGTAATTTTCTTACAGGGTTAGGAGGTTTTTTATTGTTGATTCTAATTATTTTCCTGTCGCCTTCTCTAGTGGTTGGTTTGTGGTCATTTTCTCTCAGGTGCTCTGCAAATGTGGTTTGTCCCATATTTCCAGGCTCTCGTGTGTTCTTTGTATCTGACATCAAATGTTAAGTGGCAGCAGGAAAAGGCGGTTTTATTTACAAAAAAAAGTATTTCTATGCTTGCTGCGGAGGATGGCCACGCAAACAAACTTGTAAAACATAATAGTTTATATTCCATAACAAATGTATAGTATGACAACTGCCAAGACTACAGAAAGACAACAAACATTTCAATGCCAAGACGGACAGTCCATAATGTTATGGGAAACAAAAACCGTAAATGGCACGTGGATAGGGAGGGGGGGGGGGGTGTTTGAACACGCCTCGTCCGGTTTACAGTAGAACACCGTGACCATGTAACCAAGACGTCACAACTATTCATTTCCTCTCGATACTCTACTTTTTATGCTGCAACGAATGAAGGCAACAGTTTCACAATCACATGGATTCTCTGTGCTCTGTCAAAACATACGTTTTTAACATTTTTGGAGTTCCGTTCCGTTTAGAAAGTCTTGACTCTTGAATTCCTTTTGTTGTAACATAGTTCACACCCGTTTATTTGTTGTTTTCATTTCTGTGAGACACCTATGTGATATCTCGCCTGCTCTCACTATTCATCAGATTTACTTGCGACGGTAACATATTCTTACCACATGACTCATATCATATTCCATAACAAATGTATAGTACGACAATTGCCAAGAAAAACAACAAACATTTCAATGCCAAGACGGACAGTCCATAATGTTGTGGGAAACAAAAACCGTAAATGGCACGTGGAGAGGGGGGGGGGGTGTTTGAACACGCCTCGTCCGGTTTACAGTAGAACACCGTGACCATGTAACCAAGACGTCACAGCTATTCATTTCCTCTCGATACTCTACTTTTTATGCTTTCAGTTTTCACTGTTTTTAATTTTGCTTTTTTTCACTGTTTAGTACATCTTGTTCCCGTTTTCATGCCTGATCTGCGATCAGTTTTAGACCGGCTATCTACTGGGACATCTCACCAGTAATTTTGAGGGGTGCGAAGAGGAATTTCTCTTGTAAAAGGCATCTCTTGTAGACGAGCCACTCACTAGAAGACGAAGTGGGGTAAAAGGAAGAGAAAAACTTCAAACTTCAAAATGCCGCCAATACCGAAATTTTGTTTCATACCAATGATCAAAAAGTTATTCGTCGCATTTAACCTGCGTACAACCCACAGTTCAGCTAGGTAGGCTTTTAGAGTGTCACTCTGCCAGCATCACGCTATCCATTTTTAAATCACCAAGTGGCAGCCAACAAATAATTTTTTTTTTTTTTGAACTTGGGTCCCTGTATCGAGACACTTTCATAGCATTTGTTAATTTTGTGGAAGCGGTCGACAGCGTACGATGGTGCAAACTGTATGAAATTATCAGAAAAATTGAGGGGAAAGTTGAAAATGAAGTCTTCGGATTTAATAGGGCGTAAGAGAGGGATCTTTAGCTGTCGGCTGTCTCTGTCAGTCAACAGACGAGGTCGGCTTGTACGCTTTTGTGCTGTGCGTGTCCCTTCACGTTTCCACTTCACTATCACATCGGAAACAGTGGACCTAGGGATGTTTAGGAGTGTGGAAATCTCGCGTGCAGACGTATGACACAAATGACACCCAATCACCAGACCACGTTAGAAGTCCGTGAGTTCCGCGGAGCGCCCCATTCTGCTCTCTCACGATGTCTAATGACTACTGAGGTAGCTGATATGGGGTACCTGGCAGTAGATGGCAGCACAATGCACTTAGTCTGGAAAAGGTATGTTTTTGGGGGGCGTCCGGATACTTTTGATCAGGTGGTGTATACTGATGGCGGTAGTACCGCATACACGAGGTATAAAAGGGCAGTGCAGTGGCCAGCTGTTGTTTGTACTCAGGTGAGTCACGTGATAAGGTTTCCGATGTCACTGAGCCGCACGATGGGAGTTACCACACTCTGAACGTGAAATGGTAGTTGGTGTTAGACGCATGGGACATTCCATTTCGAAAATCGTTAGGGAATTCAATATTCGGCGATCCACAGTATTATCTGTGTGCTGAGAATACCAAATTTGAGGCATTACTATTCAAAATGGACAATACAGCGACTGATGCCCTTCACTTAATGACCGAGAGCAGCAGCGTTTGCGAAGAGATGTTAGTGGTAACAGACAAGCAACACTGCGTGAAATAAAAGCAGAAATCAGTGTGGGACTTACGAACACCGTATTCAGTACGACAGGGCGGCGAAATGTGGCGCTGTTCAGCTGTGGCAGCAGGCGCTCGACGCAAGTGCCTTTTCTAAGAGCACGACATCGCCTGCAGCGGCTACGTTCGGCTCGTGACCATGTCGTCTGGACCCTGGACGACGGGGAAACGGTGACCTTGTCACACGCTTCCCGGTTTCACCTGGTAAGAGCTGATGGTAGGCTTCGAGCGTGGCGCAGACACCACGAAGACATGCACCCGAGTTGTCAACAAGGCAATGTGCAAGCTGGTGGTGGTTTCCAAATGGTTCACATGGTTCTGAGCACTATGGGACTTAACATCTGAGGTCGTCAGTCCCCTAGAACTTAGGACTTCTTAAACCTAACTAACCTAAGGACATCACACGCATCCATGCCCGAGGCAGGATTCGAATCTGCGACGGTAGCGGTCGCGCGGTTCCAGACTGAAGTGCCTAGAACCGTTCGGTCACACCGGCCGGCCGTCGTTCCCTAATGGTATGGGCTGTGTTTACACGGAATGGATTGAGTGCTCTGGTCCAACTCAACAGAGAACTGACTGGTAATGGTTATGTGTAACCACTTCATGAGTATCTACATCCTCTGATGTTCCGAAACAATGACGGAATTTTTGTTAACAACAATGTGCTATGTCGCCGCGCCGTAATCATTCGTGACTGCTTTGAAGGATAATCTGGACAGTTGGAGCGAATGTCTCGGCCTGCCAGATCGCCCGACATGAATCTCATCGAACATTTTTGCAACACAACGGAGAGGTCAGTTCGTGCACAAGATCCTGCATCGGCAACGCTTTCGCAGTTACGGCTTCCTATGGAGGCAGCATGGTCAAAACTTCTGCAGGGACGCTCCAACGACTTGTCCATGCCAGGGCGAGTTACTGCACTACGCCGGACAAGGCGAGGTCCGACACTACATTACGACGTATCCATGGCTTTTGTCAGCTCGATCTACATTCTACGTCGGTCTGAATCCTCATTCGAGTGTCTTGAAAGAATGTGAAGTAAATCTAACAAGTTTATGGGATTTCTGGTATCAACGTCTCCCCTATATATAGTACATACATATTAATATTAACGAAATGTATAGCCTTTGTCCACCGAAATGTTTAATGGACTTTGGTGTAAAAATATGAAGTAAATCGGTCAAGTACTTGCCGAGGTTTTTGATTACAGCGTTAAACAACGACTTGTCTTTTACAGTAGTGTAGAAGATTATGAAAACTTTTTTTTTTAGTCATCAGTGTTTTGACTGGTTTGATGCGGCCCGCCACGAATTCCTTTCCTGAGCCAACGTCTTCATCTCAGAGTAGCACTTGCCATCTGTGTCCTCAATTATTTGCTGGATGTGTTCCAGTCTGTCTTCCTCTACAGTTTTTGCCCTGTACAGCTCCCTTTAGTTCCACGGAAGTCATTCCCTGATGTCTTAACCGATGTCCTGTCATTCTGTCCGTTCTCCTTTTCAACGTTTTCCACATATTCTTTTCTTCTGCGATTCTGCGGAGAACCACCTCATTCCTCACCTTAACAGTCCACCTAATTTTCAAGCTTCATCTGTAGCACCACCTCTCAAGTGCTTCGATTCTCTTTCTTTACGTTTTCCCACAGTCTTTGTTTCACTACCATACAAAGCTGTGCTCCAAACGTACCTTCTCAGAAATTTCTTTCTCACTTTAAGGCCTATGTTGGATACTAATAGACTTCTATTGGCCAGGAATGCCCCTTTTGCCAGTGCTAGTGTGCTTTTGACGTCCTCCTTGCTCCGTCCGTCATTGGTTATTTTGCTGCCTAGGAAGCAGAATTCCTTAACTTCACCTACTTCGTGACCAACAATCCTGATGTCAAGATTCTCGGTGTTCTTTCGCCTTTCTTCGATTTACTCTCAATCCATATTCTGTACTCGTTAAACTCTTCAGTCCATTCAGCTGACCATGTAAGGTTGCTTCGCATTCTCTCAGGATAGCAGTATCATCAGCGAAACGTAGCAATGATGTCCTTCCGCCTTGAATTTTAATTCCACTCATGAACCTTTCTTTTATCTCCCCCATTGCTTCTTCGATGTGCAGATTGAACAGTAGGGGTGAAAGACTACACCCCTCTCTTGAACGCTTTTTAATCCGAACACTTCGTTCTTGGTCGTCCACTCTTATTATTCCCTCGTGGCTTTAGTACATATTTTACATTACCCGTCTCTCCCTACAGCTTACCGTTTACATCGTCGAACGCTTTTTCCAGGTCAACAAATCCTATGTACGTATCTTTATCTATCTTTAGTCTTGCTTCCATTATCAACCGCAACGCCAGAATTGCCTCTCTGGTGCCTTCACCCTCCCTAAACCTTGGTGGGGCGGCTTCGGTGCCTCAGCGGTACAGATAGCTGTACCACAGGTGCAACCAGAAAGGAAGGGTATCTGTTGAGAGGCCGGACACACGTGTCGTTCCTGCAAAGGGGCAGCTGCCTTCTCAGTAGTTTCAGGGGCAGGGGTCTGGATAATTGACTGATCTGGCCTTTTAACACTAACCAAAACGGCCTTGCTGTGCTGGTACTGCGAACGGCTGAAAGCAAGGGGAAACTACAGCCGTAATTTTTCCCGAGGGCACGCAGCTTTACTGTATCAGTAGCATGGAGAGATGCATCGAACCAGTCTCTGGACTGAAGACCACAACAACGCAAACCCAAACTGATCGCTTACTCTAGAAAATTTGGAGCCGAGCCTCCCCCAGACGACCAAATTCTTCGATTCGACTCTGACTTGTAGTAGAATGTTTCTGGGGTGGGGGTTATGAGGGTACAAGCTGTGGGGGTAGATTAGAGCGGCTGTTTCCCGCCGCAGAGCACGTGGATGGCGGTTGCTACAGGGCGGTGGCGAGCGGCTAATGTTTACGCGGCCTTGGGAGCTTGGCAGGGGCACGTATGGCCGTGTTTGCGCGCTTGGAGGAATTTATATTCGAGAGCAAAATTGATAAAAAGATAACTAGGAGTGACACGAAGATGCGGGTAGGAACTTACGGACAGAAAAATTTGTAAAGCTTAAGTTATCTACACGCAGCACAAAAATATATAATAGTTTAGAAGTTATTCTTGTCTTAAAAATTGTAAATGTATGAAATTCAAAAGACAATATTTCGGCAATGCTTTGGCCGATTAATATAAACAAAGTGTCTACGGGTGCGGCTAATAGAGCAATTGTAGCCAATTTAGCAGAATCTATACCATTTCTGAATGAGAGGTCGGAATATGGAATTAGCCTGAGGGAAACTGGGTTTTTGACAATAAATAAATTTAAAGAGAGGAAACTAGGGGCAACATTCTAACGTTTAAAAAGGTAAATGAATAATTAATTATGTATTTATGCTTGGTTATGTTTTAGTATAAAAAAATCCGGGAAAAGCAAAATGACGCCGCAAGTGCATTATTTGTGAAAAAACTAGGGCAGGTACAAAAAATTGGATTTTAATTGTTATTGCCTCGAAAATTTCCATATTCTTCAATATATTATGTGTGTTTTTGTGTTTAGTTCTAGAACATTTGTGATTTTTTGTTGTTGTCAAACACTGTTTTGAATTAGGCAGCCGTTTCGAGGGTGGGTAGGGCGGCCATCTTTGAGGACAGTGGAGTTTGAGCGACGCTAAGAGCCTGGCGTGTCGCGCATCTAGCGAGTAGTATTGGTTGGTAGCCGCGATCGGGACAAATGTCTATGTAACGACGTTCGAAAACGCTCAAGTTGAGCGCAATATAGTGGTTTAGGACAGCAGACAGCAGACAGTAGTGTATCTTGTGAACTGTGAACAGACTGGAGTGCCGTGATCACGACATATGAATTTTATAGTGAAGTGTTGTAGCATCAGTTATTAATGGCGACGCTTACAAGAAGCCCCTCAGATTGCATTTTAAGTGTTTAGTCAATATATTGAAGACTGTTCGCGCAAAATAGAAATAAAGTACTTGTTCAAATTATAAATCAACGTGAGTTACTCAATATTTTTAAATTCCATTGGAATACGTGCCTGCATTATTTTTTCAGCTTGAAATATGAGTTTACGACAGCTGTGAGCTGGCACCGTATGACGAAAAACGTAGCCAAACATTGAGACCAGCCACATCTCTGGACCGCTCAATTAAGCTGAGTGTTGGGTGTAAAACACACACACACACACACACAATATATATATATATATATATTCGTGCCATAACACGTGGGGGCTCGAACTAACTGTTAAATCTACAGTGCGTAGTGCCCAGTACCGTCGTAATAGCAACTTACCACAAATTAAATCAAATTCATGTAGAGATCTGGAGGTCAGTATACCCATACTACATTAAAACCCCTCCACTCTATAACTCGACCGCTGAAACAATCATGTTTGACAATGTTCATGGATCTACAACGTGTTCCCACTTCCTGCCTTGTGAGCTTACATCCAGAATCACTACGCAGACTGAATCTGCTGTCATCCGAACCCACACCTCGTTGGTCCAGTCACTATGCTATTGGCACCGTCACAGATCTTTGAACAGTGTACACACATCGGTCAACGTAAATGTGACACAGTACTCCTTCTACATGAACGTCTTCTTAACGATGCATTCGGTCCTGACTTAATTTTTATGGAGGAGAACGCACGATGGCACCCAGTATCGCTAATGGAGAAGCTCTCGGAAGGAAGGGACACTGGGCGAATGGTCTGGCCTGCTCGTTCGCAATGGCACGTGAGGCTGGAGCCTAACTATTCAGTGAGCTCTCTTGGATCCGCGCCCGAACTATCGTAGAGGTGTGCGAGGAACCAGCCGTGACGCTGTCGACCAGCAGCAACGCGCCGCTGTCCAGAGGGTTGCCTTCGCCTGCTGCCCCCCGCGTCCCGCGGCCAGCGGCTCGGCAGGGCCGCCATATTGATCCCGGCCACTTGTTGCCGCCGCTGCAAACACGGCGCTGGCGGTGGCGGCGGTGGCGGTGGCGGTCCCGCAGGAGAACTGGGACGCGTCGACTCGCCAAAGGTCAGGCACTCGCTGCAGCGCCTACCGTCTCCAGGCAACCGTACCTCCGGTCCCACACCGACAGTGTTCAGGGCGAAAAATAGAACGCTGCAGACGGACAGTATCGACCGTTCAGATTTCACCTTCGTATGACGGACAGAACCGAGAATCCACAATCCGTGGACCCAAA
This sequence comes from Schistocerca nitens, assembly GCF_023898315.1. NCBI lineage: Eukaryota > Metazoa > Arthropoda > Insecta > Orthoptera > Acrididae > Schistocerca > Schistocerca nitens. The sequence goes on from NC_064623.1 coordinate 208,239,591, forward strand.
ATTTCGGTAAATTATTTACAGAAGAATCAAGAAAACAAATGTGGTGTCACAGCCAGACACCACACGTGCTAGGTGGTAGCTTAAACCGGCCGCGGTCCTGTAGTACATGTCGGACCCGCGTGTCGCCACTGTGTGATCGCAAACCTAGCGCCACCACAAGGCAGGTCTCGAGAGACTGACTCGAACTCAGCCCAGTTGTACGGACGACAGAGCTAGCGACTAGACGTACGAAGCCTTTCTCTCTCATTAGCCGAGAGACAGAATAGCCTTCAGCTAAGCTAATGGCTACGAACTAGCAAGGCGCCATTAGCCTTACAGTGATTGTAATTAGAGTCTCACTTGTGTTCACCATAGAGATGTAGAAGAAGACATTAAAGATAAGTATATGAGAAGCTCCGTTCTTTTCTTCATAGCATTAATTACGTATCCTGTTCCAGTACTTCACGCCCGTATGCGTTAGTCTCGCGTGCCCTTTAAGCCACCTCTATCTACAAGGTGTTGGCCCAGCTGCCGACACATCAAAAAACAACAACAAAAAACAGATAGATGCCAAGCTCAAGGTAGATCAATTTCGGCTTCCGAGGAATGTCCAAACACACAAGGGCATACTGATCCTACATCTATCAAATGACGGGAAATCCAGCATGGACAGTAACAATATTACAAGGTGTACAACTTTGCTTCCGCCGCTTGCCGATAGGTGGCGACAACGGTAAGCAGCGGTCGAAAGAAACAGTTCGCAGGCGTCAGGCAGTTAGCTTGGACCACGGTCACCATAACCTCATTCAAACATTAGCCTATTTGTGTCTGCGTCATACAGTTTTTCTTGATTGAAAATAGTTTAAGAGCCTATTTCCCGTCATTTGCGGGAGGTATTTTCAGTATGAAGCAAACAGCGGCTGAGTCTCATCGAATGCTCTCAAGTACGTACGGTAAGGATGCTATTAGTGAAAGAACGTGTCGCGAGTGGTTTCAACGCTTCAATAACGGTGATTTTAACGTCGTCGACCGGCATAGTGGTGGAAGAGAGAATGTTTTTGAAGATGCAGAACTGGAGACATTGCTGAGTGAAGACTCGCGTCAGACTCAAGAAGACTTCGCACAATCAGTGAGAGTGACACGGCAAGCCCTTTCAAAACGTCTTAAGGCTATGGACATGATTCAGAAAGAAGGTTCAAATGGTCCAAATGGCTCGGAGCACTATGCGATTTAACTTCTGACGTCATCACTCCCCTAGAACTTAGAACTACTTAAACCTAACTAACCTATGGACATCACACACATCCATGCCCGAGGCAGGATTCGAACCTGCGACCGTAGCGGTCGCGCGGTTCCAGACTCTAGCGCCTAGAACCGCTCGGCCAGTCCGGCCGGCCAGAAAGAAGGAACCTGGGTCCCGTGTGTGCTGAAACCAAGACACGTTGAACGGCGTTTACGTGTTTGTGAACAGTTGCTTCAGAGGCAAAAACGGAAGGTACTTCTGCATCGCATTGTGACCGGGGAGAAAAAATGGGTTCATTACGATAACCCCATACGCATAAAACCATGGGGATATCCCAGCCATCGTTCCACGTCGACGGCCAAACCGAATATTCACGACAACAAGATAATGCTGTGCATTTGGTGGGACCAGCTCGGCGTCGTGTACTATGACATGTCAAAACCAAGTGAAACAATCACAGGTGCTCGTTATCGAAATCAATTAATGCGTTTGAGCAGAGCGTCAAAAGACAAACGGCCGCAATACAGCGAGAGGCACGGTAAAGTGATTTTGCAGCACGATAACTCGACCCCACGTTGCAAAAGAGATCAAACCGTACTTGGAAACGTTAAAATGAGAAGTCCTACCCCACACGCCGTATTCTCCAAGACATTGCTCCCTCTGACTGCCTCCTGTTTAGATCACTGGCGCATGGCCTGGCTGACCAACACTCCGACGGAGCCGCGGGACTGCTACGGCCGCGGGTTCGAATCCCGCCTCGGGCATGGGTGTGTGTGATGTCCTTAGGTTAGTTAGGTTTCAGTAGTTCTAAGTTCTAGGGGACTTATGACCTAAGATGTTGAGTCCCATAGTGCTCAGAGCCAACACTCCGATCTCATGAACAAGTCACAAATTGGATCGATTCATGGATCGCTTCAAGAGATGAACAATTTTTTTGACGCGGGATTCGTACACTGGCTGAAAGATGGGGGAAGGTAGTGGCCAGCGATGGAACATACTTTGAATGATGCATGTCTAACCAATTTGTTTCATTAAAGCCTCAAATGTTGGGGAATAAACGGCGGAAGCAAAGTTGTAGACCTTGTATGAAAAGGAAAGTTGTCACTCAATATAGCGGAGATGCTGAGTCGCAGTGCAGATAGACAGAACAAAAAGACTGTCACAAATAAGCTTTCGGCCAGTACGCCGTTCGTCACACACTGCCAGAAACTGCAGCCATGTGCGTGTGAGAACGTCACATTTGCAAAACACGTGGATGCAGTACGGTAGATAGCAAGCCAGTCTTTCAAAATGCAATCAAGAATTGAAGGCTACTGCTCGTGTATTCTGTCTATAGCTTGGGCAACAGAGTACCGCAACTGAATCGAGGAAGCTGAAAGGTTATTCTTACCTGTTTCACTTCGGAAACACAGGGTTTCGTCACACAACTTCTACGACGTTCTTCTGATAGCACTCTGAACACGACTATATCAGTGGCGAGCTGACCAGTTTACTCAAGAGTGAGGAACACAAGCTGCGCTCTCTTTGGGACTACCCACTCTTTGGTATTCAGACAGAAAAATGATGATAACCGAAGCGCAGAGGAAAAATAATGCTGGCAGGCAATAGCAGCCTTGTTCAAATGTGTGTGAATTCCTAAGGGACCAAACTGCTGAGGTCATCGGTCCCTAGACTCACACACTACTTACACTAACTTATGCTAAGAACAACTCGCAAACCCATGCCCAAGGGAGGACTCGAACTTCCGTCGGGAGTGGCCAATAGCAAGCTTAGCATTTCTAAAAAAGACGAATTTGTTAACACTGAACGCAAACTTACATGTTGAGAAGTTTTCTTTTTTTTTTTTAACGTATTTATGTGGAGTGTATGGAAGTGAAACATGGACGATAACCAGTTTGGACAAGAAGAGAATAGAAGCTTTCGAAATGTGGTGCTACAGAAGAATGCTGAAGATAAGGTGGGTAGATCACGTAACTAATGAGGAGGTATTGAATAGGATTGGGGAGAAGAGAAGTTTGTGGCACAACTTGACTAGAAGAAGGGATCGGTTGGTAGGACATATTCTGAGGCATCGAGGGATCACCAATTTAGTACTGGAGGGAAGTCCAGGGGGTAAAAATTGTAGAGGGAGACCAAGAGATCACTACACTAAGCAGATTCAGAAGCATGTAGGTTGCAGTAGGTACTGGGAGATGAAGAAGCTTGCACAGGATAGAGTAGCAGAGCTGCATCAAACCAGTCTCAGGACTGAAGACCACAACAACAACATGTGGAGTGTAGCTTTGTATGATAGTCAAATGTGAACGATAAACAGCTGGGACATAGAGAGAACAGAAGCTTTCGAAATGTGATGCTGCAGAAAAAGGTTCAGGATTAGATGGGTAATGGAATACCTAATGAGAAGATACTTAAACGAATTCATGAAGGAATCGCAAATTTTATAATGTAGGGGTGTGCTGAAGATGCGGTGGGAATTGCAGAGTGAGACGGAGACTCGAATACAGTAAGCAAGCAAGCAAGTTCAAACGCCTGTAGCTTTCTGTAGTTGTAGAAATGGTGAGCCCTGCGCTGCGTCGACTGGCGTGAAGTGCACTGAACCGTTAGATACACACCTCTTCGTGGAACAGTCCAGTTTTCGGAAACATTACCTGATCACATTAAAGCAATTAAAGCTTTTTTGCAAAACTGGAACTCACGCTGGTCAGTTTGATACTCCAATTGTCAACTTCCCCACTCTTCGTCTGGCTATGAAAATTCGGACAAAACTTCACTGTGCAGTTTCCTAGGGAGTCCTCTATTCGCTCGGCTCGTACAGCACTCAGGATCACCGACTCCTGACATTCGAAGTGCACTTTAGAACACCACCTCCGTACCGGCGGGCACACTACAGGTTGTGGCTTTGCGAGCCGTGACGTCAGCGTGATGTTTCCAGCGACAAATATTTTGGGCATGTGTTTTCCGACCGTCGAAGGAAGCCACCACAGTGGGAATTTCGTAATAAGAACATCCCTTCACATTTTATCCAGGCTCAGAGATTCTGCATTCGTCCTGCCTTAGAACTGATATGCACAGGCATGTTTAAATGTTTATTTTTACCTTTTTTTTTGCTTTGTATTCCTTATACTGCATTACTGCAACAAATGATTAAACGTCTCCTCTTACTGTATGAATTTCAATTCCGCAATCAATTTTTTGCAAGAAAGCTAGACATTCCGATCATCGTATCAATTCCCCCCGAGTCATAAATACTTGCGAGAGCTTTAACGTTTTCTTCAAGATCTATGGATCTTTGACGCCATCGAGTGCTAAGGATGGCGGTTCTCCGCTACACCGATTATTTTCATATCCATTTTAACCGAACTGTTAAGCGCACTACAAATGACCAGTTTCTGAAATAACTGATTTTCTTCTTTTTTGCTGTTATTCCAAGAATAAACGAAAACGCAGCAAAAAGATTGGAAAATTCTACGAATCCCTCAGAGTTTTGCGTTATACGTTTCAAGATACAAGGAATTAAAATAACAAATAAAATAGGCAAATAAAAGAAACTTTTTATGTCTACGTTTACCACCTATTCTCATGAAGTATTTACCGTTTGAACACTATAAAAGATTCACCTGATTGTAATTTTTTACATCTCTGTTAAAAATCACGTTGTAATTGAGGATCATAGCACTATTTGGGCATTACGAACAGTCGGTGCTAAAGAGGGGAAATAGGTTACGGAACTATATTTTTCAGCCGCGAGGGATTAGCCGAGCGGTCTGGGGCGCTGCAGTCACGGACTGTGCGGCTGGTCCCGGCGGAGGTTCGAGTCCTCCCTCGGGCATGGGTGTGTGTCTTTGTCCTTAGGATAATTTAGGTTAAGTAGTGTGTAAGCTTAGGGACTGATGACCTTAGCAGTTAAGTCCCATAAGATTTCACACAAATTGGAATTGGATATATTTTTCATGTTAAGATATCCGTTTCTATGGGCTACAAGCAGATACAGGCATCAGATCTGCTATTTTTTGTAGACTATGAATACAACGATAAGTTTTTAATTTACCACTCATGCCGTAACATCCTTCATACAGTATTTCATAGAAATGGCACACGTTCCTTTTCCTTTTACTATTTCGAATCAAGACGAGTGTTTTTGTGAAATATATATTTACTTTATATCGAAAATTTGAATATAATAGATTTTTTGTTGGCAAAAATAAAAATGCTCTTTCAAAAAATTCAAATGAAGGCTTTACGTAGTGTGCAAAACATAACCTTTTCCAGGAACAATTACATGTCAATAGTTGTAAGTTTAATAGGTAATCAACTAATGTAAGGGCGAATATTTTTTGGGATATATCTTGAAAATACTCGTTCTATTATGTGTTGATCTGTAGTCTGACTCCTTTTCTTCTATTTTCCTATTTCATTTGATATTTTAATTTTGTCTATCTTGAACCTTATAACGTAAAACTCTGAGCGAGTCGTAGAATTTTTCAACTTTTCTCTTACGTCTAAGGTTATTGGTGGAAATAATAGGAAGAAAAAGGGAATCTGTTATTTCTGTAATCTATTATTTCGAGCGGTTTTAACAGTCAGGTTAGACCGAAGAGGGAAAAAAAAACAGCTGTAAATACATAGAACTGCAACCACTCACTTTTTTGAATAATTATTTATTATTCTATGCAGCAGTTTTCGAACCTTTTCAGGTTCACCTCCTGATGGTTTCCTAGAAGTTACATCAGTGTTTCTAGCACAAAGCTGGTTGCTGGCTTGCGACAGTATGGGCGGTTTTTTCCGTTGGCGTCCATCTGTCTGCTTCCATTTTGATGGCCATTTCGTACATGACTTCACACACTTTTACACAATCTGTATTTATTTACACTGTGACAGCGAAACTTTGCCAGCACCCAGCATTTGCTATACAGAACCCCCTACCAAACTTTTTTTTAAATTTATCTAAAACGAAAAAAATGTTCACCAGTACTATGGTAAATCGAGCATCGGTTTTACACCCGGTTATCAGTAAAAAAAAGAAAAAATCTTATGACTGAGACCAAACAAATACCGAGAAATACGGTTTTTTAAGAACTAACAAGGGGAAGCCATGACGTTTGGAACGCGGATTTACTGCTAACTTCGTACACTCGGTGTACTCCACGAGGACAACAAAACGTGTAAGCAGTAGCGTGTACCTCTCAAGCGTTCCTGAGAAAATCGCAAGATAATTTCGATTGTCAAATATACGAGGGCGGTTCAGAAAGTAACCTCCGATTGGTCACAGTGCGGGTTGTGGGGGGAGTAGCGACGCCATCTGTGCGTTCACGCACTCAACAGGTCAGTCGGCATCAAGCCGTGGTCGAGTGAACGTCGTACCTGCGCTAGTTTAGTTTTTGTGGCAGTTTGAAATGTGTGCTGCAATAGAAAACCCCGCCAAATGTGAAGTGCGTGCTGTCATAAGGTTTTTTACAGCCAAAGGATATTCTGCAGCAGCTATTCATCGTGAGCTTTGTGCCGTGTACGGACCAAGAGTTATGAGTGAAGGAGTTGTCCGTGAATGGGTACGTTTATTTAAAAGTGGACGAGAAAACGTTCATGATGAAGAGAGGAGTGGTAGACCATCATTGGTGACTGACGAACTCGTTCAGACAGTTGATGCAAAAGTTCGTGAAAATCGACGTTTCTCAATGTCGGAGTTGTCTACTGGTTTTCCACAGATTTCTAAGACTCTCTTGTACGAGATAGTGACAGCAAGATTGGGTTACCGTAAGTTCTGTGCACGATGGGTGCCCAAAATTCTTACCGACCACCGCAAAACTCGAAGAATGGCCTCTGCATTAGACTTTCTGTCACGTTATGAGGACGAAGGAGAACCATTGTTAAACAGAATCGTGACCGGTGACGAAACCTGGATTAAGTACGTGAACCCTGAGACAAAAGAACAATCAAAGATGTGGGCACATTCAAATTCGCCTACCAAACCGAGAAAAGCCTCGCAAGATTTTTCTGCCAGAAAACTGATGGCAACGGTGTTTTGGGATGCCAAAGGGGTGTTGTTGGTTGAATTCATGGAACGTGGTACGACCATTAATCAAGACGTGTACTGTGAAACAATAAAAAAGTTACGACGGGCTATACAGAACAAACGCCGTGGTGTGCTGACTTCCGGTATCGTTTTTTTGCACGATAACGCCCGTCCTCACTCTGCTCGCAGAACAACGGCCCTTCTTGAGTCCTTCAAGTGGGACGTTATCAACCATCCACCTTACAGCCCAGACCTGGCGCCAAGTGATTATCACCTCTTCATGCATTTGAAGAAATGGCTCGGGTCACAGCGGTTTGATGACGACGAAGAGCTCAAAGATGCGGTCACAGGCTGGCTCCAGGCACAAGCGGGTGATTTTTATGCAGAAGGAATTTCAAAGCTTGTGAAGAGATACGGTAAGTGCCTCAATCGCTATGGAGACTATGTAGAAAAATAGTGCAAAGATGTAGTTGTAAGATGTATATATTAAAATATTTTTATTTAACTTGGTGTATTTTTTTAAATCAACCGGAGGTTACTTTCTGAACGGCCCTCGTATATACCTGTGCGTGGCCATTTTTACTATGAAGCGCTGGGAGCAGAGTGGTTAGGCGTTCAAGCTGCTGTATTGCTGGATCGAGTCCCGTTAGTTAGTTTTTTTATTTTTAACACAGTCATTTTCTTTACTATTTATATTACAATTGATATAATAGGAAAAACGTGTAATCGGATGGACTTTTATTAAATTTGCAATGTTATTTTGCCTCTCTACAAATTTTTATTATCACAAATAATGTAATATTCATAACTACCGACTAGTAAACGACCAAATGCATAAAGTGATACTGAAAATTTATGCTTGTTCGTGTCTTCAAAATTGTTCGTATTTAATTGAAAGAGAACGAGACATTACTTCTCGTGAAGACGCTATTAAAACACACTCGATACTGCATGACGATATTTAAGGAAATGGTGCGTTATGCATGGTTTGCTTCCAAATTATCGGCTGAAAGAGAGGTTTTTCGAAGTGTCAACGAGGTTTGCTTTTCAAAAAATGGTTCAAATGGCTCGGAGCACTATGGGACTTAACATCTATGGTCATCAGTCCCCTATAACTTAGAACTAATTAAACCTAACTAACCTAAGGACATCACACAACACCCAGTCATCACGAGGCAGAGAAAATCCCTGACCCCGCCGGGAATCGAACCTTTTTTTTGTAACCATATATATTTATTTAAATATATTAACAACGATACATTTTTAAAAAAGACATTTTATTCTATTAATCTATTATATTCCTAGTGTTGGTTAATATTACTGTCATTTTATATGTTTTCGTTTTTATATTTTCCTTTTTCGTTTTTCTCTTATTGTTGTTCCTTAAGCCCTTTTACATGGCCATTTGTCGTCTTTTTTTTTTTGACGGGGTAGACACTGCAGGACAGGCATAACAGTTTATATTTGGCATAGATGCATTGATTTTGAGTTTATGTTTCTGTATGTGATGCACTTGTGATGCCACAGGCACAATGTGTATTCTGGTTTGATCTCTTCCTCTAGTTACACTGTTAAGTGGGACAGTATGAGGGAAACGTCACCATGATAGGTTGAGCAGAAGTGGAAGAAACTGTTTTTACATATACCACAGAATATACCTAAACTGAAGAAGAGAGAGGCCGGCCGAAGTGGCCGTGCGGTTAAAGGCGCTGCAGTCTGGAACCGCAAGACCGCTACGGTCGCAGGTTCGAATCCTGCCTCGGGCATGGATGTTTGTGATGTCCTTAGGTTAGTTAGGTTTAACTAGTTCTAAGTTCTAGGGGACTAATGACCTCAGCAGTTGAGTCCCATAGTGCTCAGAGCCATTTGAACCATTTTGAGGAAGAGAGAAAATTTTGTCATATTGCATAAGAGAAGCAGAAAGAATAGTGTGAGTAATCAATAGAATTTCATAGGCACAAAGTAAAGGAAATCATTAAAAAAATATCTAATAATAATAATAATGAGTAGTTGGCACTTTCCACTAAGTAATGGCTGTTTCCTATTCAGTGTAGTACAATAATGGAAGAAAATTAAAAAAAAAAAAAAAAAAAAAAAAAAAAACAACCGTGAACCCGGGCGTGCGAAGCGAGAACGCTACCGCACGACCACGAGCTGTGGACGAGGTTTGCTTTTCCACGGAAATCCTCAAAAGACCTTGCGTGTTCGGAAACATACAATTTATTCATTGTAGCTGGTGCCGTTTAACTTCGTTTTTCATGTTTTTACGAAAATTACCATCCCACAACTTGTGATCGTAATGTCTAAAGCGACGATTAGTTGTATATCTTTCGAAAGCCGTCTGTGCCGGTCAAAACTTGGAGGTAACAAGTCGTTTCGGGCTCCTTCCAGGTATAAGGGATTTCTCAAATCACGGACAAGCATACATTTTCAGTATCACCTTATGCGTTTGGCCGTTTACTAGTCGGTAGTTATGAATAATTATATTATTTGTGATAAGTATTTGTAGACTGCCAAATGACATTGTAAATTTAATAAAAGTTCACCCGATTACACGTATTTTTCTCATTACATCAACTGCAATATCAATAGTAAAAAACTGATGAGCGGGACTGGATGAAGTCACCAGTGATTACGGGGCTTGAACGCTAACCACTTTTTCTTTCTTTCTTTGTTAAGATCTCATTTTGTTCTGTATTGTTCGTTGAATTTGTTCGTGGCGGACGTCCGATCACACTCGTTCACGTTCTTTGTTGATCCGTTCACTCAGTTTTTTTTATTACGGAGGATAGGCAAACCCTCTCGCCGAACACGGTGAGCTACCGTGCCGGCATAAAAAAATGGTTCAAATGGCTCTGAGCTCTATGGGGCTTAACTTCTGAGGTCATCAATCCCCTAGAACATAGAACTACCCAAGCCTAACTAACCCAAGGACATCACACACGTCCATGCCCGAGGCAGGACTCGAACGTGCGAACGTAGCGGTCTCGCGGTTCTAGACAGTAGCGCCTAGAACCGCTCGGCCACTCCGGCCGGCACCACTCGGCCGTCGGCGCTTCCTGGTAAAAACGGCCACGCACAGGTGTATATACACTCCTGGAAATTGAAATAAGAACACCGTGAATTCATTGTCCCAGGAAGGGGAAACTTTATTGACACATTCCTGGGGTCAGATACATCACATGATCACACTGACAGAACCACAGGCACATAGACACAGGCAACAGAGCATGCACAATGTCGGCACTAGTACAGTGTATATCCACCTTTCGCAGCAATGCACGCTGCTATTCTCCCATGGAGACGATCGTAGAGATGCTGGATGTAGTCCTGTGGAACGGCTTGCCACGCCATTTCCACCTGGCGCCTCAGTTGGACCAGCGTTCGTGCTGGACGTGCAGACCGCGTGAGACGACGCTTCATCCAGTCCCAAACATGCTCAATGGGGGACAGATCCGGAGATCTTGCTGGCCAGGGTAGTTGACTTACACCTTCTAGAGCACGTTGGGTGGCACGGGATACATGCGGACGTGCATTGTCCTGTTGGAACAGCACGTTCCCTTGCCGGTCTAGGAATGGTAGAACGATGGGTTCGATGACGGTTTGGATGTACCGTGCACTATTCAGTGTCCCGTCGACGATCACCAGTGGTGTGCGGCCAGTGTAGGAGATCGCTCCCCACACCATGATGCCGGGTGTTGGCCCTGTGTGCCTCGGTCGTATGCAGTCCTGATTGTGGCGCTCACCTGCACGGCGCCAAACACGCATACGACCATCATTGGCACCAAGGCAGAAGCGACTCTCATCGCTGAAGACGACACGTCTCCATTCGTCCCTCCATTCACGCCTGTCGCGACACCACTGGAGGCGGGCTGCACGATGTTGGGGCGTGAGCGGAAGACGGCCTAACGGTGTGCGGGACCGTAGCCCAGCTTCATGGAGACGGTTGCGAATGGTCTTCGCCGATACCCCAGGAGCAACAGTGTCCCTAATTTGCTGGGAAGTGGCGGTGCGGTCCCCTACGGCACTGCGTAGGATCCTACGGTCTTGGCGTGCATCCGTGCGTCGCTGCGGTCCGGTCCCAGGTCGACGGGCACGTGCACCTTCCGCCGACCACTGGCGACAACATCGATGTACTGTGGAGACCTCACGCCCCACGTGTTGAGCAATTCGGCGGTACGTCCACCCGGCCTCCCGCATGCCCACTATACGCCCTCGCTCAAAGTCCGTCAACTGCACATACGGTTCACGTCCACACTGTCGCGGCATGCTACCAGTGTTAAAGACTGCGATGGAGCTCCGTATGCCACGGCAAACTGGCTGACACTGACGGCGGCGGTGCACAAATGCTGCGCAGCTAGCGCCATTCGACGGCCAACACCGCGGTTCCTGGTGTGTCCGCTGTGCCGTGCGTGTGGTCATTGCTTGTACAGCCCTCTCGCAGTGTCCGGAGCAAGTATGGCGGGTCTGACACACCGGTGTCCTTGTGTTCTTTTTTCCATTTCCAGGAGTGTATTTGATTATCCAAATTATCTTGCGATTTTATCAATAACGCTTGAGAAGTACGCCCTACTGCTTACACATTTTGTTGTCCTCGTGGAGTACTACGAGTGTACCAAGTTTATAGTAAATCCGCGTTCCGAACGTCGCGGCCTCCCCTTGTTAAGACGTCGGTAGCGGTTTTTCCCATCCCCATCGGCTAGGGCACTGCCTGACTGCCAGTGACCACACGTCCGCTACTGGCGAACGACTGACGTAAATCGGCAGTGGGGGAGGCTCGGTGGGAGAACCCACTGTGCAAAGCTGATTGGCCGGAAGTGGACCGTGCCTGCGCCACCTGCAGGAGAGTGGAAACACGACGGCCGGATAGCCCACGTGGGATAGCTACACCCGCGACGGCTGCCGGCTGACTACGGCCGGTTACTCGGCGTGCGGCGAGGGGAGGGGACGCAGCTAGTGCGCGCGGCTGGTTTCCCGGCTGGCAGGGAAGCGAGCAGTCGCCTGGTTATTATAGCGCACAACTCCACACGCAACAGGTACCCGGGGACCGGATCCACAACACGCCGCCTGTTAAGCTTCGTTTTCCTAGCTGCGGCCATTTCCCGCAGCGTGCTGCGTTTACGCGTGCGACGCCCCGAGGCCGACTCACACGATGCAAACACACGAGACCGTTTTCCTAGGGTGCGGACAACGCAGGGTCGCAGCGGGCTCCGCCGGCGAGAAACGCTCGCGTGCTTCGCGAGGAGCGATTTACTTGCCGGAGGAGTGGGGTCAGTCGAACGGGGCACCGGTGAGATGACACCTTCAGCGTCATTTCGCGCGCACGGGCAACAACAGACAATTTTTAACGGAGTTGTTACAGAAACAATCTCCAGAAAAGTCGGCTGAACGCTACTCTGCCTCGGGGAATGAGGAACTTGTCGGACTGGTTTCCGAAAAGCAAATTTTGCGAAATACGGCAGATGCCTAGTCGAAAACTCAAATGAAAAAGGACTCAATTTCGGCAGAAACCGGAAGAAAAATGAATAAAACAAGTAAGTAGAAATGTCTTTTATTATGTCCAATGTCCGGTGTGGCCGTGCGGTTCTGGGCGCTTCAGTCTGGAACCGCGTGACCGCTACGGTCGCAGGTTCGAACCCTGCCTCGGGCATGGATGTGTCTGATGTCCTTAGGTTAGTTGGGTTTAAGTAGTTCTAAGTTTAGGGGACTGATGACCACAGATGTTAAGTCCCATAGTGCTGAGAGCCACTTGGACCATTTATGTCCAATGTAACACATTTATTAATACACTACTGGCCATTAAAATTGCTACACCACGAAGATGACGTGCTACAGACGCAAAATTTAACCCACAGGAAGAAGATGCTCTGATATTCAAATGATTAGATTGTCAGAGCATTCACACAAGGTTGGCGCCGGTGGTGACAGCTAAAAAGTGCTGACATAGGAAAGTTTCCAACCGATTTCTCGCACACAAACAGCAGTTGATCGGCGTTGCCTGGTGAAACGTTGTTCTGATGCCTCGTGTAAGGAGGAGAAATGCGTACCATCACGTTTCCGACTTTGATAAAGGTCGGATTGTAACCTATCGCGATTGCGGTTTATCGTATCACGACATTGCTGATCGCGTTGGTCGGGATCCAATGACTGTTAGCAGAATATGGAATCGGTAGGTTCAGGAGGGTAATACGGAACGCCGTGCTGGATCCCAACGGCCACGTATCACTAGCAGTTGAAATGACAGGCATCTTATCCGCATGGCTGTAACGGATCGTGCAGCCACGTCTCGATCCCTGAGTCAACAGATGGGGACGTTTGCAAGACAACAACCATCTGCACGAACAGTTCGATGACGTTTGCAGCAGCATGGACTATCAGCTCGGAAACCGTAGCTGTGGTTACCCTTGACGCTGCATCACAGACAGGAGCGCCTGCGATTGTGTATTCAACGACGAACCTGGGTGCACGAATGGCAAAACGTCATTTTTTCGCATCAATCCAGGTTCTGTTTACAGCATCATGATGGTCGCATCCGTGTTTGGCGACATCGCGGTGAACGCACATTGGAAGCGTGTATTCGTCATCGCCATACTGGAGTATCACCCGGCGTGATGGTATGGGGTGCCGTTGGTTGCACGTTTCGGTCACCTCTTGTTCGCATTGACGGCACTAAGAACAGTAGACGTTAAATTTCAGATGTGTAGTGTGGCTCTACCCTTCATTCGATCACTGCTAAACCCTACATTTCAGCAGGATAATGCACGACCGCATGCTGCAGGTCTTGTACGGGCCTTTCTGGATACAGGAAATGTTCGACTGCTGCCCTGGCCAGCACATTCTCCAGACCTCTCACCAATTGAAAACGTCTGGTCAATGGTGGCCGAGAAACTGGCTCGTCACAATACGCCAGTCACTACTCTTGATGAACTGTGGTATCGTGTTGAAGCTGCATGGGCAGCTGTACCTGTACACGCCATCCTAGCTCTGTTTGACTCAATGCCCAGGCGTATGAAAGCCGTTATTACGGGCATAGATGGTTGTTCTGGGTACTGATTTCTCAGGATCTATGCACCCAAATTTCGTGAGAATGTAATCAGTCGTCAGTTCTAGTATAATATGTTTGTCCAATGAATACCCGTTTATCATCTGCATTTCTTCTTGGTGAAGCAATTTTAATGGCCAATAGTATATATTTGTACTAAATTTTTAACCATAGTTATCATGAGTTGGATGATGTTAGTGTGATCAGTACTGTGAACGTCGATTAAAATTCGGTCCATTGAAGTAATCAGTGAATCCCCTTCTCACAGTGAATCTCTCAAACGGCCAACTGCTGCCGAGGGTATCATGTTGTCCTTGGGCAGTTCTGTAATTTCTGACAGAGCTGTATTATAAGGCTGTGGGGACTGGTATTCTTCTCTCAGATAGTTGTGCAAGCATCAGCAAACTGAAATGACTTTGTCTACAGACTCAACTTTAATATTTATAGGCGTAAAGAAAACTTTGAGTGTGCAACACATGATACCAAAACATTCTAACTACTCATGTTTATCTTAACTGGTAATTGAAGTTTCTTTTACGCCCATCTTCTAGCGTTTGTCTAATCTGAAGGCCTTGTCACAAAGTATGACATGAAGCAAAACCAAGTTTGACTGTAGCAATACCTGTGGCGGCGGGAAAAATCGATTCATTTGCAACTAGTCACCCAGTTTTCGATTTATTGAACATGCCTGCGTCTCCCTGTTTGCCATAAGAGCCTACGTCAACGACCAGAAACTTGTAGTTCGCATCCACCACGGCAAGGAGGACTGCTGAGAGGTAGCCTTTGGAGTTGTAATACAGACTTCCCGTTTTGTTAGGGGCTACAATCCTAACAACAATAGGAAATTTCCAACGAGTCCAGAATTCTTCTGCCTTCCTCCCGAGTCTATCCGGTCAGGAGGAGGTAAAAAAATTAAGGTAACAATGCTTGTTCAAGTGCACAAATATACTTATCGCAGACACTGAAATGCCATCTGAGAATTGTAGAGAATGGAAAGATTCCCCAGTTGCAAGATACTTGAGAAAATTATGGGAGTAAAATACCCCATTCTGCAATCGAACGGAGTCTTACAGGGTGACCCAATGAGCCCTTTGCTGTACATTCTTGCCACTGAAGAAGTACTCCGAATTGGAGAAAATGAAGAAGATGTGTATGTATATGCTTACGCTGACGACAGAGCCGTAGGTTCAACAGATATACAGAAGCTGCAGAGAATCATTGAGAAAATAGACAGATGGTGCAGTTAACACAAACTACACACAAACATTACAAAGACAGAAATGGTAATTTTCAGAAAAGGAGGCAAAACACCCAAGAATGCGGAAATCAGCGTCAGAGGACAAAAAATAAAAATCTCATCAGACTTTAAATACCTAGGAGTGACATTGCAACCAACAGCCAAATGCTTCACAAAACATACAACAGAATGTGCAGCCCGAGCAATAATTGCAATACAGGACATCAAAAACGTCCGCCGACTCAATCTAGAAACAGCCATGAAATTATATATGACGGTAGTATCTGTTCGCGAAAGAACAGTTACCGTGGATGACCATGCAGCTTTGCTAGAAATGAAATGATAATTAAATAGACACCCTAGCTGCATACAGGCGTTGATGTACTTCATTGGGGACATGTTGAAAATGTGTGCCCCGCCCGGGACTCGAACCCGGGATCTCCTGCTTACATGGCAGACGCTCTATCCATCTGAGCCACCGCGGGCACAGAGGATAGTGCGTCTGCAGTTACGTGAGGTCCACATTCCCAACATGTCCACACCACTACATTCGTAGTGCGCCTAATAGATGTTTGCCCATCATACTCATTACTCGTGGCAGATTAATCTACCAAGTCCCAAGACGCACTATCCTCTGTGCCCGCGGTGGCTCAGATGGATAGAGCGTCTGCCATGTAAGCAGGAGATCCCCGGTTCGGGTCCCGGTCGGGGCACACATTTTCAACATGTCCCCAATGAAGTACATCAACGCCTGTATGCAGCTAGGGTGTCTATTTAATTATCATTTCAGCCATGAAATTATTCAACACAAAAATCTTGCCAATCCTGGCCTATGGGATGAAGGTTATATGGGACCACCTGACAGAAAAAAATCTATAAACACTAGAAAAGGTAAAATCGACCTATCTAAAAAGAGCACTAGGTCTCTCCAAGACAACACGATCAAGACTAGTGTACCTGCTAGCGAGAGAGACATTCCTAATTGAAGACATCAGACTTCGATATATGATGCCACACACCAGGGCTCCAGAAAGCAACTGAAGATCATGGAGGGCAAACGAGAAAAAATATGGCCGGAGTTCTATGGCACCGAAGCAATGACGAACCGCACATGGACAGCACCAAACTTCGAACAGCGACGTGTGGTAACTAGACTTTCTATTCACGGCTTTCATCATCTAATCTGCAAAAACAAAACTTATCATGACCCAACCACAACATGTGTATGTGAACTGTGTAACGAGGCCTGTGAACGATATCACATAGAACTGTGCAGTAAAAGAGTGAAATCGATAAATGAATATGCAAAAATGTAAAATATAAATGTAAAATGTTAAGCAAAGTAACTGTATATGGCTATTTGGCTGCAATTTTATTAAATAAAAATACTTTGGATGAAAAGTAAGCACTTGAACGTGAAACTGACACAAAATTCAATACATAACGACATTTCTGAAATTTAATGACAATGCTAACACTATAAATAGAACGTGTTTAGACGTAGTTGAACTGTTCGCTCTTTTCAAGATTGATTTTTTGTTGTGATTTCCGTTGCGCAGTGCAAATGGCGACGGAGAAACATGCAGGATTATTTAGGAGATACAGGAAACTGGAAATGCCTGCGACCACGAGGAAAAGAGCAGTGTACTGGGACAGACTTCGATTCCTTAATAGCGTGGAGGATGACAGCAAAACGTTTTACAACGTCAACACGGAATATATTGAGTCTAATGAAGAGAGACAGCCACGAGCCAGATGATGACTCCACAGCTTCAGTTGGTAATGCTGAAAGAACCATTCAGGAACCTAACAGCTCTCCTCCACTTGCTCATAGACCCGCAGCAAACAAAACAAAACTCGTGAGTAACAGTGTGCTACAGGAACTCGTTAAAGAAAGACGTCAAGATCGACTGACTTTTTGTAAAATTATCGAAAAGCTAATGGAGCCGGAAATTGAGGCCGAAACTGATTTGTTCTTCAAATCCATGGCAGCAACCTAAAAAAAAAAAAAAAAAAAAAAAAATCCGACTTTATATGCGAAGCCAAAAAACAGATTTGCAATATTGTGATGGATCCAGACACCATAAACCAAAGAGATCATGAATATGGCAACAACACGTTTCGGTGCAAAAACAGCAGCCTTCCTGCTTCTGTCCCAGCTGTTGACGGTGGGGTAGGCCCTACAAACTACGCCAATAATCTCACTGGTGCAAAATTTGATACCTGTAATAAGTGAAACATATTTTCTGTATTATGCCATGTAATATAATTTTCTTTATTTCTACTGCAATAACTTTTCTTGAAAGTACAGAGTCAATATTTTTGTCCCATTTGATTCCGTAGGAAGCAGTATAAACCACACCTATGTACGTAACAGAAGTTGGCGAATTAGCACTTATTCTAGTGGAACAAAGACAAAACAGTGAAAAGTGTATTATAACAATCGATATTACTGTAATAATGGCACAGCCGTAGATAAAACAATCATTACTAAATCACGTAGCCCAACAACTTACATTATCGTTACTTGTACTCAGAAACTGTGAGTTTTTCTGCTGGTGTAATCGGTTTTGGCATTCGGTTCCAGGAATTACGTCTCAGTTTGCCTTCAATTAACGAAAGAAGATAATGAAACTGGTTGGGAGTGAATCTCAAAAATGGCTTAAACTTCTGTGCTTCGTCGAGCAAATGTTTTGTAACTACAATTTTATATGCTCCTTCTCGACAATTCAAGAATATTTGTCTCACTGCTTTGCGCTTTCTGAGTACTTTTTCCAACGACGTACAGTCCTTCTCCTCTTCCTCACTTCCATGTACTTTAAGAGTGCAAAAATTAACAGTTTTTTAGCTCTAGCACTGCGCTGAATGTTTGGCCTTCACTGCCCCCGCTGCTACTTGCTTCAAATGGCTCTGAGCACCATGGGAGTTAACATCTTTGGTCATCAGTCCCCTAGAACTTAACTGACCTAAGGACATGACACACATCCATGCCCGAGGCAGGATTCGAACCTGTGACCGTAGCAGCAGCGTGGTTCCGCTGCACTACCCCGAGCCTAGCAGAAAGATTCTCGCAACGCACAGGAAATAGCGTGGCGCCAATGAACCGCACAAAACTGGTCTCGTCTAGGAGAAATTATAGCAAACAACGATTTCAAACGAACTGTAAAAATTACGTCAAACCTATCCGAAACTTTTTCTCGCTTTCACCCCCCCACAAAAAATGTAACGGGAAGAAGTTTGTCGCTTTTGGACGTTTGTTTGGTGGAAGTTCCGCGTCAGACGTTACATTTTAATTTATTACCTCACTATTACCGACTCTATTAGCCAGAACTTTTGCAGACGTTATCGCCATATGCTACTGAAGGCAACTACAAAGTTATGTTGTTGTACGACACTCAGTTTAGGAGATATGGCGTGATAAATGTCGAGTAGCGCGAATAACTGACTTTTCTTAAAATCTGAAATAACAACAAAAAAATCAATCAGCATTGTCATTCAATTTTAGAAATATTATATTATGTATTGAATTTTGTGTCAGTTTCAAATTCAAGTGCTTACTTTTTATCCAAAGTATTTTACTCCTATAATTTTTTCAGGTATCTTGCAATTGGGGAATCTTTCCATTCTCTACAATTCCCACAGGGCGTTTCAGCGTCTGCGATAAGTACATTTGTGTCCCATGTTATCGAGGCACTTGAACAAGGAGTGTTACCTAAATTTTTACCTCCTTCTGACCAGATAGACTGGGGAGGAAGGCAGAAGAATCCTGGACTCGTTGGAAATTTCCTAATGCTGTTATTGCACTTGATGGTAAACACGTTAGGTTCAAATGGCTCTGAGCACTATGGGACTTAACATCTGAGGTCATCACTCTCCTAGAACTTAGAAGTACTCAAACCTAACTAACCCAAGGACATGACACACATCCATGCCCGAGGCAGGAGTCGAACCTGCGGCCGTAGCAGTCACGCGGTTCCCGACTGAAGCGCCTAGAACCGCTCTTTCACAACGGCCGGCAGCTAGCTCAACCCACACGCAATGGAAATATTTTAGATTTTGTAGCTACAAACAACCCAGTTCTTATCGACAATGTCAGTACAGAAACCACGGTATCACAGAGACGACGGTTACTAAAGTTAATAAATTCCTCAGTAACTCTAGGAGTGTTTTTATGCTGGAAACATCAGAAAAGCAATAACAGCATCCAGCTTAAACAGTAAGTACCAATAGGATGGACGAAGAGGAATTATGGGCGAAGTTTGCAGGAATTATAAATCGCGCACTGGAGAATTAAGTGCTGAGTAAGTGGATTAAGGACGGAGAAGAGCGACCGTGGTTTAATGACGAAACTTCAGAAAATGTTGAGGCGACAGAGATCGCTGCACTCTCGGTTCAAAAGAAAACGCACAAATGACAACAGGCAAATATCAGTAGAAATTCGTGCGGCTGTGTGGAGATCGATACGCAAACCGTACAGAACTTGCACCGTCATACTTCAGAAAAAGATCTTGCCGACGATCTAGAAAATCCTAGTCGTACGCAAACTCGCTCGGCCGGTAGAAAACTTGTATCCAGTCACTCATCGGCCAGTCTTTTGTGGCAGTAGAAGATAGGAAAAGGAAAGGCGAAGTTTTAAATTACGCGTTTAAGAAATCATTCACGCAGGAAGATCGTATAAACGTACCGCAGTTTCGCCTTCGCACAGAGCCGTAAGGAGGACACAGAAATCGAGGGGCAGCTTGCTTTGGCAGTGGCACCACACGTAAGATGCATTTATCGCAAATCTCTCGGCCTGGCGGAAAGTCCCAAGCGAATGAATAAAAATTGCGGGTGACTCCTGCATATAAGAAGGGTAAAAGAAAGGACCCGCAAAATTAAAGACCAATATCCCTGCCATCGGTTTGCTGCAGAATTCTTGAAAATATTCTCAGTTTCAGTCTAATAAATTCCCTTGAGAAGGGAAAGCTTCTGTCCACGAATCAGCACCATTTTAGAAAGCATAGCTCGTGCCAAACACAGCTTGTCCGTTTCTTGCGCTACAGTATATCCTGCGAGCAATGGGTGACATGCAACAGGCAGATTCCACATTAAAGAACAAAGAAACTGGTACACCTGTCTTATATCGCGTGGGGCCCCCGCAAGCACGCAGGAGTGCCGCAACACGACGTGCCATGGACTCGAGTAACTTCTCAAGTACAGCTGGAGGGAACTGAAACCATGAATCCTGCAGGGTTGCACTTCCGTCACGTTGAAAGATTCTCTTCAGTCGTCGTGGACATGGGAAATGCGAAATTCATCCTCGTGCCCACAAAACCAGTGCTGGGCGATGCGAGTTGTGTGAACTGGAGACCTGTCGCTTTGGAACCTGGCATCACCATTGGGGAACAAATACTGAGTTCGAACTGACCAGGCAAAATGGTTAGACAATCATTGGTAGTACTGCGACCTTGCAATCATGGAATACCATGTTATGGCTGATCAAATCAACATCGAACTCCCGCCATCTTTCACTCTTGGGACGTAAATCAGCCCAGAAGTTGAAAGCCGTGTGCAGCAAGACTCATCCGACCAAATGACATTCTTCCACAGTCCAGGTTTTAAGATTTCGGCATTATGTTTTCCTGTTACGGGAATTTGCATCACTCAAATGGTTCAAATGGCTCTGAGCACTACGGTTCAAAATGGTTCAAATGGCTCTGAGCACTATGGGACTCAACTGCTGAGGTCATTAGTCCCCTAGAACTTAGAACTAGTTAAACCTAACTAACCTAAGGACATCACATACATCCATGCCCGAGGCAGGATTCGAACCTGCGACCGTAGCGGTCACGCGGTTCCAGACCGAAGCGCCAGAACCGCACGGCCACACCGGCCGGCGAATTTGCATCACTGATGAGTGGTTTTGGAACTCCAGCCGCTCCAGAATGCGACATTCAGTCCTGCAGGGACTTTTGCCCCTGTCGTCCTCTTATTTTTCATCACAATCGTCTTCAATCGCCCTCTGTCACGATGGCTCAACACACACTTTCGTCCGCGTTGTGACTCAGCAGATGATGTTTCTCCGCTTCCCCTGTGTGCGGCATAAATCTTCGATACGGCGCCGCTTTACACGCCAAACACTTCGTTTCCGTTCATTGCAGATGCACGCACCACTTCTTCTTGTTCTTCTTCTCACGGCATTACAACCCTGTGTGGGTTTTAGCCTCATCAACGAGTTTCCTCCATTCTGTCCTCTCCAGAGCGGTTCTCCGCCATGCTCGGACTCTGAGAGATTTTATATCTTCTTCCACATCATCCACCCACCGTTTACGTGGCCTTCCTCTCTGTCTTCAGCCGGTTGGCCTCCATTCAAAAATCTTTTTGGTTGTTCTTCCAGTATCCATCCTGAGGACATGTCCAAGCCATCATCATTCTTGCGATGTCAGCTCCTTGTGTGAGGCGGTCCAGCTCAGTATTCGCCCTATATCTCCAGAAACCATTTTTATCCCGAACTACCCCGTAGAACTTGCGCAGCACTCTCCTTTCAAATATTCTGAGCTGCTGCTCATCAACGGTCGTTAGCGGCCATTTTTCGCATCCGTAGGTTACCACTTGCCTGATCATGACCTTGCAGCTTCAATTTCTTTAGAAGGTGAGGCACTGAAACGGCACGATTTCGACTCCGGCTGATGGGTGCAGGGGCGGGAGGTGGGGGTTATAGGGGGGGGGGGGGGGTTCGGAGACGGACCTTGAGCGTCTAGACAGGTGGAAATTTCAGTAGCCAAGGACCGTTGGTCAAGCGAGCAACGTGCATTCGCTGTAAAAGCATATAATAAAAACATGGGTAGTGTGGTTGGTGCCCAACGCGCTTTCCGTCGTGAGTTTAATCTACCGCCACGTGCTCCCATGGCATCAAGGAAAGCTATCCTCCTGTGGGTGAAAAACTTTGAAGCCACTGCAAGCACGACAAGAAAATAGGTGGTAGTGCAAAAACAATCCCGACCCCAGAGAACACTGATCGTGTGCGGGATGCATTAGCACGACGTCCGCGAAAATCAGTAAGGCGGCATAGCGCTTCACTTGGTCCCAGCAATCTATCAGTGAGGCGGATTTATGGATGAGTGACGAAGCCCACTTTCACCTTAGTGGCTACATTAACAAGCCGAACTTCCGGTAATGGTCCGCAAATAACCTACGTGATCTTCATGAAAAACCTCTCCATTCTGAAAAAGTAACAGTTTGGTGTGCAATATCTTGTCGTGGAATCGTAGGACCCTATTTTTTTGAAGATGAACATGGTAACACAGTAACGGTGAACTCCGAACGTTAAGCTGACATGTTGGCAACTTTTTGTCGGCCTGAAATCGATCAATATGATACAAATGAAGAAACACTCTTCCAGAAAGATGGTGAAACAAGAAATACCGCTTAAATTCGTATTTCCAGGACGGCTAATCAGCAAGAATGGGGGTATCGCTTGGCCTGCCCGTTCGCCAGATCTGACCGCCCCCAGACTTCTTTCTTTCGGGCTATCTTAAATGCAAAGTCTTCGAGGAAAATCCATGAAGAACAAAAGAAGACCTGAAGGAGCGAGTCCGGCAGGAAATTAACAACATTCCGTTGCAGAACAACATGGGCAGATTTCATCTTGGACTCCGACAATGTCTGCAAAACCAAGGACGCCACCGTACTGACATCATATCCAAAAAATGATCGTTTTTAAGGTAAAACATTAATTTCCACTCATGCACTTAAGATTCATGTTGAAATAATTATACACCTTTTTGTAAATATGTTATTGGTGATTTTTCAAAACCGTGCCGTTTCACTACCTCACCCTGTATAACCATCTAGGATGCGCAGTTTTGTTTCAGTTGACATGGAATTTGTCGTGTTAATGTTAGAGCCCAAATAGTCATGGTTCTGCACAGGTTCAAAATTGAAACCTGTCTGCTCATAGTCTATTCAAGTTATTAGTTTCCTTCCTGGTGAAATTCGTGTACTTAGTCTTTGTTTCGTTTATAGTAAGGTCTCTAGGTTGTGTGGCTTCTTTCAGCTCGCATATTGTCCTCTTGCGATATTATTCTTCCACTAATACTTGATACACCATCAGCATGTGCGCACATCTGAATCGAGTTTGTGTCTATGTAACCAGGTATAGTCTGTCTGTAAACTCAAGAGCGAGCAGCTCTTTTGGTGGGGGAAGTGGCCTTTCCCGGAAGAACGCTGCCACCGGCCTACAGGGGCACCCAAAATGTTTCGCCTGTTATCTGTCTAGCGGTGTAGATCGGCGTGCAGTGATGTAAGTCGTTTCTGTTGGTGGGATCTTAGTTGCCAGTGTCAGTGAGTTAACTTTATGTACTTACTGATGTACTTCGATATCCGGAAGTGATGGATAATCGTCTAGCATTGCAAGAAAATATGCAGAATACGAAGAAGTGGAGGTATTTGCAAAGTAACGAGCGTTCGAACGTCTCTAATGTTATTGCAGAATGTATTAAAGAGACGGCCCAAAAAGAACTTTTGGCTAACATTACCAGTACCAATCAAAGGGCTGCAATCTATGCAAACGTCAGCCTCACCCAATAGGACATGTAAGTAGGGAACGGAAAAATAAGCCGCATGGTTTGCTGGAATCGCCACGAAGGAAAATTAATAATTTTGGGAGGAAACCCATCGTTATAGACAGTTTCAAAATCACGTAAAAACTTTGATGCTTATGGAACACTAAATCTGTATCTCGGTCAGTATTCACCTGATTCTAAGACATATTGCTTAAAACATGTGCGCAATAGCTATTCTAAACACTGCTGAAATTTCCTTCGAAACATATACAGCGATTCTGGACTTCTAAGCAAAAAGATTGACATTCGAGGTGCGTTCACATATTAATTTTTATGTTTTGGTAAAAAATTTATTTGTTAATCTACAGCAATGTTATCCTCTTCAAAATATTCCCCAATACATACTATACACTTATGCCAGTGCTTTTTCCAATTCCCGAAACACTTTAGGAGCTGTTTCTTCGGGAGAGTTTATACGTCTCTTAACGGAGCATTTTTAATCTCATCCATGTTTGTAAAACCGCTGTTCTTTAAGGCCAGCTTTGAAATGTTTATATCACTTGTCTGCCCTTGTTTTACTCGTAACAGGCTAAGAAAAAGCGATATTTACCATTTCTAAAAATTTCACACACTTTATTCCATTCTTATAACAAAATTTAATACAGATTCTCTAATGTATTTTTATACAAAACAAATAATCGTTGATGCTACCAAAGCACATGTAACCTTTCTGACAGCTGACAACAGAGTAAATACCCAATATGCATAACATTGTACACATACTTTTGAGGCATGTTTAAAAAGACAGTGACAAAAAAGTAGTGCAAATCGGACTAATACTACACACAAAATTATAAATTTCTCCTCACTTTTCAAACACTCTTCGTGTTGCAAGAATTGTTAAGTTTCAATGCAGTCCTTCAAAGAAAACTCCTACCTTTTAGTAGAAACACAGAATAAGAACAAGCCTTAAATTCTACAGACTGATTGCATTATATGGGGTTCGTTTTACGAATAGCAACAGAGGAACATCCATACACATGAACAGGCATTCGGTTGTATGTTTGTAGGAGAATCCTGACTTCCGTTCTTATGTTAATAATATTTACTCTATAATGTTGTGTTTCGGAAGAAGGTATCGTTTTTTGCATTCCTTACGGTCTTAATGCACTTTTCTAGAAATGAACGCAGGCGAGACGTATCTGTAGACGGCGTCACCACGGCAGGGCCTGTAGAAGCACCCTGTGACGTAGCTGGGTCGGCTGAGTGGGGACTCAGTTTACCGACAGACTGTATCTGAAGCTTCCACATGGCTGCTTCAACATCCAGACTGAAAAGCACTGTAGAGAGTGCGTCCCCTTGTCCGACTCCTTCACTAATGCTAAACCAATTGCTCAGTTCTCCACGCACTCACACTGGAACCAGCCAATGTTGCTTGAATAAGTGAGACATCCGTCGATGGTATATCAAGCAGCAGCAAATCGTTTAGCATTTGTGCTCTGTCGAGACTATGAGAGGCCTGGTGCACGCACCATAGGACCATCAAGAACTTCCTCAAGTTCGACTCACTTAGCTGTGACGTAACGCATTCACAACTACACAGAACGCTGTTCTGACCACGAGTGACATTTGCGACGTGGTGAGGACACTGGGCAGGTGCCGTTCGTGTTCAAATACAAAAGCGAGCGCAACCTGCACACTTTGCGGTGTTTCCATATTTTTGGCCAAGCGCTGGAGATGTTATTCATACTGTGAAGCTCGTTAAGCACACAACAGGGAATATTTATTAGTCGCAACATTCGTCTATACCTCGATCAAAATAAGAAAATGAGGAGGGGCGACGTCGATTCACGTTTGTCTGCGCACACAATACGGCTTCGCGGCAGCGACGGGAGCTAAGTTCCCGTTTTGGACACATTTACACGCTGCCGGTTAACGTGTAGTACTGAGCTTGCTTATGAGGGTGCTAATAGTGTTAGCACTTTTTCTGTGCACATTCGCAACAGGTTTAGGATATTCTGTAGCGCAAAATAAACACTCCGCATAGTGATAGAGGGTGATTATGATTGAAGTTCGACTTTCAAAACGCTGTACAAGTAACACGACTGGTCAGAATGACGTCAAATTGCAACGGTATATTATCGGCGAAGGGGGAAAACGTATGGCAGAAAATTGATCCACAGATGGCGTTGTATGTGTCCGAATACATAAATGAAAACCTGTTATGTGCAAGACCCACTGAATTTGGTATGAACACGCCGGGTACACAGCTTTTCCTCCTCTCGCGACTGCAAAGTTCGCCATAACTGTCGCAACGCAGGATCGCGTTGTTGCTGTAAAGCTGTATTACAAGAATCGTGACTGTGCACGCACCGCTGTGACACTCAAGGGTTTGGAAAAAGGCGTTGGTGCGATGACTGCCGTCGGTCTGGAGAAAATGATTCGAATATTCCGAAAGACGCGTTCTCTCTGTGTGCAACATGGCAGAGGAAGGAGACGAATTGAGTCGACGTCAGTGGAAACAGGGGCCACAGCAGTGCAAGAGGAGACGAGTAGTGGTGTGCAAACGTGTGGTGCACGGAGAATTGCCCGAACATTGGACATACCCGTGAGCACGGTGCATAAGATCCTACGAAACATCCGTCTTTGCTATCCATTCAAAATTACCCATGTGCACAAGTTGGTTTCTGTTGACCTGACACCAAGAGAGACTTTGTTTTAGTATTTCTTGCTTGCGTGGAAGTCGACAATGATTGGCCGTGCACGATTTTGTGGACAGACGAAGCCCACTTCCATCTGACAGGATATGTCAGTAAACAGAATTGTCGAATACAGGCAACGGAAAATCCACACGCAAATCAACCAGTACCACTTGATCCTGCAAAGGTGACAGTGTAGTGCAGATTTACGGCATCATTTATCATAGAGCCATATTTTTTGTAGAGGCAGGTGCTTCCGGTCCTGTTACCTGTACCGTCACTGGTAAACGTTGTGAGTGTCTTTTGGGCAACCACGTCATTCCAGCTCTCCAACAGCGTGGATGTGTGGATGGGGTAACTTTTATGCAAGGTGGCGCACTTCCGCACATTGCAAATCCAGTTAAGCTGCCGCTGAAGCGCTATTTCGGAAATGCTAGAAATATCAGCCGCCATTTCCCTGCAGCCTGGCCGTCCCGATCATCTGGTCTTAATCCGCGTGACTTCTGGCTGTCGGGCTATCTGAAAGGTGTTGTCTTTAGCGTTCCGATAGCAAACTTAGCTGGACTGAAGGCACGCATTCCGCAACACATTCTGAACGCGACCCCGGAAACACTTCGATCAGTTCTAGAACACGCTGTTTCCCAATTTGTTGCAGAAGACGGTGGACAGCATATTGAACAGATTTTGCGCCAGTCACACGCAAATTAATAATCCGATTTGATTTTGATTGATGCTCTTTATGCGGATTTTGGCCTCAAGGCAATTAAAAACCAACGTGACTGATGCTTTTTATGCGGCCTTTGGCCTCAGGACAATTAAAAACCCATTTTTCCCATCCGATGTAATGTGACCTTTCCATGGTGGGTGGGCCTACGGAACTAACAGTATCACACCTGTATACCCATGCACACTGAGTGGTACACCTTAGTCATTGCTCTATGATTCATTTGTCATTTGTACCCGACCACTATTAAATTATGATGCTGACAGCGCCTTCTATTCTTACATTTTGTAACCATTTATTTTTCTTTTGCCGTACATTTCACCCTTCTGCGATAATATTCCGTTGCAATTCGACGTCATTCTGACCAGTGGTGTTGTTTCTACAGCGGTTTGAAAGTTTAATCACCCTGCTCAACGCCATCAACGAGCCGTTAAGGGCAACAGGCGCCGCCCGCAACTAGCAGCCGAGGTGTCAGAGCGATACGGGAGTGGTGAACAGAGTGGGAGTCGTCCTGATCGAGCTGGCGCACCCGTTAGCACACTGGGCTCGCATTCCGCTGTGTTCACACCCGCGCTCGGCTATCCACATACAGGTTTTCCATGATTTCCCCAAATTGGCTCCCGGCAAATGCCGGGAGGATTCCTTTGAAATCCTCCGCAATCACAGCTTGTTCTACGTCTCTAATGACCTCGATGTCGACAGGACGTTAAACCCTATCTTCCTTCCTTTAGAATGGGAGTTGTGGCCGATTTCGTCTGACTAGTTGTTGCTACGGTAGCTGTCGTGTAACCAACTAGGTGTCGATCATTTTCGTGTTCTGATCCAGGTATAGTAACATGTTGCTATGTACAGGGTGCGTCAAAAAAAATGTACACACACTTTGAACTGTGATAGACAATTTATTTCCGGTTTTACAAGGTTAAATATCTGCGAGAAAGTAATGTTATGTTTCTTTAACAGGTGGCAGCAGTGGCAAGGAAGTAACTGCAACATGGCGGACGTGCGTTTGAGCTTTGAAGCGCGGAAGCAGATAATTAAGTGGTACTGGAAGTTTGGGAATGTAGCTGCGGTTCGAAGACAGTGGAGAAGTGAGTATGGTACAGAACCACCTCCAAGGTTAACAATTACACGTCTACGAGACAAATTCGAAATTCGTGGAACAGTGTGTGATGTGCGTAAAGGTCGATCAGGGCGACCTCGTACAGCTACAAGTGATGATTCCACAACTGCGGTCTTGGAACTGTTTCAGCGTTCGCCTCAAAAATCTTCAAGGCACGTGGCACGTGAGAGTAATGTAAGTGCTAGTAGTGTGCTACGCATTCTGAACAAAGGCAAGTTTCGTGTGTACATTCCAAGGCTGGTGCAACAACTAAGTGACGACGATCCAGATCGAAGGTTAGAATTTTGTGAATGGGTTCAGGACATGGTGAGACGTGAACCGGGATTTATGGGTAGCATAATTTGGTCGGATGAAGGCCAATTCAAACTCAATGGAAATGTCAATAGGCACAATTCTGTGTACTGGGCTGAAGATAATCCTCACATTACAGTTGAAAAGGCTGTGAATTTGCCTGGTGTAAATGTGTGGTGTGGTATGTCCGCAAGGGGACTCATTGGGCCTTTCCGCTTTGAAGGTACTGTTACTGGAGAAACGTACCTAACAAATCTTGCTGACTCCATATTCCCCGCCACTCGTGCATTATACGGTAATGATGAGTTTTATTTCCAACAAGATGGCGCCCCGCCGCACTATCATAGGGACGTACGAGCATACCTGGATCAGAATGTGCCAGGCCAATGGGTAGGACGCAGGAGACCAATCGAGTTTCCTGCACGCTCTCCAGACCTCACGCCGCTGGATTTCTTCTTACGGGGCACAGTAAAAGATGAGGTGTACAAACGTAAACCACGTAACCTGCACACACTTTGGAATGAGATTCAGGCGGTGTGCGCAGAAATCTCATTAGACACTTTGGTACGATGTACGGAATCAGTGGTGACTCGTACTCAGAAATCTACTGCTGCTGAAGGCCACCATTTTGAACTTTAATCACATTTGCAGAGTACATTTATTTTTCCAATTGGACTTTAAGCTTTCCATTTCCAGAAATTTAACATTGTAGGACGGCAAATACATTTTCTATGACGCTTCAAAGTGTGTACACATTTTTTTGACGCACTCTGTATATGTATTTCCTCGGACACGCTGCTGCCGAATGACGTTTGCGAAATAGCTCGGGATAATAAGGCAGTGACACATGAGGTCGTTATCTCGGGCACGGCGCGCAGGTCCCGACGGGCACAAATCCCGAGCCGATGACGAACGTTTCAATAAGTCAGTGGAAGCGGACGGAAAGTAGCAAGCTTGTTTGCACAACCGACGCGCTGACCACGTGTTGTATTTACGCAGCAGTCAGATCCCCTTCCGTTTTAACAGTAGATACAGTGCTCTTACAATTGGGGAGTATCTGGACTCTCTCTCTCCACCTACCAGGTGTGGAAATATGACACCGGAATTTCCCCATACATGGTGCCAGTCATCAGTGTAGGGCCCGTAACACCGCGTCTGCAGCGCCACCTGCTTCCTGTAAAGAATGTCAACACAGAGTAACCCAAGGAGTTCCATACATCGGTATCTGTTTCCAACCCGCGAACATGTCTAGTTTTGTGCCTACGAACTACGATTTGCGGACAGCATTGGTTTTCTGTTATCACTTGAAGAAAACTGCTGCAGGATCGCATCGGATGGTTATCGTGGCTTTCGGAGAACATGCTCTTGGGAAAACACGGTTTTTCGAGTGGTTCAAAAAATTCGAAAGTGGTGATTTTGGCGGCAGAAACGACGAGCGCGCGAAACCACCGAAGAAGGTCGAAGACAAAGAATTGCAGGCTGTATTGGTTGAAGACGATATTCAAATTCAACAGGAACTCGTGGAACAATTGAATGTGACGCAGAAAGCAGGTTCTCGTCGGCTGAAACCTACGTGAAAGGTGTAGAAAGTGGGAAAATGGGTTCCACATGAACTGAATGAAAGACAGCAATCAAATCGAAAGACAAACTGTGAAATGCTGCTCGCCAGATACAAAAGAAAGACATTTCTCCACTGAATAGTGAAAGATCATCAAAAATGGATCCTATGCGTCGTAAATAATCGGTGAATCCATGCAAACCATCGACATCCACTGATACACCAAATCGCTTCGGAACGAAGACAATGCTCTGTGTTTGGTGGGATCAGAAAAGTTGAAAGGGTCCTGTAGCCAGCTTTCATTAGCCCGGTAGCCCATTTTCGCTAGTATTTCTCTTTCCTTCCTTGTTTCTCTTTTCCCATAATTATGACAGTGGCGTGATTGAATGAATGTGGTTGTATGTCACGTTGCTAGACGGTGGCGTAGTCTGCTGAAGAAAGTCTGCGATAGTCGTACAGATTCAGCAGCAGTTGTACGGAATAGCCAACTCTCGTAGTGGTCAAGTAGGCAAAGAGGTTTTCGCTACTTGTGAGAAATCCACCTGCGTTAGGTTGGTGGCGGAAATGGCATCTTTGGGTTTTCCGGGCCACGCGGGGTGTGGAAGAGGCTGGAGAAGCGGGACGCAGTCTGCCGCCGGTACGGGAAGCGTCCACAGCATTGCTCCAGTCGAAGAAGGGTGAGTTACACTGACCGCGTGGCGCGTTGTTACTTGGCGAGGGGAGAGCTGTTAGCTTTTGGTCTCGCTTTTCAAATCTGGAAGATTGCTATGCCTTGTCGCAGCAAGGAATGCAAAACTTTGGCAGAATTTTCTTTTAGCAAATTTCTGTAGCAGACTTGGATCCGCCGGAAGAGCGCCACACAAAGGTATCGATAAGAAGTGAGCACTCGCTTCTGTATGAATGTCTGTTTGCCTTCAGCTGTGCCTGCATAAGCTTTCACCTTTCTAAATATTTAGAGCTTTGCCTTTTCGTAAATTTTCCTTGCTTTATGTGTCTTTCGTCCGTGGGGAGCCAACCACGTGGTAGAACATTATAGTTGTTGGGCTACTGGCATCACTAACTGTCCGATCGCATGTTTGTTTTAGGTAATGTTAACATGATTGTGTGATGTGATATTGTTGGAATTTGGCACTATACCTAGAAATTGTGTCTCCACAAGCCACGTGTTATCAGGAATCGTGTACATGCCTCACATCCTTATCTTAGGAATAAATGATGTTATCTACAATTTTCTCTTGTGTTCCGAGATTACGTTTTTGCACCTAAGCCACTCACCTCGTAGCTGTCCCGTTAGCACGTCCAATGCGTTTCCTTATGCACAGGTCCAGTGATTAGTCTCCCCTTGTATTTTATAACAAATGCTTTAGATTAAGTCTTATTTTTAGGTGTGTTGCCGGGAGCTGATCTTATGCAGTGTTCATGCATTTTCTATTTTATTTTAAATGTTTGATTGCCGTGAACAGTGCACGGGCAATACTATTAACTACATCGTATCCGCTATGAGCGACCTCACAACGTATGCATTTTTGTGAGTTTTTGGTCTGTGATGAAATTAATTTATTTTCCGACTCGACCAAACCTTCGATTAGTTGTATGATTAGAGTCGGTGGCGACCCTAATCTTCTCAAGTTAACTTCACAAGCAATAAGTATTTACAATCCCAATAATAACGTAGTAACCCGTAGTGACAGGTTAGTTACACGTGGCTTACCCTGCTCACGGATTTCGGTAAACCAGAGATCTTCTGATGGGCAGTGAGGATTAGTTATTTTCGGTTGGATGTGCTAATTGGTATATTGTCTTTCTGCAACACAGAATTTATTTGAATTTAGGATATAGGTGTGCATTTTCTTCCATGTTTTATTTTGTTTATGTATTACTGTGTAGACATTGTGATTTAGTATTTCATTGTGCTACAAGTGTGGGTTGATTCTTGTCCTGTGTCGTGTATCGGTGTAATATAGTAAATCTTGGCTGCCTTGTGGGGGCTGTGAGTTCATTAGGAGACTTTGGTACTATTCTTGTATTTTGGAGCACGGAGTAGCTATCCTTATGATGGAATATCGAGGAAGCAAATAAAAGATTGAGTAGTGAAATAGTACAGGGTGTTGGGGAGAAACTGGCGATCATTGACCAACGCATCTCCGCCTTAGAAGAGGGGCAGCAAGTCATTAGCAAGCAGGTGATGGAGCAAGAAGAAAGGTTCGCTGGGAATATACGTATGCTAGCAGAACAATGCCAGAGTGAACAAGCGGCTCTTGAGTCCCGAGTAGGACAAAATTCCTCCAGGGATCTCCGCGCGTTAGCAGAACAATGCCAGAGTGAGCACGCGGCTCTTGTGTCCCGAATAGAGGACACTGCTGCAAAGTGGCCGGTCCATCTTAGCGCACAGGTAGAAACCCTCAGCCAGGCGATAATAGCACTCCAGCGAGAGCAAGGGCTTACGCAAACACAACAAGACGGCCCACCTAGAGATGCGAGAAGAAATATCCAGGATCTCAGACGCAGTAGCGCGTAAGTCTGACAATAATAGGGAAACGATTACTTCTTCATCAGCGGATGCAGACGAAATACGGTCTATAACGAAATGTCCGCGCGGACAGTGTGAAATAAATATACAACAATGAGGGGTTACCGAGGGTCTATGTGAGCGCATGGCCCGTTTAGAACTTCACCTAAAAGGGTTAACGGCCCATGAAGTTGAAAGAAATGAACGAAAGGTCCATTATTCCGACGATGATTCCGGGAACGATGGCGAATTTGATCATCGTCATGATCAGGGATCTCGTACCAGGTGGGAACGGCGCGGATCCCCTCAGGAACGTTCGCCAAGGGAAACTCACGAATTTGACTTTAAACATTTTCTGACGGTGAGGAAGTTTTGAGTCTTCCGTAGCTCGGCTACGGGGATTCACCCGCGGGCCTGGTTACAGCAGTTCGAGTTCTCCCTTCCTCCTACGTGGCCCAGTGCGGCTACCTCGAAGGTGAGCCAGCGGCGCGGATGAGGTCAATTGCACGCAATTGCTACACTGTTGGGGAGTTTCGACAACACTTCCTGTCGATCTATTGGTCAGTGGCAGCGCAAAGTCGTGTAAAACACGGACTCATTATGCTACCAGAGTTAAACAGGTCAAAATTCTCCAGCCCTGTGCAGATGTTCGAGCATATGCTGCAGGCGAATGAACATCTTGACGATCCTTATGGACCTGCGGAAATTATTCGTATTTGCCTGGGAAAGTTTCGAATGCAGTTGCGGCACGTTATCCTCGCAGGACGATGTAAGGATGACGTAGAGGGGTTTCGCAATCTCCTTTTAGAGCTCGAGTGCGATGCGAATGGCACCACGCAGAATTACGGTCAGAGCGCCTACGAGCAGCGGCCGCGCGAGCGAAGCCGCAGCCGTAGAGACAGGTGGCAATACAGACGTAATGGGTCGCCTGATAGTTACAGAAAGCGCGAGCGTTGGCAGCGTCGCGACTCCTCATGGAACGCGGGTAGAACGAACTATGCCAATGGTTCTCATTCGCCTAGAGTAAATCAAAGACACCCCGGGGAGTTTAGAAGATATGGTAATGAGCAGAGATTTAGGCGCAATTACAGCGGACCTAGGAACGGTAGTCGTGATCGACCACAGAATAATTATCGAACAAGCAACAACAGGGGTGCCGTAAACAGTACGGGTGGTCCGCCAGTGGGTGTTGAAATTCGTCCCGCAAACCCGCGGCACAATCCGACAAATGCCTCTAATCAAAGGGATCAATGATTGTTGGCTGGCTCGGTTGGCGTCAAACTTAATGAGGACCGGTGTTATTGATGATATTAATGTGCATTTGATAGAGGAAGACGTTATTATGGAAGATTTGTTGAGGGAGGGCCACAGTATTGGTGTGCCCGCGGTAAACCCAGTCGCTTCTGTTTCGGAAAATTACAGTGCATATTTTCCAATGTTGTGATTAAAATTAAAGTGTATATTTTCTATGAATTGTAAAGGGTCCCCCAATATGTGTGTAGTTATTTCTTCTTCTCAGCAGAAAGGAGTAGTGTTGTGAAGCTTCATAACGTCTGAATGTGAATGATTATAAGGCTCAGATGAAGCGTTTCCTGTTACAGTAAGATGGCTTTTGTTTTTTGATGAATAAAATGGTATCGGGTGTGTTGACGTGGTGAGTCAATGGTCTTAAGCTAATTCTTGATGATAAATTACAGTTGTAATGTTCTTATTCCCCTTAGGTGAGCATGATTCAGCGAGATTTTTCAAATGTTTTGCGATGTTGATGAAGCGACTTGGTAACTTGTAGGTGAAGGATTTGTGTACGAAGGGAGATTAATAGTGTGTGATTTTCAGAGTTACCATCTTATAAGATATTTGGAAAGTGTAACTTGCCGCCACATACTACTAGGTACGGTTGAGGGCACCAGGGTGTGAAACCCCAGAAGATGTATATGGAAACAGCTTATAAACTCAAGCAGCTTGATATTTAATAGAGAATCAATACGACTACCTCCAAGCTAAAATAACATGACGGTAGGTGAGGACCCCTGGGGACACGTGGTGAGTAATTGTGTAATCATTATGAGTATCTTATGACGGCAGTAAGTTGGGTACTGGTGGCTCTAGACAATGGATTTCTTTTGACAGTCTTTTGTATGTACTTATAGGACGAAGTGTTTGTGTGTTATGCTAATAGGATAGAATGATTTTTGTTTCCATTGTTATGCCCACTGACCTTTTGCATTAGTCTGATGAACAGATGTTGAAACATTTACCATTTCAAATGTGACTTGAATGAACCTTCTGTGTCTCATTAATCATAACTTATATTATGCAATATCCGTAGAAAAGAAGTCTCGGAAATGTTTCACAGATCAGCAAACGTGTGCTGCAAACCTTGGAGCAGCAGTCAATGAACAACGATATGGGTATTGGTGTTGAAAGGAATATTTTGTTTATATGTGGGAATTGTAGTCGGGCTATATGGTGATGGTGACAAGTACGAGCTCTGTAGATTGTGTGTGAGGGCGTAGTTAGTAGGTATGGTTTTGTGTCTGTAGTTAGCAGCGGCGCCAAATCCTATCCAAACCGTGACCAAATCTTGTACAAGATCTACCCTAAATGATAGACAGCAGATGTAATGCTGGAACTATATTTTATAAAAATGATTTTTTGTTTGTTTGAATATTGGTTACGTAATTTTCCTTATTTATACTGGTAGAAGAAAGATACAGGAATGGAATCAAGAAGGTGCACACATTACCAGGTGCAGATATTAATAGTGACTACAACTTATTTATGGCATAAATAGAAATAAGAATGAAAAAACTGAAAAAGGCGACAATGGTGAAGACGTGGGATCTAGAGAAGATAAGGTCCAACAAAGAACAAATTACATAAATGCTGTCTCGGGACTTTATAAACACATTACGAGACAAAGAAGCACCTGATAATGCCAACGAGTACTGGAATATGCTGAAAGAAGGAATCATTAAAGCAGGACAGCAAAATATAGGATATGTAAAAGGGAAAAGGTCAAAAAAACCATGGGTCAAACAAGAAATGATTTCCATGATGGAGGAGAGAAGAAAATTGAAAAACAAGAACACTGAAGATGCAAGAAAGATATACCGAAGGTTAAATAACGTACTGCGAAGAGAAACAGAGCAGGCTAGGAAAAAATGGCTAAAAGAGGAATGTGATGAAATTGGAGAACTGGACAGGAAGGGAAGATACGACTTACTATACAACAGAGTAAAGACTATGACATGGGAACAAAACAGAGCAGGAAGTGCTACTATGTAAATTTTGAGTAAAGACGAAGAGGTAGTGTACAAAGATCGTGACGATGTCCTCCAGAGATGGGAAGAATATATAAAAGAGCTATATGAGACAAATAGCAAACCAGAAACTCTGGAACTTGAATCACACAACAGTGTAAGTGATGAAGAGAAAGGACCTACCATCATAATGGAAGAAGTAAAGTCTGCCACTGCTGCAATGAAAAATGGCAAAGCAGTAGGTACAGATACAATACCGGGAGAAATATTAAAATGCTTGAACCACAATGGAATAAGAGAAATATTGAGATTATGTAATAAAATATATGACAGTGGTGAATGGCCTGAGGACTTTCTGACAACAGTAATGATTCCATTACCGAAAAAACAAGGAACCAAGAAATGCAGCGAGCACAGGACAATCAGCCTCATTTCACATGCAGCCAAAGTGATGTTAAGAATAATTAATAAAAGACTTGAAAAAGTAATGGAGGAGAATCTCGGCGAAGAGCAGTTTGGCTTTAGACGGAATACGGGCACCAGAGATGCAACAGGGCTCCTACGAATCTTGGGAGAAAGGTTTATTGAAAAAGGAAGAGACCTACATATGTGCTTCATCGATTTAGAAAAGGCATTTGACAACGTGGTTTGGGACAAGCCGGCGACTATTATGAGGGAAAAGAGAGTGGACTGGAAAACCAGAAGACTTATAAACTCATTATACCTTAATCAAAAAGTTTCAGTTAACGTGGATCAGACTAGGGAAAGGAGTAAGACAAGGATGCTGTTTATTACCTACTCTTTTCAACCTGTACTTGGAAAATATGACTGACCAATGCTCATTAGATGACAAAGGAGTAGAAATTGGACGAAGAAGAGTAGGGTGCTTGAGATTTGCTGATGACATGGTCCTTCTAGCCACAGGGGAAAAAGAATTACAGGATTTTGTGGACACCATTGCAACTAACGGAAAAAAATATGGAATGAAAATCAACAGAAATAAAACAAAAGTATTGGCAATAGGAGGAAATAAGGAAATAAAAATTGTGGTGAAGGAGAAACACTAGAACAGGTGCAAAATTTTAAGTATCTTGGAAGCAGGGTAGACACCGACTGGAAGTGCACCACAGAAATTAAAACAAAGATAGCAATGGCAAAAGAGGCGTTTTATAAGAAAAGGAGAATCTTCTGCAGCGGTCTGGACAGAGAACTCAAAGAGACTCATAAAATGTCTTGTATGGAGTGTTCTTCTATATGGCGCTGAAACATGGACTATGAGGAAAAAAGACAGAGAAAGGCTCGAGGCTTTTGAGATCTGGACATGGCGGAAGATGGAAAGAATAAGTTGGATGGACAGAGTAAAAAATGAAGAGGTACTGAGAAGAGTGGGAGGGAAAAGACAGTTACTAGATGTAATAAAGAGAAGAAAAAGAAATTGGATTGGGTATATATTAAGAAAGAATGACGGACCGATAAAAACAGTTTTAGAAGGTTATGTAGAAGGGAAAAGGAAGCGAGGAAGGAAGATATTCCAGATACTGGATGACATGATGGACGGTACAACATACAGCAGCCTTAAGAAGGAAGCAATGGATCGCTGAAAATGGAGAGGCAAAGGACCTGCTAATATAGCAGATAACTGATGATGAATTTTCCTTATTGTTTTTTTTTTATTGGAAATGTTAAGAAGGCCCTTTTTGTCAAGTTAATTTTGGGCACTATTCCATGTACTGATCAGGAGTAAGAAACTCCGATGATTTTGTGGTAATCTGTACACATGTTATTTCGTAACGATCTCTGTGAGCGCAGTTCTGAAGTGGGTGCAAGGCCGCCTAGGGAACCTCCGCGTCAGAAAGCACAGGGCTTGGTCCACCGGCAGGCGTTGCAGAACCCTGCAGTGGTGCGGCGAGGCGAGCGGCCACAGCTGTTTCCCCATCAGAGGGGAGGGGATGCTGGTTTCCCCGAAGCCCAGGCTCACACCGGGGGCCCGCAGGCGTGTCACCCCAAAAATGCATACGTTGTGAGGTCGCTCATAGCGGGTACGATGTAGTTAATAGTTTTGCCCGTGCACTGTTCACGGCAATCAAACATTTAAAATAAAATAGAAAATGCATGAACACTGCATAAGATCAGTTCCCAGGAACACACCTAAAAATAAGACTTAATCTAAAGCATTTGTTATAAAATACAAGGGGAGACTAATCACTGGACCTGTGCATAAGGAAACGCATTGGATGTGCTAACGGGAAAGCTACGAGGTGAGTGGCTTAGGTGCAAAAACGTAATCTCGGAACACAAGAGAAAATTGTAGATAAAATCATTTATTCCTAAGATAACGATGTGAGCCATGTACACGATTCCTGATAACACGTGGCTTGTGGAGACACAATTTCTAGGTATAGTGCCAAATTCCAACAATATCACATCACACAATCATGTTAACATTACCTAAAAGAAACATGCGATCGGACAGTTAGTGATGCCGGTAGCCCAACAAGTATAATGTTCTACCACGTGGTTGGCTCCCCACGGACGAAAGACATAAGGCAAGGAAAATTTACGAGAAGCCAAAGCTCGAAATATTTAGAAAGGTGAAAGCTTATGCAGGCACAGCTGAAGGCAAACAGACATTCATACAGAAGCGAGTGCTCACTTCTTATCGATACCTTAGTGTGGCGCTCTTCCGGCGGATCCAAGTCTGCTACAGAAATTTGCTAAAAGAAAAATCTGCCAAAGTTTTGCATTCCTTGCTGCGACAAGGCAAAGCAATCTTCCAGATTTGAAAAGCGAGACCAAAGGCTAACAGCTCTCCCCTCGCCAAGTAACAGTGCGCCACGCGGTCAGTCTAACTCACCCTTCTTCGACTGGAGTACAGCTGTGGACGCTTCCCGTACCGGCGGCAGACTGCCTCCCGCTTCTCCAGCCTCTTCCACGCTCCGCGTGGACCGGAAAACCCCAGGATGCCATTTCCGCCACCAACCTAACGCAGGTGGATTTCTCACAAGTAGCGAAAACCTCTTTGCCTACTTGACCACTACGAGAGTTGGCTATTCTGTACAACTGCTGCTGAATCTGTACGACTATCGCAGACTTTCTGCAGCAGACTACGCCACCGTCTAGCAACGTGACATACAACCACATTCATTCAATCACACCACTGTCATAATTATGGGAAAAGAGAAACAAGGAAGGAAAGAGAAATACTAGCGAAAATGGGCTACCGGGCTAATGGAAGCTGGCTACAGGACGCTTTCAGGGTGTCATCTATTATGAGCAGCTAAGACCCGGTGAAACCGTTAACACTGATCGCTACCAACAGCAAATGATCGATTTAAATAGAGAATTACGTGGAAAACGACTGGAATATGGAAAAAGGCAACACAGAATCATATTGTTCAATGATAGCGCCCTATCACACACAGCAAAACGGGGGAGGGAAACGATCAAGGCGTTCAGATGTGAAATACTAAGGCATGTGGCTTGTTCTCCAGACTTGGCTCCGTCCGATTATCATCTGGTTGCATCACTGGGACACGCTCTCGCTGAATGACGCTTCAGTTCGCACTACAATGTACGAAAATGGCTCGCTGACTGGTTCGTTTCAAAAGAAGAACTGTTTTTTCGCGTGGCATTCATAGCCTGCGGAGAGGTGGGAGAAAGGTGTAAATAGCAATGGACATTATTTCGAATAAAATATTATTTATCAGATTCAAACAGCAGACGTGTAATTATTGTAACCAAATTCCGGTTTCATACTTCTACACCTCGCCTATCAGCTTGGCAGCCGGCCGCGGTGGTCTAGCGGTTCTGGCGCTGCAGTCCGGAACCGCGGGACAGCTACGGTCGCAGGTTCGAATCCTGCCTCGGGCATGGGTGTGTGTGATGTCCTTAGGTTAGATAGGTTTAAGTAGTTCTAAGTTCTAGGGGACTTATGACCTAAGATGTTGAGTCCCATAGTGCTCAGAGCCATTTGAACCATTTATCAGCTTGGCACCATCTTTAACACAGACCAGGTGTCATACTTTCTACATAATTTAAGGAAAGGAACGATATTGGCCTCATTAGAACTGTACAGTTCCAAAATACGAGACGCAGCAGGATAGGCCTCAAGCCCCTCTAACGGCACGTAACAAATGACTCTACTTGCATCTGAAGCCAATATCTGTACAGCTTAAGTCATATCTACTTTGCGCGTGCTGATGTGATATGTGTCAGGAGCTATCTGCGGATCACTCTTGACAGCACGTTCGGCTTTAAAGGGCACTTGCTGAAAACTCCCACTGATACGAAAACAAGGAGAAACACCTTGCAGGGACTTTGAAGGTGGCCGTCGGCTGCAACACTACGGACTGCTCTTTGACTGGCGTACCCTATGCCGGGATACTCCGCAACATTCCGGGCCAACAGCCCACTCACCAGACTCGCCGACAGGAAGCTATGCTCATCATCGCAAGAACAATTAGAAACACTCCAACTTTCTGAAAGTTCCTGGCGGATTATAACTGTGTGCCGGACCGAGACTCGAACTCGGGACCTTTGCCTTTTGCAGGCAAATGAAGCTGTGAGGACGGGTCGTGAGTCGTGCTTGGGTAGCTCAGTTGGTAGAGCACTTGCCCATGTATGGCAAAGGTCCCGAGTTCGAGTCTCGGTCCGGCACACAGTTTTAATCCGTCAGGAAGTTTCATATCAGTGCACACTCTGCTGCAGAGTGAAAATCTCTTTCTACTCCAACTTTCTGGTTGCTCATTCCCAGCCACGCAGCTCCCCCAATTTTACGGTAAAGATCAACTTGAACGGGAGTTTGCAAAACCAGCGGTTAAACTGCATCTCCCTGTACGTGACGACATTCCTGCACTCAATACAAACAGATCACGATTGCTGTCGACAGGAGGAGGACAAATAGCGGCAGATGTGTACAAATGGCGATTAACAACATCGCCGAACTGCGACTGTGGCGAAGAATGACAAACTGCTCAGCATGGCATTGTACGTGTCCAAATGGATCGTTTCCTAGTGATTCGGAGGAGATTCCGAAGGCAACAAATTTTGGATACATTTATTCACCGGCTGGCTGTAAGTCTGTGACCATCTGTGATTTGTAAATTTCAAATTCAAATGGCTCTGAGCACTATGGGACTTAACATCTGAGGTCATCAGTCCCCTAGAACTTAGAACTACTTAAACCTAACTAATCTAAGGACATTACACACATCCATGCCCGAGGCAGGATTCAAACCTGCGACCGCAGCAGCAGCGCGGTTCCGGACTGAAGCGCCTAGAACCGCTCGGCCACTCCGGCCGGCGCATGAGAAAGGCAGAAGCATATTTGCCCTAATGTTACATATAGTTTTAATGGTATACAATATGTGTTTTTGAGCCACTTACATAGTTCACATGATACCTGTCAATTGTTAACGTATGTTCTATATTTTTTATAATAGTACATTTGTTCTACTCATTGTACAGGGGCCTGGAGATGGCATCAATGTAATGCCGAAACTGGTAGCACATAAGAAGTTCATGAAATAAATTTCTACAATACAAAATTATTGCATGAAGGAATACATGTCAGCCGTTGTTCGACGGTCCATAATGGATCAATAAAGAAGTCTGTAAACCGTTCACGTGCCGCCGTGGTTAAAGCATATCGTGCCTGGCAAAACGGCGTTATCCAAAACCGGTGCAGAGGCAACTGTGGTACACCACGGACCATAGATGCCAGGGGCGAACGACAGCTGCGGTCGTGTGAACGGGCGAACGGGCGTGCAACTGCTGAACAGCTGGCCGCCCAGATGAACAAACGGGCTACCAACCGTGTCTCCTCAAAGACCGTCCAGCAAACGTGGCTGGTTCATGCGACCCAGGTTCACTACTGTTCATCGGCGACGAAAGCTGCAACTTTTTTTCAGATGTATCACGTTTTATGCTTCATCGGAACAAATCGCCGTTGGCGTGTTCGGAATGAAATGTCTGAAACCAAACCCCGTGCAACAGCCGTCAGAAGGGTCCAGGCCGGAGGTGGTGGGGAGGGGGAGGGGAGGGGTGGTCGCGTTATGATCTGGGGAATGTTACCATGCCATTTCCTGGGTGATCTCGTCATTCTGGAAGGCACCATGTTCAACACAAGTAAGCATCTAACTTTGGGGGCTCCCCCACCCAACAATCTAGTTTGTTTCTACTGGGAACCAGCAGGACAATGAAACGTTTCACACAGCTCGCTGTGTACGTGCGTAGTAAGAAGTGCACCGAGATCAGTTCACCCTACTCCCCACGTCACTAAACATCCCGGGTTGAAACCCAAAAGGGAATATGTGGGACCATCTCGATTGGACTGTTCGTGACATATATCCTCAACCGAGAAATGCAGTGCAGCAGTTTACGGCGATGGAGTCGGCACGCCTTCACATCCCCGGGGTTGTCGGTGGCCTCCGCAACTTCACTGACGTCTTCCTGCACGTCTGCGCTGCGCAAGGCGGGTATTCAGGCTTTTGACAGGTGTGCACATTAACATGTTCAAAATGTTCAAATGTGTGTGAAATCTTATGGCACATAACTGCTAAGGTCATCAGTCCCTAAGCTTACACACTACGTAACCTAAATTATCCTAAGGACAAACACACACACCCATGCCCGAGGGAGGACTCGAACCTCCGCCGGGATCAGCCGCACAGTTCATGGACTGCAGCGCCTTAGACCCGCTCGGCTAATCACGCGCGGCACATTAACATGAATCGACCGGGTATATAACTAGCATTAATCCGCAAGTACATAAATGGCGGGGGGATTGGATAGTAAGCCGGCCGCTGTGGACGAGCGGTTCTGGCCGCTTCAGTCCGGAACCGCGCTGCTGCTACGGTCGCAGGTTCGAATCCTGCCTCGGGCATGGATGTGTTTGATGTCCTTAGGTTAGTTAGGTGGAGTTCTAAGTTCTAGGGGACTGATGACGTCAGATGTTGAGTCCCATAGTGCTTAGAGGCATTTGAACCATCTGACTGCATAGTAACATCAGCCGATGCTTCTACTGTAGTCCGCAGAAACTTCTTTGCAGCGAATTACTATGTTTAGAAGATAGATTCAAATATTCTGTACTGCTCATCTAGTCTCCGGCAGACATGGATGGAAATTGCATTTTTCTTCTGGCTGTTAATTTGTGTACACCTACCGTTACATCTTCTTCATATGCGACACAGAGCTAGAACACTGGCAGGTGTTGGGGTTTGCACGTAGGTGCCTCACTAGGTTACAGACAAATGTTCTGCGTTTGCCACCTTAGTCCAACGCCTGGTCGTCGCTCAGCAGTCCATTCGCGTGTGCCGACGCAATTTAAATAGCAGCCGTTATCGTGCAGCATTAGTACGAAAGCAGCAGATCACTGCAGACAACTGCCGATCGATGGCAAGGTCGCTTTTACCGCGTAATAACAGCTAAAAGTCAGAGGAGGGCGTTCACATACAATTCTCCATATATGAAGAACATATACCATCTTCATATAGATAAGGCTTACCGGCCAATGATCTTCTTCAGTGTGGATGCATTCACATTGCTCAAACTTTTACGGGAATCGGTAGACTCACAGCCGCGAGTATTGAGTGTGTGGACAGTAAGTTGGAAGTGTGGGTCTCAAGGGGAGCGTGCCAGAGGTAAGTCCCAGCAGTCGCGCTATCCTCTGTGATCTCGGTGGCTCAGACGGATAGAGTGTGTGCAATGTGAGCAGGAGATCCAGGGTTCGAGTCCCGATCGGGGCACACATTTTCA
Organism: Schistocerca nitens; assembly: GCF_023898315.1. NCBI lineage: Eukaryota > Metazoa > Arthropoda > Insecta > Orthoptera > Acrididae > Schistocerca > Schistocerca nitens. The sequence goes on from NC_064623.1 coordinate 208,283,564, forward strand.
ACTGTCCCCGTCGATATTTATCAACTCCTTTAAGCAGATGACGGTCATTATAATGTCATATAATTCTCCATGTCTCTCGCAAGTTATTCATCCAATTTCCGACACGTGGCACCGAAATAATGCTAGCTACTGCCGTACGCTGAATCGGTTTCTCGGCGAATTTTCACACTCGCCGAATAACGGAGAAATGCAGAGCGTTGTTTAAAAGCAACTAAGGTCTCCGAAAGTGATTACACTGATCACAACTGTAAACTGGAACTACTAATTTACTATAACCACACCCAATTCACTTTATTTCCATTACGTGTTCCGGAGGTTGAGACCTCCATCAAGTCGATTCCTGACGATTAATAAACCAGGTTAAGTGTGTGACTTTTTGGAAACCTGTGACAAGGTCCCCAGTGGTCACTGGCAGCCTCTCCTGTCGTCTTTGCATCATATATAACAGCCACACATTTTTGAATAAATGCCTCACTGAGTCTTTCGCTGCGTCAAATTTGCACTCAGTCTCCAGCCTTCGACAGCTTCATCTGTCGTCATCCTAATGGGATTCGAGTAGAGCGTGTTGTACTTCATCGAGAAGCTCTGACTCTCGAGACGGGAGGAATTAGCAGAATGCTTGAGACTGAATACGAATCTGACGCGGCAAGAACTTCGTGAAATGTTGAATTCAATATGCCGTACGCTTCGTACGCACTGTAGTAACCCAATTTGCCTACAAATAAACTGTGACAGGATAGAGTAAACTTGTAGTTACTACTCATATCAACAAAAGTCACGGTACAACCTATCCTAGATGTTCGCATTTAAAACTTATTACAACTTTTATTTACACTGTGACCCTCAAACTATACATGAGCGAGAAATCAGGAGAGGAAAATTTGAAAAAAAATCACTGCAAATTAGATTGACAAATTATCTAAGAAACCTGACCTGTGCAAGTTGCGTATGTAATGCGCACCCCTTACAAAGCTTAGGCAATGGGTGCTAATTCCAAAGTGAGCTAGAACAGGTCCGTTATGTCATGCGACTCATGCTCATAATTATATTTCTGACGTCAATATGTTTCAAAATTATGGAACACCATTATTCTCTCGCAATATGACACTTAAGGAGAATCAACAGCGATTCCCTAAACCGAACCGAGTTCTTGTGAAATTCGGCTCTGTTAGATTATTATCCTGTGCAAGCTGCTTCATCTCCCAGTACCTACTGCAACTTACATCCTTCTGAATCTGTTTAGTGTACTCATGCCTTGGTCTCCCTCTACGATTTTTACCCTTCACGCTGCCCTCCAATACTAAAATGGTGATCCCTTAATGCCTCAGAACATGCCCCACCAACCGTTCCCTTCTTCCAGTCAAGGTGTGCCACAAATTTCTCATCTCCCTAATTCTATTCAATACCTCCTCATTAGTTATGTGGTCTACCCATCTAATCTTCAGCATTCTTCTGTAGCACCACATTTCGAAAGCTATTCTCTTCTTGTCGAAACTATTTACCGTTCATGTTTCACTTCCATACATGGCTACACTCCATACAGATACTTTCAGAAACGACTTCCTGACACTTAAATCTATACTCGATGTTAACAAATTTCTCTTCTTCAGAAACGATTTCCTTGGCATTGCCGGTCTACATTTTATATCCTCTCTACTTCGACCATCATCAGTTATTTTGCTCCCCAAATAGCAAAACTCCTTTACTACTTTAAGTGTCTCATTTCCTAATCTAATTCCCTCAGCATCACCCGACTTAATTCGACTACATTCCATTATCCTAGTTTTGCTTTTGTTGATGTTCATCTTACATCCTCCTTTCAAGACACTGTCCATTCCGTTCACCTGCTCTTCCAGGTCCTTTGCTGTCTCTGACAGAATTACAATGTCATCGGCGAACGTCAAAGTTTTTATTTCTTCTCCACGGATTTTAATTCCTACTCCAAATTTTTCTTTTGTATTATCAAGTAAATAGCACGGCTTTGTTTTGAGCAAGCAGTAAAGGAAACAAAGCCGTGTTATATACTCGTGCTTCACCAAGCTCCAAAACTCAAACGGTGATGAAGGAACGAACTTCGATTTCAGCGTGGAGTTTGAAAAAAGAAAAAAAGAAAACTTAACAAATTGCCATTGTTCTTCGTTGGTAAGTGTTGATTCAAGTTTCTGTTGGAAGAATGTTAGATTCCTTGTCTGTCTTGATTAACTACTTCTGTAAAGTAATTCAGAAAATGATCACCGAGTTCAGTCAAATGATCCACAAACACAGGTCTTAAATGTTTCACTCAAAGTCACTGTCTTCTAAACCTGTGTGAGAAAAAAAGGATAGGGACATCTTAACGTGTATCTTTATTATCGAACTTTTCCTCCCACATTGGTAGTTTCTTTTCGAAGGCTGAATTATATCCGAATGTTGCAGAATGCTGGTCTCATCACCTGCATGGGATACATTCAAATAACTGAGTTTTTCGAATATGTCACAGAGGTACATCGACGTCAAAATAAAGTCGCCGTCTTCGATCTTCCCCGGATGTTTCTCTTCACCAAGGTATGAGTAAAATTCATTCCTAAGTTCATAGCCCCTATCCAAGGCATCCCATGTGAAATCCAGCGAGAGCTACTGTTACAAATCAGGGGCACGTGTACAGCCCCCGTATCAACTTAAGTAATCGTTACTGAATAAGAACAAATGAAGAGCCGCCCAGATAGCCGAGCGTGTTAAAGCGCACGCTTACAGATCGCGGGGGAGGTGCGGCAGCTCCGGTTCGAAAGCGCCCAACAGATTACAGGCGGGGGCCAATGTGACGGCATGCCTGGATGTGGTTTTCAGTAGGTTTCCCACTTCAGACTAGGTGAACATCGCGCTGGTTCCCACGCCCCATCTCTGGTACACGATACTCAGATTCGATCTAGATCCCCATAGATGACTTACACAAATTCCGTCCCGGCTGCAATTGGCGGATATCCGACCGCAAGCACTGACAAAATCAATTCAACATGCCGACACGGGAAGCAGGCATAGAAGAACCTACCACGCTGCCACAATAACATGACTTATTTGCCGATTCGTTAGGTATGCCATTCTAGCGCGCACGTACTTACTTTACTCGCAAAGAAAATAAACCAAGTTATTTTTCATGAAATCACGGCGACGCCCCGTAAGGACCACGACACACAGTTAGAAAACCGTTGGTCTACAGGAAGGCTGCAATGCCAGAATACTGTGCCCAAAAGCAGCAAGATATGCGGAGGATCAAAAATGGTTCAAATTGTTCTAAGCACTATGGGACTTAACATCTGAGGCCATCAGTGCCACAGACTTAGAACTACTTAAACCTAACTAACCTAAGGACGTCACACACGTCCATGCCCGAAGCAGGATTCGAACCTGCGACCGTAGCGGTTGCGCGGGTCCGGACTGTAGCGCCTAGAACCACTCGGCCACTCCGGCAGGCTGCGGAGGATCGATTATTGGTGCAGTGGCTTGTGGCTGACCCCGAGCGTAAATAAATTTAAAGTTTTCGGCTTAAACAGACGAAGGGCGCCATTACTGTTCCATTACGATACGGACATTAAACCAGTTGAATGAGCAACAACGGGAAGAAACCTCGGAGTGTCTGTACGGAGCAACCTAAAGTGGAATGACCGCATAAAACTAATTACGGGAAAAGCAGATGCCACACTAAGTCATTTGAAGAATCCTAAAAAAGGGTAAATCATCAAAGAACGGAGTGGTACACAGAAAACTTCGCTGACATTGTCTGGTACACATATAAAAAAATGTTTTGCATCACCCCGGTTCCCAGAACTCCTGAAGATAGACGTTGACTGTGGATATTTTATCACACACACAGTCCCTTTGACTGTTCAGAGACGTCACTAAACCCGCCCAACGATGTAAACAAGTATGCACAAGCAGTGCCTATTAGACGGCGGTGGTTTGACAGCCGATCAGTTCCAGTCATTCCACCAGGAAGGAGATACACGGTTCGTGTTGACTGTAGTCCAGCCATGCCTAGACGGTCAATACAGTGGTTCGATCCGCATTGTTACTTTGTGCCAGGAAGGGCTCTCAACAAGGGAAGTGTCCAGGCGTCTCGGAGTGAACCAAAGCGATGTTGTTCGTACATAGAGGCGATACACAGAGACAGGAACTGTCGATGACTTGCCTCGCTCAGGCCGCCCAAGGGCTACTACTGCAGTTATGCCAGACAATCGTCGGAGACGTGTTTAGAGGCAACCCCGAATGCCTTAGACACACAGTCCAGCGAGTGCAGAAAGTTGGAGGTTCCCTGATATTTTGCGGTGGCATTGTGTGGGGCCGATGTACGCCACTGGTGGTCACGGAAGGCGCCGTAACGGCTGTACGATACTTGAGTGCCATCCTCCGATCGATAGTGCCACCATATCGGCAGCATATTGGGGAGGCGTTCGTCTTCATGGACACAATTCGCGCCCCCAACGTGCACATCTTGCGAATGGCTTCTTTGAGGATAACGACATCGGTCGACTAGAGTGGCCACCATGTTCTCCAGACATGAACCTTACCGAACATACCTAGGATAGACTGAAAAGGCCCGTTTAAGGATGACGTGACCCACCAACCGCTCTGAGGGATCTACGCCGAATCGTCATTGAGGAGTGGCACAATCTTGACCAATAGTGCCTTGATGAACTTGTTGACAGCATGCCACGACGAATACAGGCATGCATCAATGCAAGAGGACGTGCTCTAAAGGTCTCGCTGTACGGTGGTACAACATACAATGTGTGGTTTTCATGAGCAATAAAAAGGGCAGAAACGATGTTTATGTCGATCTCTATTCCAATTTTCTGTACAGGTTCCGGAACTCTCGGAACCGAGGTGATGCAAAACTTTTTTTGATGTGTGTATTACTCGTGTCTGGGTCTCTTGATTAGAAGAGATGAAGATCCATGGAAGAGCGACGCGTTTCGTCACGGGATAGTTTAGCCGGCGCGAGAGCGTTACGGAGATGTTCAACAAACTCCAGTGGCAGAAGCTAGGTTAGAGGTGTCATGATTCATGAAGGAGTGTTTACAGTTAAAATGAACCGAGTACTTTTCACCCATCAGGCAACATATTACTTCCTCCCACACAAATATCGGACATAAAATAAGCCGGCCGCGGTGGCCGAGCGGTTCTGGGCGCTTCAGTCCGGGACCGCGCGAATGCTACGGTCGCAGGTTCGAATCCTGCCTCGTGCATGGATGCGTGTGATGTCCTTAGGTTAGTTAGGTTTAAGTAGTTCTAAGTTCTAGGGGACTGATCAGCTCCGATGTTAAGTCCTATAGTGCTCAGAGCCATTTGAACCATCTGAACATAAAAATAAAATATCTGGAATTTACCACGAGAGGTGGTTGCTCGTGTAAGAGGAGGAAGGAAGTGCTGTGTTGTAGGTAGAGGTGCGGTAACAGCAGGACTGGTCGGTCAGGAGAGGTCATTGGATGTAACCTGAATAACAAATCCATCAGACATTTCAACTCTTGTGAACCTGCTCAGGTCCACTGTTGGTGATGTGACTGAGGTTCAAATGCAGAGAGAACAACCACACCTGAACAACGACCAGGCACACCTCGTGGTCAATAAAATTCTTCTGGGCTGTTGACCGCATAGTCAAATACATAAAATTGTCCGATGTTTCGGCCACTGTTGCAAATGGCCTTCTTCAGGGCTTTGTGCTGAGCTGAAAGACACTCGCAACAGTAATCAAAACGTCGGACAATTTTATATATTGACGATGCGGTGAAAAGCCCAGGAGAATTTTATTGACAGTGACAACGGCCGCCGAAGTCCACCCCTACAGGCTGACCGCAAGTATTGACGGACAGGGACTGTCTAACATTGATGAGGGTCGTTGTAAAACATGGTATGAAATCAGCGAAATAAATCACTTGTGACTTCCAAGTTGCTACCGTCAGTCTGGCTAGCACAATGACTGTGCGTAAAGAGTTAAAAAAGACTTGGGTGCATTCATCACTCACGCCATATTAACATTTGTGTACATCGCACATTCCACACAGATTTGTCAAAAATAAAGTTACAAACAGACTCGCCGCAAGTAAAAATATACACAGCTAAAATGCCTGTTGTCGAACTTGGCATGTCTATATATCTATAGCACCCCTTTGATGCTTGTCAGATATTAAAATACAGAATACATATTAGAAGTGCACATTCATACCAATGTTTACATTTACATGACGAGTGAAGCACATCTTCGAACCTACTCACTCGAAATACACACCGAAATGACACATTTCTGTAGTCAGTGCAAAGCGTTGCTTGAGGTGCTGCGTGAGCGACAGTACTGGACAGTGGGTAACTGGAAACGAGTGATTTGGAATGACGAATCACTCTATACCCTGTAGTAATCCGATGGTAGGGTTTGGGTTTGTCAAATGGCTAGAGAACGCTACCTGCAATCGTGTGTGAAGTCTACAGTGAAGCAAGAAGGAGGCCTGCCCAGAGACCCAGACCTGACGCCAATGGCCTAATGGAACACTTTTGGGATGAGTTAGAACGTAGACTTCGCTCCAGACCCCTGCATCATGCATCCGTTCCTTCTATAGCTTCGGCTCTTCAGGAAGAATGGGCTGCCATTCCTCCACAGACATTCAGACACCTTACTGAGAGTGTTCAAGCAGTCATGAAGGCGAAGAGCGGACGAACCGCGTATTAGTCCACTGATAGGTGTGCTGATACTTCTGGTCAGGAAGTGCGCACGTTCCGAAAGGACCATAGTTCAGACGGAGGCTTTTCTAAAGCCTTTCTACTCGAGCACCATTCGCAGTTGGTGACAGCTAAAGCTTTGTCTGTTGGCTCTGTCGGGCTATTCACTACCGACCGCGTGGATGCGGCTGATCGACCAAAATGGACGTCGCTTCAATACTGTTTCCAAGTGTGTATATACTGTTCAAGAATAAAAATACGACAACACGTATCATTTTCTACACTACACACCCTAGAAACGCAACCGGCCTCATCCGTAAGTCTGTATACGACATTTCTTTCTCCAAAACCTTAATTCGCGCTCTATTACTTTTAGTATAATCTGTAATCGTACTTAATGTAATTCTGCCGGTAGTTATTGGTACTGGTACTTCCATTAACATTTGAAATGACGGCTATTTAACAGCAGCAGTACAAAATTTACGTTTCCATCTTAAAATGCTATGTTGGGGAAAGTTGTTCCATTCGGCGACGAGGTGACTTGAAGCGCGCTAAAGCAATGAATCTGCTGTATAATCGGATGGAGCCGCTTGTATTCGTACCCGTGGATGCCGCTGCCTTAAGTTGCAAACATCTGGAATCCGTTTCATAGCGTGAGTGTATGTGCTGCTCTGGCGCAGATTAGTCTGTCAGGACGAGGTGTTAATATCAACAATACTGCAAAGGACGTACACACTGAAGAGTGAATGCAAACTAATTATAATTTCAAACTGTGATTCTAATCTCGTCACGGCTCAAAAACTCAGAATTTGAAACAGGAGTCTAGCAAGAGCAGATTCCTTATCACCAAAAGCTATTTCCAACAATCGTGGGGAACGTTTTCAAATCCTGAGTCCATGAAAAGTAAGACTGAATGCAGGTTAATGGAGTACATGAGAACTATTCACTGATGCCTTCGATATCACTTCAGTGACTCACAAACGGTCGACTTTTAACCTAATAGGGCTCTAGACCTTTGGAACAGATCAATATGTTAGCACAATCTGCATTCCAAAAAAATAATGTAGACGAGAAAAAGTTATCTATGTCATGTTCTCTTCCTATTTACGGATGTATGACGCCACACGCCACATCATCATTACGTCACAGGACGAATCCGACGTCGGGTATCCATAGGTCCAGTTGACCTGAACCATATTCGTGGTGGAGATGAAATTGTGCTCTTTCCTCATTGTGCCGGTAACTTCAATAGTTGGTGGAACAAATTATTAATATAGGAAGTATTTGCCGGTATGACAGAAAATCAATTACAATAGAACTAATGCAATGAAAGTGAAAATATGATTCCGAGGTGGCGAAGCCAACGAATGACTAAGTGTAGATTGTGGCAACTGTCACGAACTCCGAGGTCTTCGATAGTCGTTGGAAACACTTGCTCCTTATTTAATACACATCATCATGATGACATGTGACCTCTGCTTTGTGATTTGTAGGGCCACTTCCAATTTACGTACCATATCAATACGTCTTAGCCAACACTCACTCTGCATTTAGCACATGTTCCTTTTAAATAACTGGAAGTGCAAGATAACTTTGGAATATCTTGTACTACACTACGGTCGCGGGTTCGAATCCTGCCTCGGGCATGGATGTGTATGATGTTAGGTTTAAGTAGGTTTAAGTAGTTCTAAGTTCTAGGGGACTGATGACCTCAGATGTTAAGTCCCATAGTGTTCAGAGTCATTTGAATCATTTGATTTGAAGTGCTGCAGACCACAGTTGTGGGCGATCTATTGTACAAAGCCTGGACAGAAGAACTATTTCGATACAAGAACTGCATCAAACCTAAAAGCAACTTGAGTTACGGAATTTGATAACAAGATCTACTTAAGACAGTTCTAGTAACTCCACCAAAAATTGCAAGGCAAAAGAATACTAAGACTATAGGACAATTAGTTTTACAGTCATGTTACAAAGGCTGTAACGAGATTCATACTTAGGTGAAATGAAAAGAAAACTGAAAAAAAAAATTGTTGGCGAAGACAAGTTCAGGTTCAGAAAAGGTAAAGGAGCAAAAGATGCAGGCGGTTTAAGGACGATTGGAGAAAGAATGATAGACATAAACAAGAAATGTATTTCTTTTTTGACTGGGAGAAGCGAGTCCGATAGAGTCAACTGGAACATATACCTGCGAAATTAAAAGGTGATGGTATAGAATGGATAGATCGACGCCTAATAAAGGAAATGTACAGAAAAAAAGTGACAGAGTAGGGAATGAAATGACGAAAGAGAAGAGGACTGGAAGGGTTGTAAGACTCACTGAGCAGTGTCACCAAAGTAGTTCAACGTATGTGGGAGCGAACTCACAGGTAAGACCACAAGGCATTGTCAGTGGAGGAGAAAGGACAAAGGCTATAAAATACGCAGATTATATCGAAATACTGGCAGAATCAGGAGGACCCACAACAGATGCTGAAGAGTATTGCAAGAAGGGCTGTCGAGTATATAATGAACACAAATTCTTCTTCTTCTTCTTGTACTGGTGCCTTGTCCTGCAGTTTCACAGGGTCGGCACGGGTATGAACGGATTTGGTAAGGTTAGTTTCAATGCGTGGCCAGATGGAATTACTGTACCCCAGCTGTCTGCGTCTAGTGTAATCAATGGAAGGGTGTGAACATATTCAGACGTCTGCGAGTCGTGTAGGTGGGGCAGAAGGTGACCAGCCTGGTGTTCACCTATCGGGATGTGGAAAACCGCCTAAAAGCCACATCCAGGCTGGCCAGCACACCGGGCGGATTCAGTGCCAGGCCGGCGCTCCAGCCGAGACCAGGAAGCAGCACATTAGCTCTCTCGGCTAACCTGGCGTATATATATATATATATATTTGAGCACTATGGGACTTAAGATCTGTGGTCATCAGTCCCCTAGTACTTAGAACTACTTAAACCTAACTAACCTACGGACATCACACACATCCATGCCCGAGGCAGGATTCGAACCTGCGACCGTAGCGGTCACGCGGTTCCAGACTGAAGCGCCTAGAACCGCAAGGCCACACCGGCCGGCGGGTATATAATTAGGACAAATATAGGAAGGCAAATGCGACGAGAATAAGCCAGAAGAAAGGGCCAGATAACGTATTTTTGGATGGAAAAACGATAGAACAAGTACAATCCTTTATAAACTTGGTTAATGATATGGAACGAAAGCTGTACAGAAGAGACAAGGAAGATATTTATGAAAAAATAGAGCATTTGAAAAGGTAAAGATGTTACAGCTAGACGAACAGTAATGGAGCAGAGGAAAAGTTTTGCTAAACCGTAGGTCTGACGTGTAGTGATATGCAGTAGTCAGTGATAGATAATTAAAAAGAAACGAGAAAGATATTCAGAAAGGTTTGAAATATGGCTACGGAGAAAGGTACTTAAGGTAAAGTGGGCTGACAGACTTAAGAAAACAGAATTAATGAAGAAAACAGGTAAGAAACAATATTATTGGAAGTGACAGAGAGAGAAAGAAAATCTTGGCTGGTACGTATAGTGTGTAGCGATTGTCTACAACTTAGAATTCCATGGCGGAAAATTGGAAGGAATGGAGGAAGAGGTAAGGAGAGAATTGACTGATGGACGAGGCTAGAAACAGAACAGGTGGCGGACGCTGCTCAGAACAGGACACGAAAGAGGACCTCCAGTTTAAAACTGTCAAATGACAGACGCAATAAAGAAGACGGAACATCGTCGGTCAAATGACCACCTCCAGGTCATGAGTATCAGTGAATTATGCAGAATACTCTACGCCAAGGAACCTTCTTTTAACCTGATGTACTAAAGATGGTCGCTTTACCTAAACGGGTTGTCCGTAACTAAATTCGCGTTACTGCAGCTTTGGTGGTTTCAATACAGTAAATTAGTATAGCATTGTTTAGGCAACATATTTAACTTGTCATTGCTTATTACTGGGATACGTGGCAGGAGCGTCGACGACTTATAGTCGCACACAGAAAGGGAAAAAAAGGGCAGTCCGTCCTACTGCTTAACCTCCCGCCTATATAAGCTACTTGAAAGCATGATTCTGTTAAGAATAGCAACCAAAATCGATACAAAACTTATCCCTCGATATACTGACTCCACACTCAAGACGGTTTCGAAACGAAATTAGGAACTGCTGCTATATTTGTTGAGCTTTCTGCAGCATGTGAGACGATTCTTCGAGGAAGTCTATGAAATAACAAAGAACATTCGACTGACTCTCATGTTAAGAAGCCTGCTGCAGAATGGAAGACTCTACGCATCAGAAAACTGGACGAAGAAACTAAAACAATGGATTATGATAAGCGATCGTCCAATCCCCGTATTCTGTAGAATATGTACACACATGATCGGACACACCAGCTGGAAATAAAGAGATTCACATATGTGCAGACGACACCGCCATTACTGGCCAAAAAATGGACATTTGAGGAGGTTGAAAGAAAACGACAGTGTGTTTGGAAACTATTGCGAGGAAAATCATTTGAGACCTAATCCAGCAAAAGCTCTAGCATCCGCATTCCACATGCGTAAAAGTGGGCTACACACGTAACTGCATGCTTGAAAAGCACGAGCGAACTCACACGACGACGCGCTGGCTTTGGCAACATTTTTTGCATTTGTTACGTAAAGAACAAAGGAGGGAACATGATTTGTGGAGTGAAGAGTGGTTAAAGAAACAAAACATTATGCTCATATTAATTATTCGCTGCAGACACACCGCGAAAACAGTCTCACAGTATTACTGTTTCCCGTATCTTGTTTCGATTTTATGTTGTGTTCTTTGACTTCTCCTACAACTTGCAACCTTTGTACAGAATGGAATGTAACAGGACCAAATAAAAAATCAGATCAAATGGTGAATGCTTGCACAAGCATCCCTATACTAGGCACGCGCACAAGCATGAATAATCAAAATTCGATCAAGCATCAAGCTGCTTGTACGGTCCTGATGGTTGCGCAGATTTATCCTACACACTCTCGCGCATGCTTGAGCAGGCACGCTTGCTCAAAGGTGCTTATCAAGCATGCAGGTGCGTATGAAGCCGCCTTAATAGCGAAGCCACAAGACTTCTCGAAACAGAATTGTATGGTTTAGACTGACCACTGCACCAACCCAAAATACTTTGGAGTCGGCCCAAATCGCACATTGTCACTCAAGAAACACTGCACCGATCTTACAGGAAATATATATGTAAAAAATAGTATTAGCTATACGTGAACATGACGTTCTTCGATTGTCAGCAATGGGACTCTGTTTTGCAGCCAAAGTATGGGAGGCGTCTTTGACCGCTCTTGAATGAGATTGTTACCGAATGCCTGAAGCCTACGTCTGTCTACAAAATTTACTCACTTGCGACCATGACGCCACCAGATATCAGACGCAAAGTTGCTGATGGCATAATGAGGGAAAAAACATCGAACTTACTTAATGTATAACAAGCAAATAGTACGTCATCGAACAATCTAACGGACGGTATCGCTGAAAGGCCGACCTAAGAACCGCCGCAAATTTTTATGCTTGGACACGCTGCAACTATACTACAGTACATGGACAGCACTGAATATATTAGGAGCAGGAGTCGCAAAATGCAGATAAACATGGTTCCGTGAAGCTACTCTGAAGACGACCAGTGTGAAAGCGGAGTAAACACGGACGGTTGAACATTTGTTCAAGTGCCCGAGGATGGAGTTTGCTTGCACACCGGAAGATCCATTTTTATGCAATGAGAGGACTATTTAAGCTGTAGAGTTTTGGAAGAAGAGAGTTTAGATATTCTTGCCTGGACAGGAAAAGCGAAGTAAGTAGTTACAGTTTCCATTACTTCGCATCTAGCCACTGTCATAACAAAAGACGTACAATCCAACATGGATTGTTTTTTTTTTTTTTGCCTACACAGCTACTTCTCAGTCTTTGTTACCGGAGCTATACAAATGTGTCCTGCCAGCTCTAAGAGCGAAACGCTGGGAACTTTTCGTATCGGGTCCGGATGCGATAACATTTACTGTTTGTCAAGTTAATACACTCTAGACAGGACGTGTCGAAATAAGCTTAAGTAATTGTCACCCAGCTCTAATACAACTTTAGGAGAGTTTAGCATATCGCATAAAGTACTAACCGTGGCAGTTCCACGTCGTACTGAAACTTGTTATTAAACTTCCGGACAGCGAAAGGCAAGCAGAGTCGGTAATCGAACACGAGGCCTCGCGCATGACGCACTGCGTCTAGGCCAACACTGATGGCGCCAGGCATTCTCGCGGAAAAATTTATACTAGTTTCAGTAGCTGGATTTACAGGAAACACGAGGAAACATCCAGACTGTAACTACAAGCAATCACGGATGTTTTATGCAATGGAAGCGTCAAGATATTCTATAACAAATAAAATAATTTTCTTTTCACTCATTCAGTTTTACGTTCAGCTTACACAACAAGATTGTTCGAAGCAGAAAGAACTAATCTAATAGTAATAGTAATTAATTAATTATGTATTTATGTGTGAACAAGATGCTCTCTGCTGTAAATCTTGTCTGCAATTAGCACGCATACGTTAGATACACAAGACAGCGCTTTTTTCTTTCTTTTTAAGACACTTTAAACTTTGAAACAAGTTTCGTATGCTACTGAGCAGTTTTCTGAAAGCTATTTTTCAGCGCCAACCACAATGCTCGATAAATACATAAATACATGCGATGTGTTCTGAACAGATCATGCCGCCATTATCAGGCAAAACATACACAAGAATTTTACAAGTTCACAAAATGTGGACAAAAACGAAAAAAAGGTTTTTGTGTGGGATTTATCTGATGATAGGAGAATGACCTTTCGGAACCCATCGTGTGTATTATTTCTTATTCGTACACCACTTCATTGCATTTTTAAAACACCCGAGCTCTTCGATATTTTCGAACATTTAGCAAACAGGTTGTTCCCACACTATGTACAAGCTGGGTACATGAAGTACGGCTATTCTAGGTTTAGACTTGTCACATGGCTGCGGAAGCATGTATTCTGAAAACAAACGGCAGCTTTTCAACCTCGGCATTTCCCTCTTTGCAATGAAACAGGAGATATTGTCTCCCCGATGTTGTCAGCTCACTAACTGCCAGTTCGCGTGATGTCAGAGCAGCTCATGTGCTAGAATACAGAAGCCAGAATTTGTATTTTTCGTGCGTGCACATATTCCATTTTATTCATTTTCCGTGTCAACTTTTCCACCAGCAGTTTTAACGAAAATTTACAATATTCAGAATTCTGAGTTTTCTCCACAAACTACTTTCAGTATCTTTTAACTGTCTTTCTCGATATTTATTTCGCGAAACTTACTCGCGTATCCTGCTGGCTTAACACAGCGCGTCATTCGAACCGAAGTACATGAAGATCACAAAACATATTTTTCAGATAAATTAACAAGTTATTAATGTGTAAGACAATTCAAAAATTGCTGACAACCGTCTGAAACAGTTTCTGCTTCAGGCAGTTCGCCTGTCACATGAGATTTTTGAAATGATGACGCAAACACAATGACTGCAAATTAATTATAATTTTAATTAAGAATTAAGTGTGGTATGGTACTAACCGAAACAGGAGGCTGCCAACATTCACCGGTCAATTATTGCAGCTTCTGTCGCCGAACACTAAACAAGGTCTGTTATCCTTGAGGCACTGCTGTTTTTACTGCAGCAACATCACCACGGTTATGCACAACACGATCGTTGTTTCCAGTTTAAAACGCGATTAATACACACCGACACGCACAAATACGCGGGTACGGGACGCGACCGACACGCATTTTAGGGTAACACTGTTTACGTAACACAGCAGGCAAACGACACTTTCATTTTGGGACGTTCAAAGGTCAGCAGCTTATTTTCATCCGAGCCGTGGCCAGGGAGCACGGCACTCATAAAATTTTCCACTGACACACTCCACTTCCGGTGGTTCAGCACTTTTCGGCGACTGCTATCTACGGTTCAGTCTGATTGTGCGAGAATTCACCATTAACAAGCAGTCCGGTGTCCCGGCACGATGAGCACGCACTCACACACATCCACAGACGCATCCACGTACGCTGTAGTCGATGGAGGGGCGCAAGGATAATTTATATATAAGCACACGTTAAGACGCAGATGTGCTGCCGGCCGGCGAAATCAGAAACACGCTCTGCAACCGGCGCGCGGGTGAACACAAACACACTCGCGAGTCACGTACACACACGCGGGTGAGAGAGAAACCTTTCAACGAGCGGGCTAGCTCTCGCAAGACTGCGACGCAGTACCACCACAGCTTCCTTGGTTCTCTGCCGCCGCACGAACGGCCGGCCAGCCGATCGAGAAGGCGGTGGAAGCTCGGCTGTGGGCGGAGCCAAGCTTCGGCTGTCTCCGTCTCCGTCGCTCGGCTCGGCCTATCCCTCTCGCACGCGCGCCATTTCGGCACGCGCCTCGACCCCCACCACCGCCGCTTCGAACGCTGGCCAGTGAGGAGAGGTCCACACGCACATTGTGTGCGTGCTCTTATGCGCGGAAAATCGTCGCGAAACCGCACAGTATGGCTAGCAATAATGCACAACTGCCGCAGTGCGCGGGAAGCGGGAATAAAATGACTGCCGCGAAACAAACTCGGAGCATGCGGCGCAGGGCCCGGCACCGCCGTGCTGCCACCTAGGAGCCGCTCGGAGAAACCCGTATCGGACATGTCCGCCATGACCTTCCTTCACCGCTGCCCAAACTGAGTGGCATTGACGCCTCTTGTTATTCCTTTGGCACACACATCTAGTTTCGTCGCACGTGAAGAGTTGATAATTAAAACACTGCGGAGAAAACTCAACTGTGAAATACTGCCCAGTAAACAGTGTTTCTTTATGAACACCGTGTTGATAATGAGTAAACTATAAAATTTTGTACGGTACTGTTCTGCCACGATAAGATTTAGGAAATTTGTAGATCGGAAACTAGCTAGATATTGAGCACAGTAATGACTCAAAACAGTAAAATTATCGATTTTACGAAACGCAGTTTTTGATTCGTAACTATGAAGGTGTTCGGCTTGGACAAGGATTGGAAAGATAATTGGTTGTGGGGGTTTGAATCCAGTTGCTCGAATACAGGCCAGTGTGTTTAGTGCTGCGTCACCTTGCCCGCTGCTAGTTCGTACGCGAGAGTTTAAATGAACACCGACATAAGTCACAAACAAAAGAAACTACACAAAAAAATTTTCACCCATAACTAATGCATCCGGACAGAAAGACACAGTACAATTCTTGCTATAGAAGGCGATTTATATTTAAATTTCGCATCTGTTCTTCTTTTGGAGGTTGCCATCGGTTTATATCAGACGAGGGAGGAGCTACAAGGTAATTCCATACTCAAAGCAGCAGTAAAAGGAAAAGGTGTTTCCGACGCGTTGGTGTAGCGCTGGCGGTAATCCAAAACCAGGAGAGGCCCCAAAATGAAACTATTTTAAAATGTACGTTGGCTAATAAATAAAAAAATTCCAAGACGACAGATTGATTCCATCGCTTCACCATGTGATAAAAGTAAAACGCCTTGATCGTTGTGAAACTATTAGACGTGACACAAAAATTTTGTTTGATGAGTCTAATGCACGAACGGGCAGAGTGAAAAACGCAGATGGGTAACAAGTCGGATCTTGAAGCACGAACATAAATGGAGAGCTAGTTCTTCATCTATAACTGTATCTAAACTCTGCAAAGCTCTGAATAGAGGATGGCAGAGGCTATTTCACATCGTATCAGTTACTGGGGCTTTTTCCCTTTTCATTCACGTATGTAGTGCGGGAAGAGCAACTCATTAGAAGCCTCTGATTTCTGTGACGCCTTATATCTAAAGTCACTACTAAGCAATCAGCATGACCTCTGCATAAAAAGAATAAGGTTGGAATCCAAACAGATCCGAACCTAAAGCCTTCCATAACCAAGAACAGATTATACATGGAACAACATTTTCTTTGGGGAGACACGCATTCAAGATCAGAATGATTGGGCAGGGTACGGCAAAACGCAACACTTATCAGCATCGCAGTTCGGGCAGTCTCCGAGACAACACTAATGTGGACAGTTGAGAACAACCTGCGTCAGTCTGCAGACGACCGAATAGAAGCGTGGAATGGACGGAACGAACATTAACATATTAAACTGCGATATTCGTTCTTAAAAATGTGATAAATGACCTCCAAAACAATTCGTTCTGAAAAAAGAAAAAAACGAGCTCTCGATAAAAACTGGCCAGCAGAAATAGAAAACGAGTTCCTCATCAACAACGCCCGGAATAAACATCATGTTACGAGCCACCAACATTGTTTCCGTCGAGCAAATGAGCCATC
The DNA here is from genome assembly GCF_023898315.1 of Schistocerca nitens. Classification (NCBI taxonomy): domain Eukaryota; kingdom Metazoa; phylum Arthropoda; class Insecta; order Orthoptera; family Acrididae; genus Schistocerca; species Schistocerca nitens. Next base: position 208,300,622 of record NC_064623.1, read on the forward strand.
GGAAAAAATGAACAGAATTGCCATGTGCCACGATCCACCACACGAATCATCATCATCATCATCATCATCATCATCATCATCATCAATAAACATTAGGCTCTTCCACCTGTCGCGAACTTCAGACTCGTTCTTTCCATCTCCTCTTCGATCTGCCACTCTACAGATCCCTGTAGATTTACACCTGCAAACTGCTTGTGGGTCACCCGTTCCGTATGAAATCTCCGATTTTGACTGTATTGCACGATTATAAGCTGTAAATGTTGACAGTCTAACTTAACTCTCCATTTCTCTTCCCGTCCTTCTGTCACACTCGTGACTGAACGAAGAAATAAGAATTTCGGAAGCTTGGGCTCTACTTTTGTCCTTGATAGTGAGGAGACACGCTTCAGCCCCGTAGTCTTGAACACTGTTTCTTTCGTCAGTTTGTTAGTTTGGGTTATACGTATTGCATCAAACGTTCCGTTGAAGTTTTCAATTTTCTTCCCAACATAGTCCTTCTAAAGGTGAGAGACTCCAAATAATGAAGTTATTCAAGTACTGAGTAATATTTTGACAAAATCTTAAAGTAGAGATTGGCTACCTGTTTTAAATGTTCAGAAATGTAAAATTTTCCGCTTCACAAAACGAAAGAACGCAGTGTCCTTTTTATACAGTACCAATGAGTCACAGTTGGAAGCGATCAACTCATACAAAAAGCTAGGTGAAACAATCTGATATACGAAATGGAATGATAACATAGGGTAGCCGTATATAGAGAAGGTAACATGAGCACCTTGCGTTGCTCTAAAAACATCGAAACGGCAGCCCATTTCATTCCACACAAGAATAAACAAGTGTATGTTTACTGAAACGACAGCTTCAAAATTTCGAATTTACATCTACATCCATACTCCGCAAGCCACCCGACGGTGTGTGGCGGATGGTACCTTGAGTAACTCTATCGGTTCTCCCTTCTATTCGTCTCGTATTGTTCGGGGAAAGAAGGATTGTCGGTATGGCTCTGTGTGGGCTCTAATCTCTCTGATTTTATCCTCATGGTCTCTTCGCGAGATATACGTAGGAGAGAGCAATATACTGCTTGACTCCTCGGTGAAGGTATGTTCCCGAAACTTAAACAAAAGCCCGTACCGAGCTACTGAGCGTCTCTCCTGCAGAGTCTTCCACTGGAGTTTGTCTATCATCTCCGTAACGCCTTCGCGATTACTAAATGATCCTGTAACGAAGCGCGCTGCTCTCCGTTGGATCTTCTCTATCTCTTCTATCAACCCTATCTGGTACGGATTCCACACTGCTAACCAGTACTCAAGCAGTGGGCGAACAAGCGCACTGTAACCTACTTCCTTTGTTTTCGGATTGCATTTCCTTAGGATTCTTCCAATGAATCTCAGTCTGGCATCTGCTTTACCGACGACCAACTTTATATGATCATTCTATTTTAAATCACTCCTAATGTCTACTCCCAGATAATTTATGAAATTAACTGCTTCCAGTTGCTACCTGCTATATTGTAGCTAAATGATATGGGATCTTCCTTTCTATGTATTCACAGCACATGACTTGTCTACATTGAGATTCAATTGCCATTCCCTGCACCATGCGTCAATTCGTTGCAGATTCTCCTGCATTTCAGTACAATTTTCCATTGTTACAACCTCTCGATATACCACAGT